>NC_061115.1:52244786-52608941 GCF_002878395.1 Capsicum annuum
CCCAATGCAACTACACTATCACCGAGTAAGAATTGTTGGCAGTTGTATATGCTTGTAATGCCCTGAGAATTCCAACCGATAGTAGAACCATGATTCAAGCTCATGAGAAATAAATTATAGTGAATTGGTATTTTTATGATCAAGGTTAGTGTGTATTAAGGACTCAAATATGTCCTAGCCATTAGGCAAATTAAAACATCCCTTACCGATTGAATTCTTGAGAAGGATTTTGGTATAGTCAACTTCAAACAAGAATATATTTTGTTAGACTATGAAATTTTGAGATCATGACCCACCCACAGATAGATAATTGAATTATGTTTCCAATGATACTAATTTTGCAAAAATCTAATATTGGGGTAAAGGGTTATGGCCGTTTTATAGTGAGCTATCCGAACTACCAAAGTGCGATGGGAAGACCGATGGACCATCGCACCTATGATGGACCATTGCCAAACCATCACAATTGAGGCGGTAAGCCTATTTTCTGGACAAAAAGTGATGGGTTGAAGGGATGGTCCGTCCCCAGGGTGACAGTTTGTCACCTAAAGTCGGGGACCTCCATTTAGCAATTTTTAGCCATTTTTGAAAAGATTTTTGGGTCTTTTCAACCCTTTTTAATACCTAATTAAATCAAATCAAAGCACACAACTTCACATATATGAATAGAATCAAAATTAGGGTTCCTCTCAAGACTATCTCCTAAGAACAATATTCAAGAACTTCTTCAAGAGTACTCAAGAATCAAAACGTCACCTTTCAAGAACCTTTAAGAAAAGCCTCCAAGACTTTCTCAAGGATTCAAAAGTCAACTTGTTCCATTAGATTAAGACAAATAAGGTATGTGGGATTTGAATAAGGACATTTCTATTGTCCTTGTGCCCAAAAGTTGTTTTAATTACAAAGATATATGGTTATACATGTTTTCTTATGAAATTGAAGTATGGGTTTATACCCCATGTTATTATTTCTTGAGATTATGATGGTTTCAATGTTTTAGAAATTGAAGAAAATGAGTATTTTGAGATTATAATGCATATTACTAAAAATTTCTAGATTTCCATATGATTTATGAATCTTTATAAAATCGAGTATGAATTTTGATACGTCTTAACTTGAGATTAAATTATGGGTCATTAAGCCATACTTGAGATTGTAATTTTAAGAACTTTGGTGCTATGAGCACCCATGATTTGAGTATTTTGAGATTATTGAGAAAGTTTTCATCGTAATGGTCATAGTAGCTTTGAAATCCACTTCACTGAATGAGATTACAGATTTTGTTTTTTTTTTCATTATAAACCACGAGATTATTAAATGTGGATTTCCATGAGATGAGCGTAGATAATTAAAAGGGAGTAGTATTTAGCACTGATTTGGGTTTGTTACTATGGTTTCATACCCCAGAACTACGTCCCACCGCCGGATTGAGATTTATGGGCCTGAGGCCGAGATAGTGATCACTAAGTTGAGGTTATACTCCCTGGAAAAAGTATGACACCTTCCCCAACGTAAGGTTTCTTCCTTAGGAGGACAAAACCATTGGACTCTGTGTAGCTCGCATGGTTTATGTCGGTTAAGAGAACCTCCCAAATAGTAAGATTTTCAGAGTAGGTTCTTAAAGTATTTTTCCCTTAAAGAAAGTATTTTTCCCTGGTAGTAAAAGTAAACAACAACTTTTTAGTATATTTCTTAAGTTAAGTATTTTCCCTAATAATTTTAGGAACTAAGTGTAAAGGCTCACAAAACTTATTCAGATATTGAATTACTTGATATTTTTAGTTACATAGTTACAACTTTTGTTTTCAGACACAAAGGTGAGCTTCTTTTTCACTTAGCCTATATGAATTGAGATAAAGTATTTCTTATGCAGAAAGCAAATTTCAGATTTCATTTAGTTTACAAGATTATGAGAACAAGAAGGGAATACAAATTTTAGAACTAAATGTTATGGCTCACGAGATTTGTAAACCATGTTTTGCTTCTTATTGCTACTTATTTCAGTATTTCAGATATTTCAGCTTATGTGAGTCACTTACATTTAGCATGCATTGTTTTATAAATGATGACTATGAGATATGTTTTTACTTATGCATTCACCCCCATATACTCAGTACATCCTTAAAGTACTGATCCATATATATGTCTATATGCTACATTATCTCATAATATAGGTTAAAGTTTCTATATGCACATTCAGACTCAGACAGTTGCAGATTCCAGCCTGTGAGATAATGAGTCCTTGTACTTTGTGGACTTCAGTTATATTTATTTATACTCTTTACTTTCTTATTCATACGTATTGATTAGTGATAGTTGAAGTAGCTTTTCAGCTGTCTATAGTCCGTATTAGTAGAGGTTTCATAGACAGATAGTAGAGTTAATATATTTACTTTCAGTTTTCTGTGTAAAAGCAGAGTTGTAATCATGTGCATTCAGTTTTGTATTGAATAGATTTCAGAAAAGAGTTATCTTCCACTAAATTTTTATAGATTTTGCTATTTTATTCAGTTACTTATGAGTTAGCCAGTAGAAGGGTTAGCTTGGGGTTACTTATGATTCAAAGAACTGTGTGATGTCTTGGGACCCATTTTTGGGGTATTACAAACTTGATATCAAAGCATAGAGTTCAAGTGTCCTAGGGTTTCTATGAAGCCATGTCTAGTAGAGTCTTGCAGAATAGTACGGAGATGTCTGTACTTTTCTTTGAGAGGCTACAGGGCATTTAGGAAATGTTTCCCTTCTTTCAAGTCTCAGATTGTACTAAAGAAATGTTCTATATGAAACTTATATAGATTCTCATCTTGATCTATTTAGACCATCTCTGCCTTATTTTTAAGGTAACAGAAGCATCCAAGCTTAAATCTTTATAGATAGAGCTTTCTTAGACAGTCCCCACAGATAGTTATGAGATTGTACTTAGTCTCAAAAGTATCTCATTAATTCTTTTAAGTTTCGAGTTTTAAAGAACTCTGTTTACGTTCATGGAAATAGTGCGCTAAGCCCAAGTCAGATGTGCTTCCAGATCCCTCCTCAGAATTCATAATGCTAATCTATACATCCCCATCTATTTATTATTCTTGAGATAACACAATTAGCGAGTTCCAATTTCCTCCCCTGATAATGCTCTTAGATTTGCTAGCAAGAAGTTTTAGAATGCACCCAAAGGGTATGAGAGGAGCTCTTTAGTGTGTCATAAGTCCCTCAAGCTGAAAGTTATGTCCTCATTCTTATGAGTTGTTCAATTAATGTAGAATTAGATATGTACTCAGATTTCCCATTGACCCTTTTAATACAGACAATTCTCATAAGAGAAGATAGTATGAACCTAGACTGTTAAGTATAGTGTGCATTCGAGGGATATTATGAACTTCAGTGCTATGATTTATTAATAGTAGAACCTTATTATAGTTGGAATTATGGGTATAGAAGAGTAGTGGAATGAAGAGTGAGCATGATGATTGATAAAAAGTATAGAGATAAATTTATGCATGTTATAGATTTTACATTATGCTAATATATTCCTGTGTGTTAGTTTGGTGGAGGATAGAGAGGGAGTTATTAGTTAAGGTGAATAGTTATTTGCTTGAAGTATGGAAGGAGTTATTGATGATATTTATTAAAATTGAAAGTATAGGATATTAATAAAGTATTTGGTGGTTTAGTATCATTAATTTACACTTCCCTAGAGGTTGCAAAAAGGAGTTTAGCTGAAATTTATAGAGCTATGATAGTAATTTGGATGTATAGAAGGGTAAATAGCAATAATGTGTATAAAGAGGATGTATTGATGGATTATGATAAGATAGGCCATTTTATTATGATCGAATATTATTGCTATGAAGTTCTAGTGGACTAGTGCTTCTTGATATTTTATTCTATAGATTCCAAGTGAGATTAGTATGTGAGGTTAATCATGCCTAGCACCAGATGCTAAGTTTGAATAGTAGATGATTAGCATGGTGGAGGTAATGATTCCCTGGTTAGTGTGGCTAATTGTATGGGAGTGATCTTGTAGGCTTGAACCATGTATGAAAGAGTTTGAGTTTAGTTATTCATTATTAAGTATGATATTGCAAGTATAATGTGCAACTGTATGCTCAAGGCAAGATAGTGTTGCCTTATCTTTCTAAGATTATTACGTGCTATGTATGGTTAGTAATACCCATTGAATTGATAAGTATGAATAAGGTTATGTAGTATATGGTGTTCTTTCTTAATTAACTTATGGATTACAGGTTGGTGATGAGGTAAGTTAGAGATGTGATATTAGCATAGTATGAGGAAAGTTCAGCAAAGGTTTAGAGATATCCATGTTTAGTGTTAGAATCTAAGTTGGCGAGTGTTTAAGTTGTTATATGATGTCTTATGGGGCTATAGAAATCTAAGAGTTGAATCTTAGAAGAAGGTGTTAGCATTAGGGTGTTATACGTGAAGATACAGTCCTTCAGGGTAAGTTTAGTTTTGTCTGTATTGATTTTATCTAGATTCTAGAATAAATTTATTGTAATTTAAATTAAAGTTTATATAGTAGTTCACAGACTGAGAGTGATGGCTTAAGTCTAAGAGGGAGATTACAGAAGGAATAACCAAGTCAGACTTCTAGATTTTTGTTGAAATGCCTGTGTAGTGTAAAAAACCGGTAAGAGAGGATGATGCCTAAACCATTCTTATTTTAGTATTTCTAGTTATCCCAATACCTACTCATGACATGTTTCAGTTCAATGATCATAGTTCATATTCATGCATATGATACAGAATCATGTACCCTCTTAGTTCCCAAAATAAGGAGCTCCAGTTCTTTCAGCAGTGGAATCGCATTCCATAAGTGATGAAGTCCAAATTTAGGTCATGCAGCTCATGACTCATGTACTCAAGCTTTACAATATGTTCAGTTCAAGAACTCAAGCAATACTCTTAATGATCAGTGAAATTCAGATTTATATCATGCATGTCCTCAGATAAGACCTCTTTGATGAGTTCATGATGTTAAATATTCTATTCCTCAAGCTCCAGTTAAGTGTCAAGTTATAAACAGTATCCATTCATGTTTTAGGTCCTCATGTTCTAACCTTTTATTATTTTTCCTTAGGTCAAGATAGTGATGATAAATCATTGTCTAGATGAGAAAGAGTAAACATTTTTTGTTAATGGAAGATTGTTGTATGTTTATTTTTGCTAAGGCTATAAGTGTGAAGTAGGATTAGGGCTAAGTCATTCATACATGTGATGGTTAGTTAAAGTTTTATATGCTATGTGTGAGTAGTTGAAATTTTATGTATGTCTTCTTAAGAATAGAGCATGGAAGTTGTTCTTGATAGAGGTTTGTAGGATATGGAAAAGATGCTTTGTGAGCATTTGTTTAGAAGTGCATATGGGGTTATGAAGATAGGCTTGAATGTCATGTTTATATACATGTGGAGGGATGCAATGATCATAAGTGAATGTTTAGTACTAGGTGGATTGTAGTTGTTGGAGCGGTAATAAGGATTATTTTGGAGATAAGAAGTTGTGAAAAGTGCAAATCCATGTAAATTCATGATTCTGACTGGTGTTATGTTATGGTGTTATGTGTGATACCTTGTGATTTCAAGTTAGGCTTGACCATAACAAGAGAGTTGGGTTTAGTTAGACTTTGGTAGATGGATTTGTCAACGGCCATATGAGAATTATAAGTTGAATCAATGAGTATGGTTTTTTTAAGGGAAAGTTTAGTTGAGAGAGTATTTTAGAAGTATGGCTAAGCTTTAAAGTGAGAAGTTGCATTGCTTGAGGCCTAGTGCTTCTATCCCGACTTATGATTCATAGGTCTATGTTCCATGCTATATTTGGAGCAATGTTGCAATTCCTTATTCTAAGGTTTTGTTTAGATCATACCCAGAGTCCCTTACTCCCTAATGGCCTTAGAAATTTCATAGAAAAGTGTTGGGGAAATACCCTATTTGGGGGAGAGCATTCAGCATGATTCAGTCTGTGCAGCCAAAAATCTAGTTTACATCTTCTGATTTAGTCTAGTCTCATGACTTAAAAGTTCATGAGTATGACCATTTTAAGTGATAGTTTGTTCGCATCCAAGTAGATTGTAAAATTTAGTTCAGTACATGCATCATGCATCAGTTTCAGATTCTGAAATTAAGTCATGGTTCAGTCCATAAGTATCCTATATATCATCTTAGTCTTTTCTAGTATTCAACCAAATTAGTATCATTTGGGGATGAATGATCTCAAGGATGGGGTGTTGTAATACCCCAAGTTTTAATACCATAAACCTCTCATCTCTTCTCTGAGAACTCAGATCCAGTCGAAGGTGATAGTCTTCCTTAATTAAGTTCTTTTCTAATCAAAGATTCAACTATATAGCTGTTCTTATTATAAGTTCATGCATTCCCAAAAGTACTCAAAGGATTAAAAGGATGTAAAATCAGTTTAGTAATTTATTTCAGCTGTGCATCCTCAGTTTTCTTAGCTCGCCAACCTCATTTGAGGATGAATGTTTCCAAGGGGAGATATTGTAATACCCCAAGAATTCCAACCGATAGTAGAACCATGCTTCAAGCTCATGAGAAATAAATTATAGTGCATTGGTAGTTTTATGATCAAGGTTGGTTTGTATTAAGGCCTCAAATATGTCTTAGCTATTAGGCGAATTAAAACATCCCTTACCGATTGAATTCTTGAGAAGAATTTTGCTATAGTCAAATTCAAATGAGCATGTATTTTTTTATACTATGATTTTTTGATCTCATGAGCCACTAACAAATACATAATTGAATTATCTTTCCAACGATATCAATTTCACCAAAGTCCGGTATCGGGGTAAAAAGTTATGGCCGTTTTATAGTGAGCTATTCGATCTGCCAAAGTGTGACGGGAAGGCCAATGAAAACGTCGTGCCTGTGATGGACTATCACCAAACCTTCGCAACTAAGGCAGTAAGCCTATTTTTTGGCCAAAACGCGACGGGTTGAAGGGACGGTTCGTCGCCCAAACCGTCGGGGACCTCCGTTTAGCAATTTTTAGCCATTTTAAAAAGGATTTTTGGGCCTTTTCCACCCTTTTTAACACCTAATTAAATTAAATCAAAGAACAAAGCTTCACATCCATCCATAGCATCAAAATTAGGGTTCCTTTCAAGACTATCTCCCAAGAACAATATTCAAGAACTTCTTCAAGAGTACTCAAGAATCAAAACGTCACCATTCAAGAACCTTCAAGAAAAGCCTCCAAGAACTTTCTCAAGGCTTCAAAATTCAACTTGTTCCATTTAATTAAGCCAAATAAGGTAAGTGGGGTTTGAACAAGGACACTCCTCTCGTCCTTGTGCCCAAAAGCTGGTTTAATTACAAAGATACATGGTTTTACATATTTTCATATGAAATTGAAGTCTGGGTTTATACTCTATGTTATTTTTTCTTCAAATTATGATGGTTTCAATGTTTTAGAAATTGAAGTACATGATTATGTTGAGATTATAATGCATATTGCTGAAAATTTCTAGATTTCAATATGATTTATGAATCTTTATGATATCGAGTATGAATTTTGATACGTCTTAACTTGAGAATGAATTATGGGTCATTAAGCCTTACTTGAGATTGTAATTATAATAACTTTGGTACTATAAGTACCCATGATTTGAGTATTTTGAGATTATTGAGAAAGTTATGACTGTGATTGTCATAGTTGCTTTGAAATCCACTTCACTGAATGAGATTATAGATTTTGTAGTTGATTTCATTATAAACCACGAGATTATTAAATGTGGATTTCCATGAGATGAGCATAGCTAATTAAAAGGGAGTAGTATTTAGCACTGAGTTAGGTAAGTTACTACAATTTCATACCCCAAAACTACGTGCCACTCTAGGATTGAGATTTTTGGTCCCGAGGCCGAGATAGTGATCACTAAGTTGAGGTTATACTCCTGGCAAAAGTATGACAGTTTCCCCAATGGGAGTTTTCTTCCTTAGGAGGATAAACACGTTAGACTCCATATAGCTCGCATGGTTTATGTTAGTTAAGAGAACCTCCCAAATAGTAATATTTTCAGAGTAGGTTCTTAAAGTATTTTTCCCTGGTAGTAAAAGTAAACAACAACTTTTTAGTATATTTCTTAAGTTAAGTATTTTCCCTAATAATTTTAGGAACTAAGTGTAAAGGCTCACAAAACTTATTCAGATATTGAATTACTTGAGATTTTCAGTTACAAAGTTACAGCTTTAGTTTTTAGACACAAAGGTTAGCTCCTTTTTTACTTAGCCTATTTGAATTGAGATAAAGTATTTTTTTATGCAGAAAGCAAATATTAGATTTCATTTAGTATACAAGATTATGAGAACAAGAAGAGAATACAGATTTTAGAACTAAATGTTGCGGCTCACGAGATTCGTAAAGCATGTTTTGCTTCTTATTGGTACTTATTTCAATATTTCAGATATTCTAGCTTATGTGAGTCACTTACATCTAGCATACATTATTTTATAAATGATGACTATGATATATGTTCTTACTTATGCATTCACCCATATATACTCAGTACATCCTCAAAGTACTGATCCACATATATGTCTATGTACTACATTGTCTCATAATGTAGGTACAAGTTTTAGTATGCACATTCAGACTCTGACAGTTTCAGATTCCAGCCTGTGGGATAATGAGTCCTCCTAATTCGGGGAATTCAACTATACTTATTATATTCTTTACTTTCTTATTCATACGTATTGATTAGTGATAGTTGGAGTAGTTTCCTAGCTGTCTATAGTCAGTATTAGTAGAGGCTTCATAGATAGACAGTAGAGTTAATGTATTCAGTTTCAATTTTCTTTGTAAAAGCAAAGTTGTAATCATGTGAATTCTGTTTTGTATTGAACAAATTTAAGAAATGAGTTATCTTCCACTGATTTTGTATAGGTTTAGCTATTTTATTCAGTTGCTTATGAGTTATGCTTGTAGAAGGGTTAGCTTGGGGTCACTTATGATCCTAAGCACCGTGTGACATTTCGGGACCCATTTTTGGGGTGTTATAATGCCTTTGAAAAGGTTTGAACCTATTTGTTAGGTATGATAGTAGTGGTGGACAAGGATCATTCTGCCTTATGTATTTCATGTCCAATAAAGACACAAAGAGGCACCTAATTAGGTGGATTTTTCTCTTACAAGAGTTCAACATTGAGGTGAAAGACCAGAAAGGGTGTGAGAATCAAGTGGCCGATCATCTCTCCAACTTGAAGGCAACAATAAAAAGCTTGGGGAAGTAGAAATTAATGATGCTTTTACCAAAGAATTGGTCATGTCCATCGTGGATAATAATACATCATGGTTTACCGATTTTTCCAACTATGTTGCAAGTGGTGTATTTCTCTAGGGACTGAGTTTCCATAAAAAGAAATGGTTTTTGTTTGATTCAAAGTGATAATTTTGGTAAGAGCCATTTTTGTTTTGGTAATGATCCAATGGAGTTATTAGGCAGTGTGTCATGGATATTGAAATAAATGATATCTTGGAAGTTTGTCACTCTTCGCTCTACGACGGTCACTATGGAGGAATCCAAACAACCGCCAAAATTCTCCAATGTGGATTTTATTGTCCTTCCATGCATAGGATGCTATTGAATGGGTAAAATCATGTCATAAATGTCAAATGCATGGTGGTATTTCAAGAAGGAACGAGATGCCCCTCAAGCCTAACATTGAGGTGGAGCTCTTTGTTATATGGGGAGATGATTTCATGGGTCCTTTTATGAGTTCCTTTGAGAATAAATACATATTAGTGGCAGTCAGTTATGTCTCCAAATGGGTGGAAGCCGTCACACTCCCTACTAATGAGAGAAATTGTGTTACCTCATTTATGAAAAAGCATATTTTCACAAGGTTTGGCACCCCTCAGGCCATCATTAGTGATGGCGGCTTGCATTTTTGCAATTGGGTGTTTGTCATTCTTCTTGACAAGTATGGGGTTAAACAAAAAGTTTCCATTCCATACCACCCTCAAATGAGTGGTCAAGTAGAGGTCTCAAATCGAGAAATCAACGCAATACTCAAAAAGACAATGAATATAGGCCGCACAAATTGGAAAAGGAAATTTGATAAAGAACTTTGGGCCTATAGAACGGCATACTAAACCCTAATTGGGATGTATCCCTACCATTTGGTGTTTGGAAAGGTATGCTATTTACCCATCGATCTTGAGCACAAGGCTTTGTGAGCTTTGAAGAAGTTGAATATGAATTGGGGATCAGCATTTGACATGCGGGTGACACAACTCCATGATATGGAGGAGTTTTGACTAAAGGCTTATGAGATTTTGGCATTGTATAAGGAGAAAATAAAGAAATGGCATGATGATCGAATATTACGATAAGAATGTACTTCTTTACAACTCCCATTTGAAACTCTTCATAAGGAAGCTCTGCTCGAAATGGTTGGGGCCATTTCTGATTTCCAAGGTCCACTCAAGTGTTTCCGTTGAATTAGAAGATAATGAAGGGAAAAAATTTATAGTCAATGGTCAAAGGGTGAAGTATTACAATGAGAAAATTCCCATGGTGGCCAAGGTGGAGTGTGTTAAATTCAAAGATACTAGGTGGTGAAAGGGGAGACTCGTACTGTGATGTTAAATTAGGCGCTTGATGGGAGGCAACCCATCTTTGAATTATTTTGTGTTTGTTTTAGTGTTTTGTAGGTTTTCTAATAATAAGTGGTGTGTCCAGAAAATAGGGGAAAATAGAGCTGGAAAACTACCAGTTGTGCAAGAAATAAAAAACAAAGCAAAAACAGGGGAATTCAATCTCAATTACCTTGATAGTGGACAGTAGACCACGACTGCAGCTCCACAATCGCAGAACTATTGATGTAATCACAACATCAAACTCCTGGACTACCTACTATCTGTGAGAGTCTTTCTCATCCGTTATGCCTCTTAAATTTACTTCAGTGAGGGTACTTGAGGACTTTAAGTTTGGGGTGCTGTCAGTATACCTGGGTTTTCTTAGCTGTGGATGAAATTTTCCCTATGATAGATTGAGTAACGACACTCTTAAGGATAAAACATCATATTTAGGTCTTGATCTATCGATGTAGGGGAATTTTGTGTACCTGTGGTATCAATTTTAATTCAAAGGAACTCTGAGTACCTATGGCATTGATAGATTGGATCGTATTCACATCCATTGGTAAAGTCTGAATAGCAATATGGGTGGTTCGCCTATTTTATAGTTTGCAATGTGAGACTATAGCTTGGGTTTTTAGCATGACTAGAAAATTATGCATGGTGCGGATGCAAAGAAAATGACCCCCTCTGTCCAATTTTTTTGTAAAATTCGAGGGCATGGACGTGAGCAACCTTGTAACAAAAATTTTCATCTTTTTATGACTCCCAAAACTAACTTAGGAAAATAGTTGGTACTCCATTTTTATCTTGAGTGGGTAGAATAATTAAACCCCTTTTACGACATTCGCATGCATTGTGTGTGAGCTTATTTGTCTATATCTCATATTTACTTGTACCATCTAGAACTTGCCCTAGTAGTCTTTCAAAGCTAAATTTTGATTGTTCTTGGTTGGTAAAATGATCATAGGCCATCTTATGATATTGGAAGCCCTCTTTAACCTAAAAGGCCTACCAATACATAGGAGTTACCACTAGTCACCATCTTTGAGCCTTTGCACTTTTCTTTAGCAAACACATTACAAGTCGTGACCCTTCTATTTTTCCTCTTTTGAACCCTACTCTCCTTAAACTTAAGAATAAAATTTAAGGCTAAAATCCTATATTGGGGGTGGTGGAAGTTGAAAAAGGTATAGTTATACCATGAAATCATAAGAAGGTGCCTACAAGCGTAAGCTAATAAAGCAAAACAATTAGAAATGAGAAAAGATCTTACAAAGAAAGGAAAAACATTATTTATGAACAAAAAAAGAAAGAGAAAAATGGGAAAACCAAGAAAAGGCAAAGTAAGGAAAATAGTAAGAGAAGAAGTGGCCTAATAGCAAAAAGTGAAAAGAGTATGATGTAGAAGTTCAAGGAGGGTTTAGCCTTGTTGTCTTAAGTTGATATCCTACCTTACCCTAAACCTACATTACAAGCTCAAAAAGTCATTTTTGATTTCCATCCAAGTATGGTCATTGTAGTGGCAATTGAAAATAGGGGAAATCCTATGGCATGGTACTTGTTAACATGGAGAATTTCTTGATAGAGAGAGTGTTTACACTTAAAATTCCTTATTGCATGACTGATAACTTTGTGTGTGAAATTTTCTTTCTTGTGAGAAGGTAGTTGAATAAGTTGAGGTGGGTGATTTCGTTATCTCCTACAAAATGAGACAAATGAAGTGTAATGTGGTAGAAGTCAAAACATGAGTCATTTCTAGAGTATTAGTAGTTGTCACATTGTTTCTCCCCAAAGTCTATTGAATCTTTCAAATATTCCATTTTATATTGAGGGGTGTAGTTAAACCATTTCACCCACGTGTGAAGAACTTTTTGTGGTAGTAACCAATTCAAAGTCTTCATGACCATTTGGTAATAGAATAAATGAATAGATATGAAATTGTCTCATATAAAAGGGTAGTGCTACTTGAAGACAAACAAGGTTTTAAGTTTGGGGTGCTAATGAGTGGTAAGTTTACCACTCAATTGCACAAAATGTTCGTGCACACTACCATTCTTTAAATGAGTAAATGAGACATAATTGTCATAGAATGCACTAATATTCACCTCCTGCAGATGTAGAAGCAATGAGATTGAAAGATGTGGATCAGAGCTAAAAAGTTGATAAAAAATGAGCATGAAAATGCTATTTGTGACTCAAAGCAGAAACGGCCTTAGTTACCATGGTCGTGGTCTGAGCACTGTGATCACAACCAAGTAAGTAGAGATATATATAGCCTTGTTTAAAGAGATCACGGACTAAAGAGCACAATTTTGGTCTATCATAAAGGTCAATAGACTGCGATCTCTCGGTCCTAGCCGCAATCGCGGTTAGCGCGATCTCAGTCATAGCTCTATGACTGTAGCCTAGAGGGATAAAAGAGCAAAGGTATTATGGTAAAATTAGATAGCTGATTAGAAATTTCTATAGAATATCCAAATAACTTTGCCAAGGGTATGATGGCAAAAATTAAAGATGAAGTTTAAGAGAAAAACAAGAAGCCTAGTATTTAGAAAAAAAATTGATTGTTCATAGTTATTGTAATTACAATTCCAAAAGGAAGTCAGTAAAAGTAAAGTGTGGAAGTGAATATAATTGACCTTCTATTATTATAGACACTATGGAAGAATTGCTTGGTAAAATTCTTCTTTCTTATCTCACGAGTAGCTAATTTCTTTAGTCTTGGGATTATGTTGAACTAAAGTATATTTGTGTGTGGTTGTTGATGTGTTTGTATGATTTTTAGTTGTTGATTATGGATTCCACCATTGCTTGAGATTATTAGTTGGAATTTATGGGTTAAAACCCTAAATCTCAAAATGGATTTGATAGGTGAAAACCCCAAACTCTAGAAACCCTTCATCATCCTTGAAAGAGGGATGAAGGTGAATTTATGGGAACCCATAGCATCCTTGAAAGAGGGCTATAGGGTGACAAGCTAATGGTGGACAATCAAGCCTATGATTTACTACCTTTTACAATTTTAGACATAAGTTTGGTTGGAGTGTAAATCATGTCAAGGGTACCATCCTAGAAATAGGGGTGTCCAATTGATGTTATGGGTGACTAAGTGTGACACACTTGTTAAGTTCTCGAAAGAACCAATGTGTGAAATCATTGTAGTTTTATTGAAAGATTAACTACCATGATCTTGACCTAGCCTATCCCTTAGTTGATAGCTAAAGCTCATGTTAAACCATTATCAACCCACATGCTCTAACTTTTAGGTAGACATAATCCCATGATTTTCTCTAAACTTGTTTTTAAATCAAAAGTGTAGTCTAGTGAGTTGTTAACTAAAGATTCTTACAAACAATTTCAAAGCCAATCCCCTCATTTTATTTTAAATGTCGTGTTTGTTATCATTCCAGGTAACCGTTTAGTAATTAGAGAACCCATAGGACTTGAAATTTATAATTTGCTCCTTGTGATTAAACCCCAATGTGAGTTGGGTTATTGATAATGACCGCCTCACCCCTCAAATATGGGAGTGATTGAGAATTAGTTGCAAAATACGATTCATCCTAGTCCAATGATGATGTATCATTATCATAAGGAGATTTATTGATGGAATAACATGAAGCATAATATGGTCAATTTTGTCGCTAAATGCATGTGTGTCAGCAAGTGAAGGTTGAACACTTGATTCTTGGTGGGTTGTGTTAAGAGATTGAGCTACCGGTGTGGAAATGGGAGATAATTTGGATTTTGTGACCGGTCTCTCCACCAAGTTAATTTGATTTGGGTCATCATGGATTGGATGACAAAGTATGCTCACTTCTTGCCAATGAGGACAAATTTTCTTTTTTAGGATTATGTCAAGTTATTCATTAAGGAGATTGAGAAGTTGCATGGTACTCTAGTTTCCATCATATATGATCAGGTACTCAATTCTTATCTTATTTTTTGAGGTTATTCTAGCAAGGTTCAGGGACTAAGGTAACCCTTGGTATTGCTTTCCACCCAGAGATGGATGGGCAAGTAAAAAGGACAATTTAGGCCTTAGAAGATATGCTTCGATCTTGTGTTTTCTATTTTAGGGGTGGTTGGTTTGACCACTTGCCACTCATAGAGTTTTCTTACAACAACAGTTATCACTCTAGCATTAGTATGGTTCCATTTAAGGCCTTGTATAATAGAAGATATAGATCTCCTATCAGATGGTTTGAAGATGGTGAGGCTGAGATGTTTGACCTAAATTTGGTTTACAAAGTAATGGAAAAGGTAAAGATAATTTGAGATAGGCTTAAGACTGGCTAAAGTCACCAAATTTCCTATAAGGATATGAGGTAAAGAGAATTGGAATCTGATATGGGAAATAGGGTTTTCCTGAAGGTGTCTCCTATGAAGGAAGTAATGCAGTTTTGGAAGAAAGAGAAGCTTAGTCCCCGTTATGTTTATCCGTATGTGGTTTTGAAGAGGTTTGGTAATATTGCATATGAATTAGATTGGCCCTCTTGTTTGAGCTCCATTCATTCGGTGTTTCACATTTTGATATTGATAAAGTGCATAGGAGATCCTTCAGTGATTTCTACTTTGGAAAATGTGGGTATATAGATTCTTTGCCTTATGAGGAAGTTTTTGTGGAAATCTTGGATTGTCATTTCCATCGGTTGTGCACTAAGGACGTGGCTTTGGTAAAGGTTCTTTGGCGAAACCAAAAGGTTGAGGAATTTACTTTGGAAGTCGAGGAGGACATGAAGTCCGAGTAGTTGTTCTTGCTCCTCGATTCAGAAAATCTTGCTTAAGGTATGTGTATTCCTTAACATCTTTGTTTTCTGACTTTGTTAAAGAAAATTATAATTTTCTTGATATATTTGTTAAAGGTAATTGTATGCCTTATCCTATCATTCAAGGAGAAATGATCCTAAGGGGGAAGTATATAATGCCCTAGGATTTTGGTCCTTGAAAATTCCTGAAATTTTGCACTCACTGCCATGATTATGACTTGGCCTATGAGTCATAGGGTGTCTTAATGGGTCTTTGGGATAAGTTGTAACCAAATTAGTAAGTTTATGGCTAGATACTGCTCTGAGTACATATGTCTCACTACGAGTTGTAAGGACTTTTTAGGAGTCGTAAGAGTAAATTGTAGGGTTTCTAGTGTATGACCTAATTTGGGTTCGTGTTGACTACAACTGGACCCTACGAGTCATATATTGGGGTCCGATTATGAGTCATAGAATTGAGTCATAAGGTCAATAGTGCATGGTTTCTTTGTTGTTCTGTCTTGGTTACGGCTTATGGTGATGAGTTGTAAGGAGTGGCTACGAGTCAATGGTTGACCCGTAGTCAATGGAGGCACTTTTTTAGCTTTTAAGTTAAGGGCATTTTGGACGTTTCCCCTCTTATAAATTGAAGTCCACGTATTATAACCCCTTTACGGTGTCATTATCACTCAGAAAACAAATCTAAGTAACTTCTCAAACACTCCAATGGCTCTCTAAATTCCCTCAAGCAAGTCAAGCTAGGGTTTTATCAAGTTGGTCATCCAAGGGCTTTAAAGTTAAATTCTCTCTATGAAACTTGATATTTCAAGCATGTGACTCTACCCTTAAACTTAATATCTCTATTGCATGAAAGTACATCGTTATTTACGTGATGACAAGTAAGGGTTTTGACATGATTGAGGTTTTTTACATGACTGGTCAATTAATTTTGTCCCATGGTTTTATTGTGCATTACTCATGTCTTAGCTATAGTTTTGAACTTGTGGGTGCATGGTTATGGCGAATAAACTAAGTGATTGTGATTTGAACTTATGACTTTTGACGTGGTTATGACGAAGTGCTATATTATGAAATTATTTTCAGTTATAAGAAATATAGGAATTTAACTATTGTTGAACTATTGCATTGTGAGATTGAATTTGAACCTTATGGGTTAGTGTCATCAAAAGTTATTGCATAGTTGAACCAAGAGGGGATTTGGAATTCCCCAAGTAATGAAATTATTTTGGCATGTTGATATTACCTTGCAAGTATAGTTGGTATGGCGATACCAACAATGTATGCCTAAATGTGTATTATGGTTCAGTATATGGGATTGTGTGACAATTTTTTAACTGGGTTTAAAGAAGGTTTTGTAGCTGAGTCGTGAAAGTGGAGGTTTGAGAGACCAACACTGGAAACCATGATTTCCTATGCGGGGGTCTATATGACCAGGTGGTTTGAGTCCCCCTATTATTATTATTATTATTATTATTATTATATGATTTAGTGGTTTGAGTCCCCCATATCTTATTATATTATTTGGTGTTTGTGTCACCTTGATATGTAGGGAGGTTTGAGTCCCCCGTAGTGTATATGTTTACCCTTTGGTTCGTGCGACCACACGCACTAGGACCTATAAGTTGGGAGAGAGCTGGGTCTATATAGCCTGTAGGTGCCTTGTATGTTATGATGATTGAGATATACAATCCTTACTAAGGTTTTAGAATACATGTTAATACTCGTTTCCTATCTCAACATGTGATATATATACATAAATATGTATTTATATGCATCGAATGATATGCATAGAATATCAAATATTTTTGAACTATTAGTCATGACATTATATTATCCCGTATACCTGAATTACATGCGAGTGCTCCAATCTCCACCCATCTTCGAATGCAGTATCCCTACATGAAGCAAGAACTGGACATACTTCTACTTCTCCTACTCAGTAATTAGGTTTTGGGATCAACTTGTTAGTGGACATTGAAGTGGTAAGCTTTCATACATCAGAAGACTTTATTTCATATTTTTGCCTCTTATGTTATAAAATGTTTAGACTTATTTTGGCGATAGTTGGGGGCATATCCCGACCCTTTATTGATATACAGTTTTAGTTCATGTCTAGAATGCTTTGTTGGATTATTATGGACTTGAGTGGTGCTGGACGATTATTTTGGCCGGTGGTTGGTTGTTGATCATAGACGAATTAGTTGTTCTTGAATCTATCTTGTAATATATTTAGAATTCATTTGACATTGAGAATATTGTGTTTACTTGTTTACTTGGGATACCCATCACAGCCAAGCCCTAGTTTGGGTCATGTTAGAATGCTTATCATTAGTTGAAGACTCATAGAAGGAATTACCCTACCCATTATTTTGAGTTCTGTACAATTATATTGATTTAAGATTATGGAGACACTACTTGTATGGAGTCCATAGTGAGATTTTCTTAGATCAACATAGCCTTCAATATTTCTTCACCTAGCGAGATCTTAATATGAGAAAGCGATTTTGGCTTGAGTTGCTTAAGGATTATGACTTGACTATTCTCTATTATTAGGGCAATGCTAATGTGGTTTTGTATGCCCTGATCCAAAAGTCTACTAGCATGGGTAACTTGACACATCTTTTGACCAAGGAGAGGATCTTGGCCTTAGAGGTTAGTTCTTTATCTAACCAGATTGTTAGTCTTGATATTTTGACACTTGAGTGTGTTTTGGAATTTGTGGAGGATAGGTCTTCCTTGATGGAGTAAATTCAGGCTTATTAGTGTAATAATTTTGTATTGAGAATGATATGGGATAAGGTGTTAAGTAAAGAGGCTAAAAAAGCATTGGTTTATATATATGGTGTTTTGAGGATTGATGTCAAGTTTATGTATCGAAAGTGGCCGACTAGATTAGATTATTTTGATGGAGGCTCATTAATCCAAGTATCCTATTCATCTGAGAGTGACTAAAAAGTATCATGACTTTACGTAATACTACTGGTGGGGTGGTATGATTAAATATATAAAATATTTTGTATCGCATTGCCTATGTTGTCAATAGGTAAAGGTTGAGCATTTGAGACTTGGTGGTTTACATTAGAGGTTACCATTCCTGGGTGGAAATAGGAATGGATCTCTATGGAGTTTGTCACTAGTTTATACTTCTCATGATTCTAATAGTGTTTGGGTCATTGTGGATCGATTTACCAAGTCTGCTTATTTTATTCTGGTTAGTGTTTAGAGGTTTTCCCTTATCTATGTTTGTGGATAGTTTGTCTTCATGGTGTACCAATTTCTATCCTCTTAGACAGGCGTTCTGTATTCACATCTCACTTTTGGAATACTTTTTAAGTAGAGTTAGCTCCTAAGGCTGTTCTTAATAAACCTTATCACCCTAGACCGACTTTCAGTTGGAGTAGTCTATTTAGGTTTTGGAGGATATACTCTATGCTTGTGTTATAGACTTTGGATGTCAGTGGTGGTGACATCTGTCTTTGATGGAATTTGCGTATAGTAATAACTACCATTCTAGTATTGAGATGACTCTTTTTGAGGCTTTGTATAGTAGGCATTATCTCTCTCCAATTGCTTGGTTTGAGGTTTCTGATATTAGACCTTGAGGTATGGAATTTCTTCATGAGTCTTTGGATAGCATTCAGCCATTTAGGATACACATCGAGAAACTCAGAGTAGGAAGCAGTGCTATGCAGATGGTAGACTTTTTGCCTTAAGATTTTGTGTTGGTGATCGAGTTTTCCTTTGTATGTTTCCCGTAAAGGGTGTGATGAGGTTTTAGAAAAGGGGTAAGCTTTGCCTCAGGTATGTTGGACCTTCCTAAATTATTTAGACTATGGGGGATGTGGTTTATGAGTTAGCATTTCCCCTATATTTATCAGTGGTTCATCCATATTTTCATGTTTCTATACTTTGGTGTTACATTATGAATGAGTCTTATGTCATTCATTGGGATTCAGTCTAGTTATATGAGAGGTTGTCATTTGTCAAGGAGCCTATTTCCACTCTAGCTAGGGATGTTAGACGGTTGCACTCTACAGATATTTCACCAGTTAAGCTCCAATGAAGTCACGACCTGTAGATGAGTCTACTTGGGAGGTTGAGTCTTATATGTGTGGTAGTTATCCCCAACTATTTGATGATTTGGGTATTTCTCTTGCCATTAGTTTGAGGATGAACTAGATTCTTAGTGGCGGATGATGTAATGACCTGATTTTTTGGTGATATTATGAAATATTTATTTTTGTGTGATTCAACCATTTTACCCTTCAGGTGGTTTCTTTATGGTATTTTTAGGGTATGGGGATGATTGGCACAATTCCCAATTCACTTTGGTGCGATTTGTACAAGTTTTTGATTTTTGGTGATTAAAAAGGCTCATAGTTGACTTTGATCAACATTTATTGATCAATGCATTGGATGGCAAAACAGACTGCACCAATAGATCTGAAATGTTGATTTTAGGTTGGTAACATGATTGGTGTGGTTTTACGGCTTTTATAATATCATTTCGATTGTTGGTTCGAAAAATGTCAACTTTGTGAAAATAATGTTTTTTCAAAAATCGGATATCACTATTGAGTTTGGAGCATCGAATTTAGTCTAGTATTATAGTTTATTTGCATTCTCGACATTATAGATAAATTCCAAGGGGTTTATGGAGACTTAGAATTCTCCAAGTCTTCAACTGGTGCACCGCTTAAATGTCACTTTGGTCGCTTAAGAAAATTGGCTTGACAATCAAAGTGTATCCTAAGTGACACCAGGCTCACCTAAGCGATTGTTGCTTAACCAACAGCCTAGTTGCTTATGCGACACTCGCATGCCAGGCGAATATCATGTAAGCAACAGCTGGTCTCTTAAGCGATGGCTACTTAAGCGACCTGATGATCGCTTAAGTGATACCTGGGCAATATAAATTCCCCTCCTTTGAGAATTTTCACCATTTTTTTAGATAAAATAGATGAAATTGAAAATTGGGGTGCAATTTTCACCATTTTTGAGACTTAAAGCTTGGGGTTTGGAGTTTTTGGACGATTTCTTCCATTTTTAAGCTTAGGTGAGCTCTAAATCCCTATTTCAATTCTTCTTCTTCAGTTCTATCTTTTAAATATTGTTAAAACTTGAATCGGAAAGTGGAATTTGTGGACTTTGGCCTAGAGGGCCCCAAATTAGTAATTTCTTGATTTAAACCACAATTTTAACTCATTTTTGCTTGAGTTTTCTTCTATAGGTTCTTTTAATCATTGGTAATATATTTTTGGACTAAATTTCTAGTTTTACCTTTCTTTTTTGAAAACATATTTTGGGGGTCCTTTTTGACCTCGACATAAAAATGGGCTATATGGGCATCATTGGCTTCTTTTTAACACATAGATTCTATATTTGTGTATTTTGATTGATTTTAGGTTCGGTCCTGATGAGAAATCTCCATGATAAAGGCTTTTTGGACCTATTTTCAACAATCCAAAAGGGTTATGGCCTTACTTTGTTTAGACTAGGCTGGGAAGTTAATTTTTGTACAAAATCATGTTTTAGATGTGGGAACTAATCAAGAAAATGGATTTATTATTGTGTTGTGCCAGTGTGGGGACCAATGTTCTTGCTATTTTGTGGTTTTGAGATATTACTTTCTACATGTGACTGAGTGCAGTCTAATATGATGTTGTTGGCCTTATGTATGTATGTTTATATTGATCGTATCTTTCTGGTGAAAAATTGTAAAATGGAATTTATGTGGTATCAATGGCATGTTGTGTATATTTTTCTCTTTTGTCATATGAAGTAAATTGGATCATGGATGGTTGGCATATTGAGTGGAATTTGGCTTATGTGGATTAGTATAATGGTCGAATTGTGGAAATTCTCATTCTAGTTGGTTGTAATAATTACATCATCACATCATACATTCATGAAACATTGGTATCACCGTGGAAATACTGGAAACATTGGCTTTTCTGACAGAAATATGACATTTCTAAAAATCCTCTGCCAATATATGTGCCAGAGAGGATTTATGGATATAGGTATTGGATATTGGATTGTTTATGGTTTGATGAACCCCATGCATCCTTTATAGGTATCACAACTTGGTAGGTGTATATGGAGGTTATGCGAGAAGCTCATGCATCATATTATCATCATCATCTTTATTGTAGTTTACACTTTCTATACATTTTATGTTGTGTTTGTGCTGATGATGTGATATCTATCTTTTTATACCTCTTTTATGTGTTTGATTTGATGTCTATCCATAGTATTCCTTTCAATTACTTATGTTGGTATATGTGTATATTATAGAACTGTTAGTGGATATAGTGTGGGCTATGGTTTGGGACATTTTTTGTTTTCAGGTGATGTGGCCATAGTGTGTATTTTATATGCTTTATTTTCTACTTTTCTAAGTCGACCAATGATACCTACTAAGCATAATTTTACCATACTGACCCCTACTGTGCCCTTCGGTGCTGATCCAAATACGAGTGCGCCACATAGTAGTTGATTTAGGCAATATCTGAAGTATATTAGAGGTAGCGGTCAATCTATGCTATTAGACTTGACCTACTACCTATTCTTATATATTTCATGTCTTGTTCTTTATTTCAGAGACAAATTATGATCCTTTTGGACTATCATTGTATATTTTGACATTGAGATGTATTTAGTAGTTCTTATACTGTGACAACAGGTTTAGGGGAGATTGATGGTATTATTGTTTTTTACTTTCCGCCTTTATTACTAATGTGTGATTTGACTTCGTTCTAAAAGTTTTGCCTTGGATTTTGGTATTGATTCCTCTTTTCATATCAGTTTGGGTGATAGGCTTACTTGTCAAGACTTGTTGTGACAAGTTCCATCATGACCCTTTGTTTTGGTTTGTGACAAAATGGGTCATGTGCGAAGCAATGGAAGTAAAACCCTAAATAAACCAGTGATATTAACTGTCCAATCCCATAAAACTATGGATTTCTATCACATTCATCGATATAGTCCATTTTAACAGCCTCACCTTTTACGGATCCATTATAATCCCTTTTTTATAAACTATGTGCCCCAAGAAGGACATCAAAGAAATCCAAAATTCACACTTAGAATACTTCACATATTATTACTTCCCCTTCAATAATTTCATCATAATATGCAAATAAGCTTTATGTTCTTCCTCATTTTAGAATAAACAAGTGTATCATCAATAAACATAATAAGAACTGAAACACCCTAAATTTTGGCCGTTGAAAATTTCTTAAGCTTTGGGATCGCGGCCTTGGTTACGACTTGACCGAAAAAGTCGTAGGGTGTCTTAATGACTCATTGGGAGGAGTTGTATCCAAACCAGTTAGTTTGAGGCTTGATTCTTCTTTGAGTATGAGTGGCTAACTATGAGTCATAAGGATATGTTACGAGTCGTAGGTTCAAATCATAGGATGTCCAGTGTTCAATTCATTTGGGTTCTATTTTGCTTATGAGTAGGACTCTATAAGTCGTAGAGTCATGTTACGAGTTGGTGGATTAAGTTATAAGGATAAAAACATTAGGGGTCCTGGAGATTGTCCTGGTTATGACTAGTGGTCATGATTCGTAAGGCATGGGTTTGAGTCAAGGGGTTAACTCGTAACCAAAGATGGTGCTTTTCCAGCTTTTAAGTCTGGGCACTTTAGACATTTACCACTTAAAATCCTTCAGACCCCACGTCCTTAAAACACTTTTGGGGCATTCATTCAGCACTTCGATGGATTAAATACTTTCTCTAAATTCTCTCAAATAAGTCAAGCTAGTGTTTTACCAATTTGGTTATCTATGGGCCCAAGGGTTGATTTATCTCCATAAATCATCGTGATTCAGGCATGTTATTCTTCCCTCGTTGTTAATTTTACAAAGGCATGAAATTTAAAGTATTGTTCATAAGATTATTATTTGGTTTTGAAAACAAAGGTTGGGTTTTTTGAATATTATGAATTGAATAATGTTTCTCATGGTTTATACATATGATTTTCATGATCATAATGTGGTTTGAACATATGGGTGCATTGGTATGGTGAATGAACTAGGTAATTGTGATTTTTCAAACTTATGGCTTTATAGTGGTTATAATCCCAACCCCATAATGTGAAATTTGTTTTAGTTATGAGAACTGTGCGAATTTCTAAAATTAAATTAGTCTTAAACTATTGCATAATATAAAGAATTATTTGAAATACAAAGGTATGATTTAATGAACAAAAGGATTATTCTCTGATTCGTGTGGCTACACATATGACCAGGGGGTGAGAGCTGGGGCCCATATAGCCCATGGGAACTCTTATATGGCGATTGAGCTACGCAATGCTAGATAAGGTTTTTAAACGTGTGTTCAGACTTGTTCTTTATCCTGGCATGTGATACATATATATGTGTGTGTGTATCCATTTGATTATGTGCACTATCTTTCAAAGGTTTTAAACTATTAATCATATCATTATGTTAACCTTAACCTCGAGTTACATAGTAGCATTCACCCCGCTAACTGTCTTTGGACACTGTATCCCCACGCGATGCAGGAATTGGTCATACTTCTACTTCTCCTGCTTAGTGACTTGGATTCGGGATCAGCTAGCGAGTCAGATTAAAGTGGTGAGCTTCCATACTTCTAAAGACCCTATTTTATGTTTATGGTTTTCTTTAGACTTTAATTATTCCTTTGGATTTGGTCTTTGGTTATGGTCGGAGGCATGTCCCGACCGGATGTTCTTTGATTTTAATTGGAGTCTTTATCAGACTACTATTGGCATAGGAGGTATTTGTATTGGTATCGATATTTGTATTGGTAATTGTATTGACACCGATATCTATTGGTCTTGGTTGTAGACTTATTTTAAATATCTTTAAATTAATATTCTCTTATCTTGTTATATACTAAAAATTCAGCCTATTTTATGGTATGGTGTGTTTGGTTTTGTTAGGTACAGGGGGTTATCTCCAGTTCACGTGGGACTTAAGATACCCGTCACGGTGATACCCTTGTTCAGTACATGACAAAGGTGGTATTAGACCCTAGGTTTGATGTCATTGGGTGTCCAGCAAAGTCGTATCGAGTAGAGTCTCTTTTATGGGTATGTAGCACGCCATACTTACGAGGGAGAGGCAATGAGACATTTAGGAATATTTCCCTTTTTTATTATTCTATTTCAAGACAGAGTATAAGGTCTTGAGTCTCTATAATTCCCATTTGTTCGCTTTCCAAATCATGCCTCCCTGATGATCTGATGCTCATGGAAACTCCACTATCCCACTTGAGGACAACGCTGATGGGACACACCTAACTTATAGGGTATAGACCCGGTCTAGGGGTCCAGTTCCTGAGTACCCTTCTAGAGTTCCACTAGTCTCCTCTAGTCTTCTCCAAGCTCCTCAGTCTGATGTGTCAAATGTAGAATTTCATCAGTCTATTCATATGTTGGCTTACTTGGTAGCTTCTTAGTCTGAGCATGTAGCTTCTGTTACCCCATATTCTACGACCACAAAGGTTGGCCAGTTTATAAGGTTGAGCCCTCCTGTGTTCACCAGTGTTATAGTTGAGGAGGATCCTCAAGGTTTTATTGATGATATGGAAAAGATCCTCCACGTTATGCATGCTACTAATATGAAAGGTGTAGAATTCACTACCTATCAACTAAAGAATGTAGCATACTAATGGTATGGGGAATAGAAACAGTCTAGGGGAAATGATGCCAAATTCATACTGTAGGATGATTTACCTAGTGATTTTCTAGAACACTCATTTCCTCAGGAGTTGAGGGAGGCAAAATCAGAAGAGTTTGTTAAGCTGAAGCAAGGAAGGATAATTGTCAAAGACTATGCCTTGAAATTCCATTAGTTGTCTCGATATACTCCTGAGTTAGTGTCTAGCATGAGGGCTAGAATGAGAAAGTTTACTTCTGGGTTATCCTGTGATTTAATTCAAGAAAGTAAGGCTTCTTTGTTAAAAAAGGACATGGACATCTCAAGATTAGTTGTGTATATGCAACAGGTTGAGGAAGAGAAGAAGAAGTAGGCTAAAATTAGGGAGAGACAGAATAAGAAGTTTAGATTTTTTTATTAAGGTAGAAGTTGGTAGCAGAGTGGTAGAGATGATGGAAAGTGGTCAAAGAAGAAGTAGAGGAGTTCTGGTTCGTACTCTATGGCTAGTACTCCTTATATGAAGCCATTAGTTGATCGTTGTTCCTAGCATAATAGTGGGTCTATGGCACAGGATGCCCAATCTTAGGCTGGTGGGGCTCTGGTCCATCATATCCTCCTTGTAGATTCTACGGGCAGGTGCACCATGGGTTTTGCAAATAAGGGATGAACAAGTGTTTTAAATATAGTTCGAGTGGTAACTTGTAGAGGTATTATCCTTCTAAGGTTGCTTTAGGGGCAAATATTATTCCAGTTGCCACTTCATTAGCTCATGCACCAAAGGGCCTTTCTTCTACTTCTAGTACTGATCTTGGCCAAAATCATTTTTATGCACTTGTTACCTGCTAGGACTCTAAAGTATCTCTCAATATTGTTATGGTATGTTACGACTCTTTTCTAGTGATGTGTTTGCTTGCTTGATCCAGGATCTGCTCGTTCTTATATGATCTCATTTATGGCTGTGCATTTTTGTTTTAGTCCTGAGTACATCCCCCATCGCTTTTCTATGGCTACCTCAATGGGTGACTCAATGGTTTCTAGAAGAGCCTATTGGGGTTGTGTGGTATCTGTTGGTGGTAAAGAAACTCTGGTAGATCTTATAAAGTTAGACATGGTTGATTTTGATGTCATATTGGGGATGGATTATTTGCACTCATGTTATGCCTCTTAGAATATCGAACCCATAAGTTCATGTTTAAATTCCTTAATGAGTCGGTCATTGAGTCAGAAGGGGGTTCTTTAGTGCCTAAGGGAAAATTTATATCATATCGTAGAGCTCGAAAGTTGATTTCCAAGGGATGTCTCTATCATTTAATTCGAGTTAAAGATTCTAACTCGGAGAGTCCTTCATTGACATCTGTTCCCATAGTTAATGAATCTTTTGAGGTTTTTCCCGGTGTTGCTCTTGATAGGGATGATTGATTTTGGGATTGACCTTATTTTTGACACTCATCCTATCTCTATCCCTTCCTATAGAATGGCTCTGGCTGAGTTGAAGGAGCTTAAGAATCAGTTGAAAGACCTCCTTGATAAGGGTTTTATCCGTCCTAGTGTGTCTTCATGGGGTGATTCTATTTTATTGTTATGCAAGAAGGATGGTTCCCTTCGAATATGAATCAATCACCATTAGTTGAATAAGGTTATGGTGAAGAATAATTATCCTCTTCCTCGGATTGATGATTTTATTGGCTAGCTTTAGGATGCTAGGTATTTCTCTAAGGTTGATTTTAGGTCCGGTTATTATCAGTTAAAGATCAGGGAAGTGGATATCTCTAAGATTGCCTTCAGAACCCAGTATGGTCACTATGAGTTCTTTGTCATGTCTTTTGGTTTGACTAATGCCCTCGATATTCATAGACTTAATAAATAGTGTCTTTCATCAGTTTCAGCATTTGTTCATCATCATGTTTTATTTTGGTCTATTCCAAGAGTGAGGCAGATCATGCCGATCACCTCTGTATCATGTTGCAAACATTGAAAGATCAACATATGTATGCTAAGTTTTCAAACTGCAAATTCTGGTTTAAGGCTGTTACTTTTCTGAGTCATGTCATTTCTAGTGTAGGGATCATGGTGAATCTGTAGAAAGTTGCAATGGTTAAGAAGTGGCCTAGACCCATGGCTCCAACTGATATTGGGAGCTCCTTGGGTTTAGCTGTCTACTATAGGAGATTTGTGATGAGTTTCTCAATTATAGCTTTCCCGTTAACTAAGTTGATCTAGAAAAAGGTGAAGTTCTTGTGGTCTAATTCTTGTATGGGAAGTTTTGAGAAGATGAAAAATAGGTTGACTTTAGCTCTATTTTTGGCTCTGTTGGAAGACACTGATGGTTTTGTTGTTTATTGTGATGAGTTACGTGTGGGACTTGGTTATGTGTTGATGAAACAAGGTAGGGTGTGTCTTATGCTTCTAGGCAGCTAAAAGTTCATGAGAAGAATTACCCGACTCATGACTTGGAGATATTGGTTGTGGTGTTTGGATTGAAGATTTGACATCACTATTGTATGGGGTCCATGTAGATATCCTTTCTAATCATCAGAGTCTGCAATATGTGTTCACCCAGAAGAAGTTAATCTCAAGCAGAGGAGGTGGCTTGAGTTATTGACAGACTACGACATGTGTCTCTCCTATCACCCAGGTAAAGCTAATATGGTTGTTAATTCTTTTAGAACGTTATCCATGGGGATTCTAGCTCATATGGATAGGGATAATCGGGAGTTGGTTAAAGAGATTCATCATTTCTCTAACCTTCGAGTTCGTCTCTTGGACTCTGAGTATGGTGTTGTGTTTTTGTAAGAATGACGAAATCATCTCTTATTGCTAAAATAAAAGATAAATAGATACTAAATCCGGTCTTAATAAATATTGATAGAGATATAGGTTTGCAAAAGGTTCTATCTTTAGATATTAGTGGTGATGGTATGTTGAGGTACAAAGGCAGACTATATATTTCCCATGTATATGGGTTGAGGGAGAGGATTTCGCCTGAGGCTCATGAGTCGTATTATGTCATTCATCCTGGTTTGACAAAGATGTATCATGATCTTAAGGAGATTTTTTGGTGGAAAAATATGAAGCAAGATGTTTTTAGTTTTGTGGATAAATGCATGGTATGTCAACAAGTAAAGGTTGAGCACTTGAGGCCCGTTGGGTTCACTCAAAAATTGAGTTGCCTGTATGAAATTGGAAAGTGATTAATGTGGATTTTGTTACCATTCTTCTTCGGTCTAGGAATCAGTTTAATTCGATTTGGGTCATCGGGGATAGGATGACTAAGTCTGCTCACTTCTTGTCAGTGAGGACTAATTATTCGGCAGGGGATTATGTAAAGTTATTCCTCTAAGAGATTGTAAAGTTGCATGGGGTGCCTGTTTCTATTATGCTAGATCGTGGTACTCAGTTCTCATTGCATTTTTGGCATTTATTTCAGGGAGGATGGGGAACTATGGTTAGCCCTAGTACTACTTTCCACCCGTAATTAGATGGGCAAGTGGAAAGGACTATTCTCACATTGGAAGATATGGTTTAAGCTTGCGTGATTGACTATGTTAGTAGTTGGGTTGACCATTTGCCTCTTGTAGAGTTTGCGTATAACAATAGCTACCACTCTAGTATTGGGATGTCTCAGTTTGAGGCGTTGTATGAAAGGAGGTGTAGGTCTTTTTTAGGTGGTTTGAGGTTAGTGAGATGGAGATGTTTGGACTGGATTTGGTTCACCAAGAGATATAAAAGGTGAAGGTAATTTGGGATAGACTTAAAGCTGCCCAAAGTCACCAGAGTTAGAGTTTTAGGTTGGTGATTAGGTGTTCTTGAAGGTATCTCCTATGAAGGGAGTGATGCGGTTTGGGAAAAAGTAGAAGCTCAGTCCCCAGTATATGGATCGTACTTGGTTTTGAAGAGGGTTGGTAGAGTTGCATATAAATTGGAGTTGCCTTCTAGTTTGAGCTCCATTCATTTGGTGTTCCATGTGTCAATGTTGAGGAAGTGTGTGGGGGATCCGTTGTTGATTATTCCTATCAAGGATATTGGTATTTTGTATTCCTTATCGTATAAGGAAGTCCTGGTTGAGATTTTGGATCGGCAAGTTCATTGGTTGCGGATGAAGGACATTGCTTTGATAAAGGTTCTATGAAGGAACCGCAAGGTTGATTATCTACTTGAGAAGTCAAAGAGGACATGAAGTCCAATTATCCATTCTTGTTTTCCTCTCCAGATAACCATGTGTAAGGTATGTGTTATTCTTAACATCTTTGTTTCCCAACTTTGTTAAATAAAAGATTGGTTTCCTTGGCATCTTTATTTTTTGAGTTTGTTAAAGGTAAGAGTAGGGAAATATAGAGTCAAATCGTACTAGCAATTGCCTTGTCCTATCATTCGAGGACGAATGATCCAAGTGGTGGAGAATTAAAACACCTCAAATTTTTGACCAAGAAAATTTATTGAACTTTGTGCTTACTGCCTTGTTTACGACTAACCCCCGAAGTCGTAGGGCATCTTGAGAACTTGTTGGGAGGAGTCGTACCGAAATTGGTAAGTTTGAGGCTTGATTCTGCTCTGATTAGGAGTGGCTTACTCTGAGATGTAAGGATATGTTATGAGTAGTAGGTTCAAATTGTATGATATCCAGTGTTAATTAATTTGAGTTTGGAGATTTCCCTGGTTACGACTCGTGCTCACGAGTTGTAAGGTGTGGGTACGAGTCAAGGGGTTAACTCGTAACCAAAGATGGTACTCTTATAACTTTTAAGTTGGGGGAACTTTAGACATTTCCCACTTAAAACCCTTTATACCCTACATCCATAAAACACTTTTAGGGAATTCATTCAACATTTTAATGGATTAAAAACTCACACTAAATCCTCTCAACAAGTCAATCTAGGGTTTCACCAATTTGGTCATCTAAGGGCTAAAAGGTTGGTTTCTCTCTGTATATCTTCGTGATTCAAGCATATTACTCTTCCGTCATTGTTAATTTTGCAAAGGCATGTGATTTAAAGTATTTTTCATAAGATTATTGATTGATTTTAGAAAAAAAGGTTGAGGGTTTTGAAGGTTATGAAATGAATTATGTGTCTCATGGTTTATACATATGATTTTCATGCTTTTAATATGGTTTTGAACTTGTGGGTGCATGGGTATGGTGAATAAACTAAGGAATTGTGATTTTTCCCAACTTGTGGCTTTGAAGTGGTTATAACCCTAACCCCATAATGTGAAAAAGGTTTTAGTTATGATAACTATGGGAATTCAAAAATTGAATTAATTTTGAACTATTGCATGATATAAAGAAGTATTTGAAATACAAAGGTATGATTTCGTGAACAAAGGGAGTTCTTCTCCCCAAATTAATGGAAACTATTTTGGCATGATGTTTCACCTTGCAAGTGTAGTTGGTATGAAGTTACCAACATTGTATGCCTTAATGTGGAAAGTGTTTAAATGAATGGAAATATGTGACAATTTTTTTAATTGGACTTTAAGAAAGGTTGTGTAGCTGAGTCGTGAAAGTGGAGGTCCAAGCGATAAATATTGAAAACCATGTTTCCCGATGCGGGGGTCAAAGTGACTAGGGAGGTTTGAGTCCCCCTTATTATTATTTCATGATTTGGGAGGTTCTTGTCTACCGTAAATCATTATATGATTGGGTGCTAAAGTTGCTTGTGTATATTTTGGAGGGTTCGAGTCCCCCATGTGCATATGTATGAGATTATATTCTAGTTCGTGTGGCTATGCGCACTGGGGCCCAACTGGGGGTGAGATCTGGGGCTGATATAGCTCGTGGGTACTATTATATGATGGTTGAGCTACACATTTTAGGTTAAGGTTCTTAAACGAATATTTAGCCTTGTTCCCTATCACGGCATGTGATATATATATGTGTGTGTGTGTGTGTGTGTTTATGCATTTGGTTATGTGCACTGGCTATGAATGATTTTAAGCTGTTAATCATGTTATTATGTTATCCTTATCCCCGAGTTACATGCTAGTGTTCACCTCGCTAACTGTCTTCGAATGTTGTATCCTCACGTGGTGCAGGAACTGGTCATACTTTTACTCCTCCTACTCAAAGACTTGGAATCGGAATCATCTAGCTAGTTAGATTGAAGTGGTGATCTTCCATACTTCGGAATATCCCATTTTATCTTTTTGGTTTCCTTTACATTTTAATTATTCCTTTTGATTTGGTCTTTGGTATGGTCGGGGGCATATCCCCACTGGATATTCTTTGATTTTGATTAAAGGCTTTGTCAGACTACTGTTGGCATGGGCGGTGTCAGTATTGGTATTGGTATTGGCATTGACATCGGTATTGGTTGGTCTTGATTGTAGACTTATTTTTATGTGTTTAAATTAATATTCTCTTATCTTGTTATATGCTTAAAATTCAGCCTACTTTGGGGTGTGGTGTGTTTGGTTTTGTTTGGTACATGGGGTGATCTCCGGTCCACGTGGGACTTGAGATACTCGTAACAGCCAGTCCCTATTTCAGGTCGTGACACGAATGAATCCAAAAAGGACTTAAACACTTCATTCATCAAGCTTATGAAAATGATTGGGGCATTGGTTAAGCCAAAACTCATAACCAGAAACTCATAGTGTTCATAATGAGTTCAAAAAGAAATCTCTGAGATGTCTTCTACCCTGATTTTTAACTGATGATAACCCGACCTTAAATCATTGTTAGAGAATATTGAATCTCCTGATAACTAGTCAAATAAATCATCTATTCTAGGAAAGTTATCTTTGTTACAAATGGTTACCATATTCAACTAGTGGTAGTCTATACATATCCTCGTACTACCATCTTTCTTTTTGAAAAACAACATGGTGCACCCCAAGGAGAGAACTTCGATGAATAAAGCTCTTGAATAACAACTCTTGCAATTAGGATTTCAACTCTCTTAACTCTGAAGGTGCCATACGATATGAAGGGATAAAAATAGGTCTTATCCCTTGCTCTAGGTCTAAACAAAAATCAACTTCCCGACCTGAAAACATACATAGGAAATCAATCGTAAACACTTCTAGGAATTCACATACCACTTGAACTAACATTACAGGAGGGACTACAAATTTATCTTCTTGGAGATGGTCTAGAAACACCCTACGCCCTATTTTTAATAATTTCTGAGCATGAATTTCAAATACAACCCTCACCGGATTAGGCTTAAATTTACTTTCCGATTCTAATTTCCTTTCCCCGGTATTACTATAGTGATAGTTTTGGCATGATAATCAAGAACAACATGGGAAGGGTACAACCATCTCATTCCTAAAATAACATCAAATTTCTCTATATCTAAAATGACTAAATCAGTTAGGGTTTTAAACAAGATAAAAATCATAGAACACCATAGTATACCTGATCAACACACACAAATACCCAACCGGTCTAGATACATACATGAAAGCATCAGGATATTCATAATATAAGTCCCAACCAATAAAAAATTTCACAAAATACATTAGAAAAGAAAGAGTCAGGATCAAATAATATAAAAGCCATATGATCACAGACAAGAATAGTACTTGTGACCACTATATCGAAGTCTTTTACCTTATGATGAGCCAGAACTTCATAAAGATATTCCTTATCACCACCATAACCACCACCTCTACCACCTTGTGCTCCATTTCTACCATTTTTTCCTCCTCCTTAAATATCTTGGTTGCCACCGCTATCTTGGCCATCACAGCCACCTTATTGACGACCCCTACCATTTCTTCTACCACATTGACTTACAAAAACTAGAATAGTAGAAGGTGGTTGTTGACTCAACTAACCTACAGGCAAGAAGTTAGGGAAATTCCTTCTATTATGTCCCAAACCCCCCACACTCGAAAAATTTGAGTCCCAAATTAGGCCTCTAAAGTAAAGAGGATAACTGTGTATAGCTTTTGTCTCAGGAAGGATAATAACTGAAGTCAAATGTACCCCCAAAGACACTATCATAGCTAAATGGTATAGATTATAAGAACCACTCTCTTTTGAGAAAGTACCATTAAATTGGATTTAGGTTTGAGCCTTTTGCTCTTCTGCCTTTGCCTCTCCCCATTTCTCAAGTGCTTTAACCTTCTTGACAAATTCAACATCCTAAAAAGACTTGCCAGTCACTGCCACAAATAAGGTAGCCAACTTAATACCCAAATTTAGACCCTTCAGGAGGTACCTAATCCTATTCTTTATCAACTATTTTGCATAACAGGACAATGCAAGAAACTTGGCCTCATAGGCCACCACAAATATGTTACTTGCTCCAATATTAGAAACTCGTCCTTTTTCTGATCATGGTAAGTGTGGCGAATATAATTCTCAAGGAATACTTTTGAAATTAAGCCTATATAAGTAGAGGTAAGGTATTCCTACACTCTATAAATGACCTCCAATATTTCTTAGATTCATTCTATAGATGAAAGGAAACAAAACTCTAGCCCATACTTTTCAACAATATCCATTTTGTGTAGACATTCATGAAAATATATTAAGAACTCAAAAACATCCTCAGACTTTATACTTTGGAAATCGGGGTCTTCAGCTTTCAAAAATTACAAAACAACTCATGTTTGTCATCAGTCATTACTAGTCCAAGTTCCTTTTAGGGATACACCCTAATTTCAAAGCCTACATCCATCATTGTTGATACCATAGTTGCAGGTTACATTATTGGGGATGGATCAATCTTAATCACTGGAGTATAGCTAGTGCCAGCTAAGCCACCTAAGAATCCCAACACTTATTGGATCACCTGCATAGTCAAAGATACCCAAGCTGCACCATTTGGTGCTGGAACGATATTCTCTAGAGCTAGTATCTCATCTTCCTCAACTACGTCCTCTTTATCTTGAGTATGGCCTGGATCATCATGTGGCGGGAAAGGGAACAATGATCTCTATTTTCCTGGTCTCTCAGCTACCTGTGCTTCACTAGTAATGGGCATTTTTCCTGGTCCCTTTTTTTTCCAAATGCATAGGCAAGTGTACACAGTCGTACAAGTAATATAGGATTGAGAATCTACATATCTTACCCACAGGGACTTATCGATTAACTATTTACTAAATTAGACTAATACTAATTATTTATTTAGGAATTAAATTCCAAATATAAATTTATTAATTAATAAAACTAAAAAATATAAAAAGAAAATAACTAATGAATAATTAAACAAGAGAAGAGATGATTTTACATAATCAATGAATGAATCAATCTATGATTACGGCTTGGCTAACAATCATGTACCGTATCAATTTCATCAACTTATTTAATTATCTAGTTGTTGATTTATGGAGTTGATTATATGATCATGGTCTTTAGAGCCTCTAATCATCTATCTTAATTGATCTTATAACTACGTCATTGGGTGGGTATATGATAACCCAATCCGAATGAATTTATATATCTTTCCAATTAGTAATAAGTAAGGTGATCTAGGTATATTCCTATCCTAGCCACAAATCAATTCCTTTTTCTAGTAAAGAAGAGATCTTACTCCTATATTTTTCGTTCTATCTCATTGATTCTTCTTCTAACTTCATAATAAGAATATAAATTTATTTTAATAGTAGCTAGACATTAAAATAGTAAGCACAAGAATATAAAACAACTATAATGATAAACAAATAAATAAAAACAGGATTCACTAAATAATTATTTAATTAGCTACCATAATTCTGGAACGAGAAGTTTAACTCCAATAGACATGGAGCAATTATAACAAATCATTCAAAGAAAAATATAAAAATAAATAATAAAGAAGAAGAAAAGACGAAACTGATTTTCTAGGACCTCTACGGCTTCTAGCTCTCTCTAGGTCAAAAGCTATGTAAAAACTAATTTTATGGGATATTTATAGGTGTAGGAAAAAAACTAAATAACATAACTTAGTCTAAAATGAACTAGGATAAATAAAAATGGAATGCAGGGAGTCTGTGTCACGTCGCAATCGTGGCGAGCCACTGGGATGGCCGCATTTCAAATTTCTTTGAAGGGTCACTTTTGAATAAAATATTAAGTTTATTCCATTAAGCCGTCTTCGTAATTTTCTTCTATAATATTCCGTCTTTAATTCATTTTAGCTCCAAATCTTTCATTTTCATGCCATTTTAATCCTACACATTAAAATATAATATTAGGCACAATCTATAAAATTAGTGATCAAAAAGGACAAATAAAAATCCTAAATATGAGATAAATAATGACTAAAAATATATAATTTTGGCCTAGCATCACCACCCGACACATAAAATCATTCTTGTTCTCGAGAAACAATAAAGCTCATCACAAATTAATCAATCTAGAAATGCTATCACTTTGATTGATACAAAGAATTAGATCATATGACACTTCAAAACATCAAGTACACTTTCTGATTATTATGTAAGAAACACAAATAAACAATAAATTTCTAACCTCCTAATCTCAAAGACGAACTCTAACTCATCAAATTTAAGTTTGCTCACCTACTAATATCAAAGAAAGATAATAGCATTACCTATGTAACATAAAACAAGTGCACTCACAAGAAAAAAAATAGTCCACACACTCAATTCAGAAGATTGAATATAATTTAAGAACATAGCATTAAAGAACAACTCTCACACGAAAAAGAATTCACACGTATGCACAAAGTACCATAGACTTTCCCGTTATGTACATCTCCACTAATTAAGCATGCTCGAATAGAATCAAATAGGACTTTTAAATAGGTTGTAATGTTGTCTAGGGGATGGATAGGAAAATTATATAATAGTGATTTACACTTTCCTAAGAACTTTGCACTTTTTAACTTCATCACCCATTATTTTCTACTCTTTATTTTAAGCCCTTTCTTCAATAATTTTTTCACTAGTAATCTCATCATATTAAGAATGATCCAAACATTTCTTTTCTCAATTTTTGTTGTTACATTCTTTCAAAGAGGGCCTTTTCATCACTTTGCAGCTATCAGTGAATACTTTTTTAACACTCAACAACTTGTTTTCTCCAAATTCGATAAATTTATAATAGTTTGTGCTACAATGCTCAAGAAAGCAAGGTGCAAAAATTAAGGACTTAACAAAAGAGTCAAGTAAAAAATATGGGTAACAAAAGGCTACAGGGTCAAAGGGGCTAACTAGGGGTATAAATCTGAAAAGGCTAAAATTCAACAAGATAAATCAAGAAAAGCCTATTAACTTCTAAACAAAACAACACTTTTATTTCTCTTCAATACCATACAGGACAAGTTCTAGACAGGGATGCAAAACATGGAATATGCAAATTCTCACCACACATATCACAAGTATCAATCAAGATGGATCAATTCTACTTCTAAGTTGGGCAGAATCATAACAAACTATAGAATAAGATAAACAATATATAGAGTCACAACTATTAGTCTAGGTGTCAAAAAATCTGATATTTTATTTACATCATGCACTCACAAGAAAGTAATATTCAAGCTTAATTATTAGTATCACACAATTTTAAAAAAGTGGTCTTCTATTTCTCCCCAAAAGAAAGTATGTTGAAATTTACTCTTAATAAAAAGATAAAAGATAGTTCAAAGGGACCCTTCAGAAAAGAACCTTAAAGAAAAATCAAGGGGTAGACAAAGTATGCTCTAATATAGAATAAAATGCTTAAAACCAATAAAAATAAATCTAATGTAAAAAATAAATTTAAATTACTTTTATGTTTGTAAATTTTTTCAATTTTTTTCTTAAATATAAAGAAAGTAACTAAAATAGTAATAATAATAAAAGAAAATTATACAATATACTTCACCCTAAACAAATATCGCAGACATCCCACCCCATACTTAAAATCATGTTTTATCTATAAAGCAATAATTAAAGCAAAATACGGGGTTAAAGATACTCCTTGAGGCCCTCTAGGACCTAGATAGAAGCATAATATCCATCAAAAGATCATGCACACCCCATACTTAAGCTCAAACGTGCTTCTTAACTCCAAATATTAGGTATGCATGCTACCACTGATTCTGTAAGAACAAAAACAACAAAAAAAAGTGACACTAAAATAAAAATGAAAAATAAAAATTAAAATTACTTACTACATATTGGGTTGCCTCCCAGCAAGCGCCTAATTTAACGTCGCGACACGACCCATCAAATTTTTTATCTACGTTGAAGATATGAATTTCACCCCCCAACATTGAATCCATGTTTTTACTTTGTTCATAGGGTGGTGATACAAATATTAGGGGACCAAATAATAGATCTTTGCACTTCTTGGTCTTTAATTGAGGAATGTAATTTTTTGATTGAACAAAAAATTCAAGAATATAGATACATTGTTCCTCCTCATGTGTTCAATACACCCTAACTCATGAATTATATTATTATTTACATCCTAATATGTACTTTTCTCAATAGTGATAAATTCAATAAAAATATAGTCAAGTGTCTTCTCATTCTCACACAACTCATCACTAATTAGTTCGACGTTAAATGCATCAACCTTTAGCACTAAAATCAACTTTCAAGTTGTGAATTTTCAATTCAAACTTCTCAACCTCTAGTACAAGCTCAACTCTTTTTCTCATAAAGTATGTCATTGTAACAGCCGGCATTTTCGAACTAGAAATTGAATCGTCATCCCTACATATGTAAGATCTAATTTCATGGTTTATGTTTATATTCATGTGTCATGATCTTTCTCCTAGTATATGAAGTGAATATTAGGTGAGAAATGTTCATAGAAATGGCCTAGATCAAAGTTAAGCAAAGAACCTTTCATTCATCCAAAATTGGATATTAATTTCTACAAGGGTCTACTTTGAACGTGTAAAACTTTAATACACATAGAATTTTGCAGCTCAAGACCCACCAAATTGTAAATAATTGAATTAGCTTTCCAACAATACCAATTTTGTAACAACCTGATAGCCGAGCGAAAAGGTATGACATTTTCTGTATGAGGTAGTAAGACGATGTAATCTTGACACGTCGCATCGACTGTGCCCTGACATGAAACCTGACATGAATTTAAAGATATTTTACCCATTATTTCAGTTCCTAATGGGTCTAGGGGCATTTTGGTCACTTTCCCTCACCTAAAATCCATCCATGACATATAATTCCAACCCCAAGAAGTATCAATTGCCTCTTCTATTCAATTTTCTTCCAAAAAATAAGATCAACCTAGGGTTCCTCCCAGAACAAGAAAGAAAGTAAAAATCAATCCTTAAGTCCAATATTTCCAAGGAAAAAATCAATATTCGAGTTTTACTCTTCAAATCTTGTAATATAAGGTATGGGATTTTCCTAAACTACATGGACTTGTTGAAAAATCTTTGAATAAGATTTAAAGTTATAGAAGTCATGAAATTTTAAAGGGGTTTTGAAATTATGTTTGTAATCTTGCATTATGAATTCCTTAATGATATTGATTTGGTCTTAAGACCTTTCCATGAAATTTATTTGGTTAAGTATTTATGTATGCATGTGTTTGAATCTTTGAAATATAAATTAAGAGCATGAAATATTGACTCTTCCCCTCTCTCATGGTCTTACTACATGATTTACAAGTTATGGGTCCCTAAATTTGCATGATTTAAGGAATGAGTCAAGAGTCTTATTATCTTACATGAATTTTATGATGATTGAGAATTAAACAGAGGGGTATTATTATGATTTAAGTGCTGAGAGTGATAATTGAAGAAATCTTCAGGAATGTTTAAGAAATTGACCACCCCTTATTTGAAATTGTTTAAAAGGATAAGAATCTTTGTATAATTTTAAATTATGTTTTGAAATATGTATTCCCTTATACTATCTGCATGTTTTGGTAGTATGAACAGTGTTTTAAATGAAAGAATCATGAATGATATTTTTATGGCTCAGAATTATGACTTGCAAGTCTTGGTATGAAGATACCAAATTAGATAAGGCCATGGTAAAAGTCAGAACAGAATACAGATTTCATTTAAAATTTCAGATTTAGAATTTACAAAGATGAATGTTTAGAACAGGATAAAAATGTGCACTAAGAGAATTAGGTGGTTACTTGAAGTAGGCATGGGTCACTCGATTCATTGCATAAAATCATGTTTTGCCAATACGGGTATATTATTATTAGACGCTGCCTAGTGCCCTATGGCGTATCAGAATTAGAATTAGTAGCTCCAACTCTTGTGGCAAACTTGGGTTGGGGGTTTGGCCACTGAGTCAAGGGTGGATCCGATATAGCCCGTGGGATAGTTTTAGAAATATAGGGTGTACCACCTAGTTCAGAAGTAATACGAAGAATAAGATTGAATTGACAAGATTATTTTAAGATCATTTGAGATGGCCCATGTAATTTAAATTATTTCATGCATAATGTTTTATGACTTTCTCTCACCTATGTTATATATGTATAAATTCATTATTTTGGATTGCTCTGCATACCAGTATATTTGTATTAACCCCTTATATTTTAGGATTTTGAGACAAGGTCCTGGGGTCCCATTAAGCAGTAGATTAACTTGTTAGAAGCTTGTAGTTGGTGAGCGTCCCTTACTTCAAGAGGCCTGGTTATGAAACTTTTATTTTTATTTTATTTTGATTCATAGTCCCATTTGGGGCCTTGTCCCAGATTTATCTCAGACGTATGATGGTTAATATAATGTTAGAGAGTTTTCAAATAGTTGTCATATGTTTAGAATATTCATAATTTCCCTTTTTAAAATTTTCAAGTTTATGAGATTGACCATGGTTCTGTCATGTATTATTTTCCATGAATTTTCTTATACTATATGAATATTGTGTATGATTACCAGATTTAGAAGAGTGCCCCAGCCTTCATGGTTCGGGATGCTAGCTACGACTAGGGCCCCATCTTAGATCGTGACAAACTTGGTATCAGAGCACGGTTCATTATCCCAGGGTATCTACGAATCATGTCTAAAAGAGTTTTGCTTGTGGGTGCGTTGTGTACCACATTTATTATCAAGAGGCTATCGGGCATTTGGGAGTTGTTTCTTATTCTTTTATACTCTAGTTCGTGCTATAGAGTTGTTCATAAGAAAGTTATCCAAATTCATTCCTTGTTCTAATTTTATGGGCCATGCCTCACTGTCTAGGTGATACAAGTCTAAGAGTCTAGCTTCCCAATGACATGATTCTCTCTAATTAGGTTATCTGTAAGGTTATGATATAGCACAAGGACTGGAGAGGAGTCCATTAGTGCTTCAAAGTGTATTGATTTGAGTGTATCCTTTATTTTGATAAAATCGCGCCTTTCAGCCTGAGGTGCAAAGTCTATTCAATCCCCTCTCAAAATTCTTATTGCAGATATCTTCCATAAAGGTGATGATATATAGTAGAATGTTGGAACTATATTTCTACCCAAGTAGGATTGTAGGTTAAAATGTCATGACCTATTGGCAGTGAGATTGGCCAAGAAGTTAGTGATATGAAGTCCCAAGGTTAAAAGTCAGAGTGAGGGTGACTTGTGCATAAATAAATAGATTTAGTTGTATAATCATGGATTATAGAGTGGGTTTCCATTGTGTAGTGATAGAATGATATGGTATAGTGATAGACTAATGTGTAGAAATATTTGTAGATTGTATGGTAGTCTGTGAAGGAAGATACATAATATGATTATTATTTATTTAAAATATGGAAGGATCTCAGAATGGATGGTTATGGTGGTTGCAGAAAGCATTTATAGGCTGTGAATAGAAAGGGATAGATTAGTTAATAAGTTTTTGGTAGAAGCTCATTAGTTTTTATTGAATTTTGAAGACCATTGTGATGTATTATTAGGTAAGTAAGTAAGATGTGAGAAATTAGAATATGTTGATAAGATTGAAATGGGTTATATTATAAGATTAAGATCAACTAATCCTATCATATGAATTTATCCCTATGATGGTCTTTTCTTTAGTATTAGTAAACTAGTACTTCATGTGAGAAGGTATTTAATGGATTTTGAGTTGTAATAATGAGGTTATGGCGGGGTTGTAATTGTAGGTAGTAGCAAAGTGAAGTGAAGTATTTTGGTTGATTTCCCAATTTAATGGACTAGTATAGTATGTGGCATGCTTTACTGGTGGTATATAATTGAGGATAGATAACAGGCTTGAACTTTAGATATGGAGTTTAGGTGTGGAGTGTACTGGTGAGAATAATAGCTTAAGATTAATGATGCATGTTTTGTAGAGTAATTAGCAGGCTTGATGTGATGTGTGAATAGCCTAGGTTGATGATTTCTGAATAGTTTAAGTAGTAATCATGAGCTATATGTGTACATAAGGACTAGTGTTAAAAAGGACTAGTGTTAAAATGATGAATTGTAGTTGAATCATTAAGTGGATAAGAACATGAGTATATAGGAATAATTTGAACCCATGGTAGCAGGTTGCTAAATAATGTTTTATGTATATAAGTGTTTTGTGTACCTAGATTTAATTCTTGAATTTTGTAGTATGGAGAAGTCTGGGGAGTTGTTGTATAATGTTCATTAAAGTTGAATTCAGGAAATGTAGGTAGGCAATATGCGCCTTTGGTATTGTTTTACAAATATTCTTAAGTTATAAGTTATATGATTAGAGGTGTAATGATAGTATTCTAAGGAATTGAAGATGAAGTGTTAAGTGTTTAGAAGCGTAGGTGTCTATGCCCATGAAAATGTTAGTCGTAAGTTGATGACTTTGGGAGTTAGAAGATATTACGATTAGTGTCCCTGAAAAGGGATGTCCTATAAAATAATTTAGTGTATTTGTATTAGAGATTAATAAGAGGAGTTTGTGTTCATGTATATACTGGTACCCCATTTGTGATAAGGAGCATGGATGCGTGTGCTCATGAGAGTGGGAGTTGTAGAGTGATGGATATAAAGGCTAGCGGAAGTTAAGAGTGGCATTTACAAAAAAGCAAGGCCTTCGAAGTATAGTTCTTCAGGGAGAGTTTAGAGTTTAAGTGTGTGGTGATGTCTCTTTTATGTTGAGAGACGTGGCTATAGATTTTGATGTGGGGATATGTCCGTAATTATAGGATTGTGACTTTGATCCAAGGGGGATATGGTGAATTAAGGTAGTTCCCGAATGTTCTCAATATGGCAAGTTGTAGGGAGAAGTCATGAAAATCTATGTCTGTCAACATGTTTGGTCCTAAGGAAATATGTTTCTACATGTCACCGATTTATCGTATATCGGTTTAGCCAAAGTGATAAAGTTTATGCAAACTCATGGCAAAATCTCAGTTCCTTAAATGAGAAGCAATCGCTTCGAGTAACAATCTTTGTCTTAGTTGTAATGTAATACCCCGTAGCATTCTCGACTCAATACCACTCTGGGTTGCATATATGGAGAGCTGACAACCTGAAAATTTTTCAAATTATTAAAAAACTTAGTCTTAGTTATGAGCTCTTAACTTCCATGATCTTCAAATTGATCTTCCCGACCCCAAGACGTAGATTTTTGAGTTGATTCATGATTAGGGATGTAAAGGAGGAGTCTCAAGAAAGTTTTGGATTTTTCAGATGACGTTTGAGGCATGTTTGGATGATCAAAATAGTGTTCAACGCGATGTCGACGCGTCTCACCAGGAATTACGTCGGTAGGGACCAATATGGAACCTCACTTAATGCGTTAGGTGCCTAGTTCGACTTATTGATTTTTGGGTCCAGGAGGGTAATTCAGTCTCTTTCCCTCATTTTATCTTGATATGTGAACCAATAGTTTCTCACTGTTCTCTATCCTAAGAATTCATACTGTATTGTGTTTCTTCTAAACAACTCTCTACCTATGATCCAAACACTTGATATATGAAGCACTTTGTGTCTATTTTATCGTATCTTCATTTCATATCCCTCCTTGAGTAGTGCAATAAGTATAAGTTGTGGTATAATAGTGTTACTTCCATTAATGACATTATGCTTGGGGCCCACAATGACCCTCCGTATGTGAGTAAAATAGTTATGGTGGAAGCATAGTAATGTGTTAGGTAGGAGAGAAGATGTTCTTAAAGGTAAGAAATTTTATGTGATTCTCGAGCTAAGGTTATAGGTGAAAAAGGAAAAGAAGGAGATAAACTTTTGTTGAATGAAATAGCTAAGAAGGAGGAACGTGGCGAAAATATTTGTGAGAGTGAATGAAATTGTTGTTCTTAGAGGGGAGATCCATGAAGTGGGCGTAGTAATGATTAATCTTGAATGTTGTGGTTGCTGAAAACACAAACATATGTGCTATGTGATTAGTACTCTCTAAATAAAATCTCGAGTGTGTTTGATGGTCGTGATAATGTGGAGAAGTTTTCTTAAAGGGATGTAAAATACAGGTCCCCAAAGCTCAAGTTAGTACTTTTAACTCAGAGTTAGGCTTCAACATAGCAGTGCTAAGTAGCGAGACTCAAACTCTTATGGTTAGATATGTGACAGGAGAATTGTAAGCTCGAAAGGACGAAATATGTTATTTAATGTTGGGGCATAGTTGAGTGGTGCCTTTAAGCTAAGTCTATTTGTTGTACCTTGCAAGATGGAGAATGATTCTAAATCCTATGTCCGATGAAACCCTTATTTCATGATTAGTAATAATATAAATCAGGTCTATGATCATCAAATAAACCCCTGCCTTATGTTGTAAATATTAGGACTCATAGAACCCATGTGCAAGATTATCCCTATGTAAAGTCTCACTATCCCATGTTTCGTACTTACATATTTCTCTCGGGGTTATCATGAAACTTGTTTGATGCCTTTGTATGTTTTGTTGAGGAAAATTATTCAATGCGATACCACGTTCTTTATCTACACCTTTATATCCTCAAAAATCCCTACCAATCATTCAGGGACGAATGATCCCAAGGGGGAGATAATGTAACGCCCCGCATTTTTGATCTAGAAATTGAATCGTCGTCCCGACGTGTGTAAGCGCTAATTTCATGATTTATGTTTAGATTCAGGTTTCATGATCTTTCTCCTAGTATATGAAGTGACTATTAGGTGAAAAATGTTCATAGAAATGGCTTAGATCAAAGTTAAGTGAAGAACCTTTCATTCATCCAAAATTGGATATTTGATTCTACAAGGGTCTACTTTGAACATGTATAACTTCTAATACACATAGAATTTTGCAGCTCAAGACCCACCAAATTGTAGATAATAGAATTAGCTTTCAAAAAATACCAATTTTTCCACAACCTGATAACCGAGCAAAAAGATATGGAATTTTTCTTGTGAGGCAGTAAGCCGATGCGATCTTGACGCGTCACGTCGACTGCGCCCCGATACAAAATCTAACGCAAATTTAAAGCTGTAATTTGCATTATTTCCTTTCCTAATGGGTCTATGGTCATTTTGGTCACTTTCCCTCACAAAAAATCCATCGATAACATATAATTACAGCCCCAAGAAGCATCAATTGCCTTGTCTATTCAATTTTCTCTCAAAAAATAAGATCAACCTAGGGTTCCTCCAAGAACAAGAAAGTAAGGAAAAATCAATCCTTAAGAACAAGATTTCCAAGGAAAAAATCAAGATTCCAATTTTTCTCTTCAAACCTTGTATTCTAAGGTATGTGGGATTTTCCTAAACTACATGGTCTTGTTGAAAACTCTTTGAATAAGATTTAAAGTTACAGAAGTCATGAAATTTTAAAGGGGTTTTGAAATTGTGTTTACAATCTTGCATTATGAATTCCTTAATGATATTGATTTGGTTAAGTATATATGTATGCATGTGTTTGAAGCTTTGAAATATAAATTGAGAGCATGAAATATTGAATCTTCCCCTCTCTCATTGTGTTACTACATGATTTACAAGTAATGGGTTCCTAAATTTGTATAATTTAAAGAATGAGTCAAGTGTCTTATTATCTTACATAAATTTTATGATGATTGAGAATTGAAGAGAGTGGTATTATTATGATTTAAGTGCTGAGAGAGATAATTGAAGAAATCTTCAGGAATGTTTAAGAAATCGACCACCCCTTATTTGAAATTGTTTAAAGGATGAGAATCTTTCCATAGTTTTGAATTATGTTTTGAAATATGTATTCCCTTATACTATCTGCATATTTTGGTGGTCTGAACAGTGTTTTAAATGAAAGAATCATGCTTGATATTTTTATGGCTCAAAATTTTGACTTGCAAGTCTTGGTATGACGATACTAAATCAGATAAGACCATGGTAAAAGTTAGAATAGAATACAAATTTTATTTTAGATTTCAGAATTTGAATTCAGAAAGATGCATTTTAAGAACAGGATAAAAATGGGCACTAAGAGAATTAGGTGGTTACTTGAAGTAGGCTTGGGTCACTCGATTTATTGCCCGAAACTATATTTTGCCAATACAAGTGTATTATTATTATACACTGGGCTAGTGGCCTGTGGCGTATCAGAATCAGAATCAGAAACTCCAACTCTTGCGGCAAACTTGGGTTAGTGTCTTGGCCGCCGAGTCAAGGGCGGATCCCATATAGCCCATGAGATACTTCCAGAAATGTAGGGTGTACCACCTAGTTTAGAAGTAATACAAAGAATGAGATTGTATTGACAAAATTTTTTTAAGATCATTGACATGGCCCATGTATTTTAAACTATTTCGTGCATAGCGTTTTATGACTTGCTCTCACCTATGTTATATATGTTTAAATTCAATATTTTGGATTGCTCTGCATATCAATACATCTGTATTAACCCCCTATATTTCAGGATTTTGAGACACAGTGCTGGGGTCCTGTTAAGCAGTAGATTGACTTGTCAGAAGTTTGCAGTTTGTGAGCCTCCCTCACTTCGGAAGGACTAGTTATGAAACTTTTATTGTCATTTTATTTTGATTCATGGTCCGATTGGGGGCCTTGTGCTAAATTTGTCTCAGACATTTGATGGTTAATCTAATGGTAGAGATTTCGCAGATGGTTGTCACATTTTTAGAATATTAAAAATTTCCCTTTTTAAATTGTTCAAGCTTATGAGATTGACCATGGTTCCGTCATGTATTATTTTTTGTGAATTTTCTTATACTATATGAATATTGTGCATGATTACCAGATTTAGAAGAGCGCTCGGGCCTTCATGGTTCCGGATGCTCGTTACGGCTAGGGCCCTGGCTCCATTCGTGACAGTCATCCTATTTACAATTGTCTTAGATCAACCCTCATATTTCTCGAATAATTTCCTATAAGGATCCATACCATCAAAAGCTCAAGTATTATTAGAATCATCATAATCAGGGCTCGAGAGAGAGGTATAACACTTAGAACAATCTTTCCATTGACCACCACACCATTTTTATAAGTCCCAATCGTAAGATTTAGAAGGGTCACATAACCCATTCCGTAAAATTAAAAAAATTGAACAATGTTCCCATAGGTAGGGTCCTCCACAAATAGGACAAGGATCAATAAAAGATGATTAACTATCACTCCAAACTTTTTTACATGTCATCTTAAGAAGAATGGTAAAATACTACCAAAAAGAATGTTTATGCAAAAACAAAAATAAAATATATATAATAACTTAAATATATAAAAAGAAAAAGTATAACCTATATAAATAATTAAGTTTTAAGTCCCCGACAACGGTGCCAAAAACTTGTTGCATCCAAATGCACACGCAAGTGTACATAATTGTACAAGTAATATAGGATTGACAGTCCAGATATCTTACCCACAAAGACTAGTCGATTAACTATTTACTAAATTAAAGTAATACTGATTATTTATTTAAGCGATAAATTCTAAAGATAAATTTATCAATTAACTAAACTAAAAATAATAAAAAGAATATAACTAATGAACAATTAAACAAGAGAAGAGCTGATTTTTCACAACCAATGTATGAACGAATCAAGGATTATAGATTCTCTAACAATCATTTAGAGTATCAATTTCATCTACTTATTTGATTATCTAGTTTTTGATTTACGGGGTTGATTATATGATCATGATCTTATAAGCCTCTAATCGTCTATCCGAATTTACCTCACAAATCAATTTCTTATTATACTAAAGAAAAGATCTTACTCCTTAATTCTACATTCTATCTCATTTTTCTTCTTTCGAGTTCACAATAAGAATATAAATTTATTTTAATGGTAGCTAAACATTAATGATAATCAAATAAAAAAAATCAAGAGTCCCTAAATAATGATTTAATTAGCTACTAGAATCCTAGAACGAGAAGTTTAAGTCCACATAGACATGGAGAAATTACAAAAAATCATTCAAGAAAAACAAACTAATAAATAATAAAGGAAAAAAAAAAAGATGAAAGTGACTTTCTCCGACCTCCACAAAGACTTCTAGCTCTCTCTAGGTCAAAAATTATGTAAAAATTAATTTTATCAGATATTTATAGGTGTATGAAAAAAATTCAAATTAAATAACTAAGTCTAAAATGGAAGAGAAAAAATAAAAATTGAATGCAAGGAGTTCGTGTCATACCGCAGCCGCGGTGAGCCACTGGAATGGGCTGCATTTCAAATTTCTCGCAAGGTTCACTTTTTAATAAAATATTAAGTTTATTCCATTAAGTTGTCTACTTGATTTTCTTCTATAATTTTCCCTATATAATTCATTTTAGATCCAAATCTTTTCATCTCCATGCCATTTTAATTTTACACATTAAAATATAATATTAGGCATAATATATAAAACTACTGCTAAAAAGGACAAATAAAACTAATAAATATGAGAATAATAAATAAAAATATATAATTTTTACCTAAAATCAGTCCTCTCCTTCTAGCTCTACCTCCAGATCGAGGAATGCATCAGACTGCAGCCAATGCGGGTGCTGCTGTAGGTAGTGTTGTAGGTATTGTTGGTACTACTGCTGCTACGCTGGGGAATAAGTAATCACCATTGCTAATTAGAGTGAAAGGATACAAAATGGAATCAACTAATAGCACGAAAGGAAGAAAGAAAAAGGGAATTCTTTTTCTAAAACCTTGTAGCCTCTCAAAAAAAAGTACAAAATTCTTTGTACCGTTCCACATGATTCTACTAGACCTGTTCTTGTACAATGACATCTAGCCTGTGCTCTGATACCATCTCTATCATGATCCAAACGATCATGATTGGCAGCCACTTTTGGGAGAGCCAAACTTAATCCAGCCTTTATGTTAACCAAGTATTACCTTGTAATACCCCAAGAAATTTTTCGTTGAATTTTTGTGCGTAAACGTGTTGGGTTCTATCTTCTAGAATGAGTTATTAATTTTCATTATGGAATGCCTTAGATTATGACCCAGAATTGCGTAGAGTATCGAATAAGATTTCCAACGATATGTGGATCATCCAAAATGGACACCCGAGTGACGAGTTATGAACATTCCGATCGAACTGTGAATAGTAGTGAACAGTAAAACGTGCAAGAAAAAGTACTGAGGCCTGGCATATTTTTCCTCCAATTTAAACGATCATAACTCCTTGTACATAGTGGTCTGGGTGATTTTCTATATATCAACGGAAAGCTCTGTGAGTCCTCTTTCCAATGAAATTTATTTCATCCTATTTGCTTATCGGAGCAAAAAGTTATGATCTATCTACTTCAGCCTATCAAAAGTGAATTTTTGTGTCAACTTCAAACGATCATAACTACTCATACACAATGATATGGGTGAGATAATATATATAAACGGAAAGATATGAGAGTCCTATTTCTAATGAAATTGGTTTCATCCAATTTGGAAATCGGAGTAAAACGTTATCGTTGATCTACTTCAGACTATCAAGACAGTCCACCAAAGGACAGATTCGAGAATTATTTGATTTTTTAGGGGCGTTTTGGTCATTTCTCCTCACCCAAAATCCATCCAAACCCTATATTAAAGCCTATTAGAAGTATTATATGTTATATTTCATCAAATTCCCTCAAAAAGAAAATCCTATGCTCCTATATCCAACTTCAAGAACCTCCAAAGTTCACCATTAATTCTGCAAATTTATTCAAGATTCCAAGTTCCTAGTTCAAAAACTCCAAGAACCACCATTCAAAGGCACGATTAGCATCTCAAAAATGAGTATCGATCTAAAGTTCATCATTCAAGGTATGTGGGATTTTTCAACAAGAACTCTCTTTCGTTCTTGTGCCCAAAAGTAATTTTCTTTACAAAGGCATGATATTTATTTGATTTTTATGAATTTGAAGCATGAACCTATATCTTATGATGATTATTATGAAATCTTGATATTTATCATTTTGAAAGATGAATTTACATGTGTGGAGATATAAAGCATGAATCTTGAATGATATTTATTATTCTTTTGATATTTGGGTCGTGAATCCCCATTGGAAATTGTGTTTTTTGAGAAAGTGTGTGTTATAAACACGTTGATATTGAATATTTGAGATATTTTGAATGATTTGACCCTTTGGTCTTAATGGAGTTGTTTTGAACTCGAGTGTGAAAGAAATCCACAACGTGGTTGATTTTGATAGATGGGAAGCATTATGGCTCCCAATGTATATTTATATATTACTGAAATTATTTTGTTATGGATTGTCTTAGAAATGATCTGAGCTAAGTCTGAGAGAAATCTTTAGCACCGAGTGGGAGGTATAAAGTGACCATATTTTCCTAGAACTACGTGCCCCCATAGGAGTGAGCCCGAGGATGATTTATATAGTGATCACTAGTTTGTGTGGATTTAATATCGATAGTGCTACTCTGATAGCAAGGATAGGATGGCTCTCCCCAATGTGGGTTGTATGTTGGACTCCATATAGCTCACATGTTTTATGTCGGTTATAGGATCTCCCAATGTGTGTGTGTTTTCTTGTGTCTATGGTGAATGGTGAAGTGATTTGAAAGTGGAATTCTTAAAGTTATTCTTTCGAAAGATTTAATTGATATTTACATTATGAGAATTGATATTCTTGATGAACTGAAAGTTATTGATAAATTATATGATGACTCACATGTGTTATTGTACTTATTTCATCCTCTCATGATTACGATGATTTTCTTCGGGCTATGTGAGTCTTTCATACATCCTGCATATTTCTTATAAATATTTATGATGATGATGTTTATACAACTGCATACACCCCCATATACTAGGTTTCTTTCCATGGTACTGACCCACATCTTCGGATGTGGGCTGCATTTTCTCAGAATGTAGGTTCAGGTGCTCATTTCTAAGTTTCATAGTGATTCTTCGGGCACGTTGTTCTACATCCTCTGTTGTGGTGAGTTCTCATGTTCTGAGCACATGATGTCTGATGTTGGTTTCACAAAATCATTTACATTTGATAATTGAGTATGAGTCAGTTCAGGCATATCTTAATGGCTCACTGGTTTTATTGATTTTCTTAGAGGATTGTCAGACTAGTATAGATGTTGGGAGTTGACTAATAAGTCATATTTTGTTATCTTTCTGAAATTCTTTTATTCTTGGATGATGATTACTCTGTTGATATTTGAGGGTTATTTATGGAAACACCATTGATTTGTGTTGAACTGAATGAAAATGGCTCAAAGGGTTAGCTTGGGGCTACTCGTAGCCTCAAGCACCGTGTGACTCTCTGGGACCCGTTTTCTGGGGCGTTACATACATGCTCATTCACCTTATACTAATTTTGTGTTTAACAAGTTCTAAAACCCAATTATTGATTAATTTGATAAAAGTTCCAAACCATTAAAATGATAATTCACTAATAAAGTGTGCAAAACCTCTATTTATTACATCTCCAGGACCTGAAGTGATCGTATAAAAACATCTAAAATAAAAATAGCTATTTCTGGAAATAGGAAGATTATCTCAAAACCTAACCAAATGAAAATCATCTTAGCCCCAAAAACAAGGGATATCAACATCATAAGAAGATTAAAAGGTTGTCAGAACATAGTGCTCACCCTCAAATCAGGCCTGGATTACTATTTATAGTCGAATTCATGTTTCAATAGTTGGAAGATGTGATATACTCAACAAAGAGAAGAGCACAGGTAGTATCAGTACGTCAACAAGTACTGGTAAGCATCATAATTTGACTAACTTAATAATATATAAGCAAGAAAGTCAAAAAAAGTATAATAGCGATCATAACAAAACTCATAACCAATGATATCAATCAAACAACTCATCATGGATCACCATATAATAAAAATAACTCAAAACCAATTATATCAATCAAACAACTCATTGTGGATCACCATATAATAAAAATACAAAATTTCACCTTCGCAGGCATTCACACATACTCAATTCACATATATTTATTAAGATATCACCCAATGCATTTGAATGTGTGCATGTATGAAAGACGTGTACATCATTTCTTACTCTTCTCATCCTCATGATTATTAGCATAACATAACGGCATAGTGCATGAGCATTAACGCATCATATCATATTGTACCAGAATGGTAACGGACCCACTATATCAATACTCCATTGCAATATAATTAAAATGCAATAAAATCATAAGTCATGCTAGAAAGAAATTATTGGCATTTAATTCAAAAAAAAGCACAAAGCTAAGAAAGTCTAAGTGCTACACAAAATCATAGACTACTTCAACTCCTTGGCTCAAAGTCACCTTTATGATACACTTTTTCTCTTTTTGTTTCCGTTAAATTCATTCTTGATCTATACAACACAAAATATATACACATTTCAATAATTCATGTCTTTTTAATTACTAGGGATTAGAAATCTTTAATTTTAGCCATAACTTACCCTATTTCATCCTCATAGGATTTTCTTATCATTTAAACTTCATGTATTTGACTTGAAATATCATAAGCAACCGTAATTCTAGTTCCATTAGTATTTTCTAACACCCCAAGATCAATACACATCAAATTCATACACATTCTCATCGTTTTCTAATTAATTTCCTCAACTAGGCTTAATCTCCCAAAACCCATAATTAATCCAATTCTTGTGATTCTCTAGGGTTAAGAGAAGTTATTTCAAGTCCAGAACATAATTACTTTCCTCCAAAACAAGATCACACAATAAGGAACAAAATAAGGGAAAGTTTCTAAAGACATCCTATAGCCTCTCGACAATAAATACAAATGTCTACATGCCAATCTGCGAGACTCTATTAGCCATATCGTGCTTACACCATTGAAATCAATGAAGTTGGCTTCTCTTATACCAATTTGTCATGACCCAAAAACCAAGGGTCATGATGGCACTTGTCGCGGCAAACCTTGAAAAGAAAGCCTATCACCCAAACTGATATAAAATGATAGATAATACCAAACCAAGGTAAGACTCCTAGAGTGGAGTCAAACCACACACATATAGAGTAACAATGGAATACATAGCTAATGATACCAAACCAAATCCCAAAACCTGGTGTTATAGTGTAAGAACATAACTAGTACAACTTGATATCAATATATATATAAGATATCCAAATAGGAACAACTCTGTCTCTGAATAAAAATAAAAACATAGTCTAAAAAAGGAGAAGTAGTAGTCAACTCTGGATGTATAAAAATTAGCCGCTACCTTGAAAAGCTCCAAAAGTCGCTTGAATCAACCATCAAAAGATACACTCAGACTTCGATCTATACCAAAAAGGCACAGTAGGGGTAAGTACAATTCACTTGTACTCAGTAGGTATCATAGGCTGACGAAGCAAAGTAGAAAATAAAGCATATAAAAGACATACTAAGGGAAAGTCACTTGCAACCAGATAATGTCCCAAATGATAGCCCACCCCGCCTCTACTAAAAGTTCTATAATATACATAATATCACACATACAAGTATAAAGAAATAAATACACATAGATGAGTATACATCAAGGGAGATAAAGCAACACAAATAAAGGTACAATGTAAATAGAATGCAAAGTGGATGATGATAATGATGATGATGATGATATGATTCACGAGGCTGTCGCACAACCTCTATATACACCTACAGAGCTAAGGATTCTCGATGTAAGACCCATAAGGTGTTTTTCAACCCATATACAACTAATTCCCAATACCAATATCCAAATATCCTCTCCAACATATCCATCGGTAGAGGGTTTAATATGGTGTCACATTTTCTATTAGAAAAAACCAGTGTTTCTAGTATCTCCTCGGTAGTAACAATGTTTCATGAATGAATTATGATATGAGGATGTAATGGTCACAACCAAATAGAATGAGAAGTTCCATATCCAACCAATACACCAACCAAGTGAGCCAAAATCCACCCATTAATCCAACAATTCATGAATGCCACATAACTCATATGCCAATAGAATGAAAAACATTAAAAAGTTACCATTGATACCACATTAGGCTTTTTCATTAAACAAGATTACAATAAATTCCCATGTACACAAGGCCAATAATATCATATAGGACCCCATACGGTCACATATAGCAAATAATATTCCAAAATAGCCAAATAACATCAACAAAAAGGCCCCCGCACGGGCACTATACAATAATATAGCCATTTTCATAATTATTTCCAACACTCATAACATAATTTTTTACCAATATTAACTACTCAGCCCTAGTTTGAAGAAAGTTAATCCATAAGCTATCTTAAATGCCAAAAACCGATCCACAAAGCCTTCAATCTGGATCTTTTCAATCACGAATGGACCCAAAATCAACTTAAACATACAACTACAGAATCTACGCATTAAAAGAAATCCAATGATACCCATATTAGCTATTTTTGTGTCGAGGTCAAAATGAACTCCCGAAATAGGCTTTTGAAAAAGAAAAGTAAAATCATAATTTTATTTTTGAAACACATTTTCCATATTTATAGGAGTCTACAACTGAAAAACCATGCAAAAAGGAGTTTAAAATGATGTCCCAATTGAAGAAAACCATGCGTAAGCTTTACCAACAAAAATCCTTAAAATTCATTTTAAAATCAGAATTGAAGTCATTTTGAAGATAAATCAAAAGAAAAGTGATAATTATAAGATCAGAAACTCACCCAAGTGAAAATGAGTTGAAACCGGGATTTAAATTGGAGAATTATAATTTTGTAGGCCTTATGAGTCAAAATTTCCAATTTTTACCATTTTAATTTGCATTTAAACAAGAATTACGAGATAAAATTTGAAGAAAATAGTTCAAATAGGTGTTATTGAGCTTACCCAAGCCTAAATTGATCGAAATCACGAAACCCTAAGCTCCATGTATCAAAAATGGTGAAAATGGCAAAACATGGGTATATAAAGGACCAAGCATCGCATATGTAGTCATCGGGTCGCGTACATGGTACTTAGCCTGAGAGAAGGTATTGCATATGCAAATTTGTCATCGCATATTCGAGTCTCATGATCGCAACCAAGATGTTGTGTATACGACACTTGCATCTGGTCAGCTGAGTCACATAAGCAACTGACCCATCGCGTTTGTGGGTACACCAACTAGAGACTTAGAGAATTCCAAGTCTCCACAGACCCCGCAAGATTCGTTGAAATCCTGTCAATGTAAATAAACTATGCTACCCTATCAAATTCGATGCTTCAAACTTAATGGCGATATCAAATTTTTGAGAAAACATCATTTTCACAAAGTTGACCCCCGACACCTAATTCACAACTTTTCAAATTGAGGGTCAAAATGAGATTTAAAAGCCATAAAACCACACCAACCATGCTACCACCCAAAAGTCGATATTTCAGATCTGCTGGTACAGTTCATTTTGCTATTAGATGCATAGATCAATGAACGTTGACCAAAGTCAACTATAAGGCTTTTGAAGCCACCAAAATCATATTTTCACATAAATCACATGTAATTTATTAAGAACTGTGTGAAGCATCCCCATACCTTAGAAATACCACAAAGTAACCAAAGACAGAGGTAAAATAGTCAAATCATATAGAAATGAATATTTCACAATCATAAAAAATCAGATTGTTACATCATCCACTACTGAAAATCTAGTTTGTCCTCAAATTAAAGGAATGGGAAAATACCTAAATCAGCAAAAAGTTAGGGATAAGAACTACACATCAGAATCGATCTCCCAAGTGGCCTTATCTACAGGTCTATGTCTCCACTACACCTTAATCACCGAAATATCTCTAGAACACAACCATCTAACATCCCTAGCCAAGATGGAGATAGGTTCCTCAACAAAAGACAACCTCTCATCTAACTGAACTGAATCCCAATGATTGACATAAGTCTAATTTAAAATATAACGGCAAAGCATGTAAAAGTGAAAATTAGATAAATAGCTGATAAATCTGGGGGTAAAGCTAACTCATAAGCCACATCACCAACAGTTTAAAATATCTCAAATGGACTAATATACCTGGGGCTAAGCTTTCTCCTTTTCCCAAACCTCATCACACCCATCATGGGACAAACTAAAAGGAAAACATGATCACCTATAGAAAAACTAAAGGCATGAAGTTTACAATTTGCATAGCACTCCTACCTAACTTGAGCCGCTCGAAGTCTTTCCTAAATAACTTGAACTCTATCCAAAATCTCATGAAATAGATTTGTACCTCAAGGTCTAACCTCAGAAACCTCACACCAACCAACTGGAGAGTGTTAATGCCTGCCATACAAGGCCTCAAAAGGAGCCATATCAATAGTAGAATGGTAGTTATTGTTATACACAAACTCTCCCTAAGCTAGATGTTGTTCTTACTAGCCACCAAGGTCTATCACGCAAGTGCAAAGCATATCATACAATACTTGAATAGTCTGCTCTGAATATCTGTCAATATGGGGGTGAAATTTTGTACTAAGATAAACCTGAGTACCTAACTCATCCTAAATGTTCTTCCAAAAGTGAGAAGTGAACACTGAACCTTGATCCGCGATGATCCAAACACTATTAGAACCATACAAAGTATGAGGAAACCTAGTCACGAATTCTATAGTAATCTATTGCCACTTTCACTTGGGAATAGGTAACCTCTACAGTAATCTACCAGACATCAAATGCTCAACCTTCATATACTGATAATAAAGGCAACGAGCTACAAAGTTTGTTACATCCTTCCTCATATATCCCACCAATAATGTTGCCTCAAATCATAATATATCTTAGTTACTCCCAAATGGATGAAATGTCTGGAATAATGGGTCTCTTCAAAAACCAGCCTAATCCAATCACCCACCATCGGTATAAAAACTTGGCCTCCAATCCTCAAAACTTTATCTGAATTAAGTGAGGCTTCATTAGCCTCACCACTCAACACCTTATCTTGAATCAATCTCAATCCAACATCATCAAACTAATGAGCTCGAATTTTCTCTATCAAAGAAGACAGCCTCCATGAATTCTAAAACATAACCAGATGTTAAAATATCAAACCTAATAATCTGGTTAGCTAAAGATAGAACCTTTATGGACAAATCCCTCTCTAGGGTCAAAAGATGTGCCAAGCTACCCATTCTAGTCGATGTCCAGCTCAAGGCATCCGCAACCATATTAGCCTTGCCCGAATGATAAAGAATAGTAAGAACATAATCCTTAAGTAACTCAAGCTAATGATGTTGTCTTATATTAAGATCTAGCTGGGTGATGAAATATTGAAGGCTACGATGATACAAGAAAATCTCACAATGGACTCCATACAAGTAGCGTCTCCTTAACTTCAAAATAAAAACAATCGCACACAACTCAAGATCATGTGTAGGCTAATTCTCCTCATCGGGCTTCAATTGATAAGAAGTATATAAAATCACCTTACCCTCTTCCATCAACACAACACCAAACCTAATATCTGAAGTATCACAAAAGATGGTAAAACCCACGCCCTCCTAGATCAAAGTCGAGATAGGAGTTGATGTCAATAAATCATTCAAATTTTGAAAGATCACCTCAAAAGCATCGGACCACTAAAAATAAATCTTTTTTTGAGTCAACTTGGTCAACAATGCTCCAATAGATGAGAAACCCTCAACAAAACATCTGTAGTAACCTACCAAGCCCATAAAACTCCAAATATCAATGGGTGAAGTAGGTTTATCCCAATCAGGAACAAATGTAATCTTAGTTACATCAACTGTTATACCTTCCTTAGTCACCACATAACCAAACAAAGAGATAGACTCCAACCAAAACTCACACTTAGATAACTTAGCATATAACTTCTCATCTCTCAATCTTTGAAGCACAATCCGCAAATGCTCCCCATGATCGTCCTCACTCTTGGAATAAACCAAGATATCATCTATAAATACAACAACAATAAAGATAACATATGATCAAAATTCCTGGTTTATCGACTCTATGAACGTGGCTGGGGCATTGGTAACCACAAAGTACATGACAAGGAACTAATAATTACACAACCTGAACTAGGGCCTAGTCGTGTCAGGTATCTCAAGTCCAAGCAGGACAAGAGACCACCCCATAATTCCCAACCATTACCTGCCCTGCACCTCTAAGTTTGGTAAATTCTGACATATAATAAGCTTTGATAATGTTAAATTGAAGACATGATAGTGAGCTTAAAACCAAACTCAAAAACTACAACTAATTAACCATCTATTATCAATCCCAATGCCAATACCAATACCAATGCTAATACTGATATCGACGTCGCCCATGCCTATGGTAGTCTGACAAAGCCTCTAACCAGAATCAAAGAATATTCGGTCAGAATCTTCCCCCGACCATAGCAAATATCAAAACCAAATAAGTGAAAATGACATAAAGAACTCCATAACATGAAATGGCGTCTTTCGGAGTATGGAAGCTCACCACTTTAATCTGACTCAAAGTTGTCCTCGAATCCAAGTCACTGAGCAAGAGGAATAGTAGTATGGCCTGTTACTGCATAGCGTAGGGATACAACACCCAAAGACAATTAGCAGAGTGAACACTAACATTTACTCAGGCATAGAGATATAACAATTTCATCATTCAAAACCAAATCAAATAACCATATGCAATCACATGTATACATATATATATATTGTGCTGAAATAGGTAACATGAATTAGCATTAATTTAAATCCTTATCCTGGGTTGTGTATCTTACCCCTATTGAAAGGGCCTCGGTGCGTGTTAGCCGCACGAACTATGAAAAAACCTAGGATGACTAGAATATCCCCCAAAATACAAGTGTGACATTATGCATATGATTACCTTGACTAAACCTCACATCGTTAAACATGAGTTTCCAGTGTCCATCAATTGTACTCATGCCTTCATGGATAGCTATTACAATGCTCCATTATTACCTAATTAAACCTTTTATACATAACCAAACCACCAATTCCATGAGTCAATTGTTAAGGCATTATAAAGTGGTATTGCCATACCGACTATAGCTTGATGCCATGTCACCAGCCAATACATTGGGGAGTCATTCGTACCCCATAGACTCTATTATTAAAATCACTTGGGGAAATCCCATCTACCCTACAAAGTTATCAATCCAATTGTCTTTATGACCATGAAAGCCTTTATAGGTCCTTCATTTTTATTACCATGGTTATGTCAAAGCTTTAGTTAAAAAAGACAATTTAAAATTGGTGACAAAATTTTTCTCATTGACAATTTCACAAACAGGTTGAGTGCATGCCATTATCAAAACCAAAATAATCAAACTTGAGGCTCAACTATGACCACTCAATTCAATCACTATTTGTATGCACCCATATGTGCAAAACCATAATTAAAACAAGGAAAACTATAATTCAACTATAAGAAACATTAATCAACCATGAACATCCCAAACCTCAAACCTTTATTTCAAAACCATAACAATGCCATGAAAACCATACATTAAAACATAAGCCTTGAGTAAGTTAACAATGAGGGAGGAGTAATATGCCTTAGATACCAAGAAGTATGGAGAGAAACCACCCTTGAAAGCCATAATTGATTATCTTGATGAAACCTTAGCTTTTGCTTGAACAGAGAGTTTGAGAGATAATTTAAAAGTGTTTTATTGGGAATAATGTGTTAATAAAGTCCAAAAGTCTGTTTTAAGTCATGGTATAAAAGGGAGTTAAAGGGGGAAATATCTAGAATGTCCCCAACTTAAAACTGTAAAAAAGTCATAGGTGATTACGAGTCGACCCCCCTGACTCGTGACCATAACATATGACTCGTACCCTTGAGTTTTTAGCAAGACAATGAGTTAGACACATCTACACTATCCACCATATGATTCCATGATCCCACTCATTATCAGACTATACAACTTGTATGGTCTATTCGTATCCAAGAAAAACCCAAAGGGATTGGATATTGGACAACATACGACACAACCCTACTACTCGTAACCTATCCTCACAGCTCTTAGTGAGCCACTCATACTCAAAGCCAAGTCAAGTAAGTAAGTTACTGATTTAGTTAAGGTTTGTCCTACTAAGTCATCACCAACCCTAATGACTCATACCATAAAGTCATTACCGAGACCAAAAACCCAACCACCACCAACTGGATACCTAAAAACTAGGGTTACCTTACTCATACCCACACCATATGATTCATATGATGAGTCGTTACTAGGACAGTAAGCTCAAAGCTCAAGAATTTTCAAAGGGCCAAAATCCAGGGTGTTTCAATTCTCCCACACTTGGATCAGTCATCCTCGAATGATGGGACAAAGAAGGAATTAGCATGATTAAATGCCAACCTTTATGAAATAATCACCAAAAGTGAGATGAAAATTATGTGCCATGATCCAAGACGATAGAAAGAGGTACCCCATGTAACTTCATAATCTCTTGGAGGTACAACCTCGCATATTTCTCTACCTAAAATTAGTCCTCACTAGAAAAAAGTAAGAAGACTTAGTCATTCTATCCATAATGACCCAAACCAAATTGAATTGATTTCTAGATCGGGGAAGATCAATAATAAAACCCTTGTTGATCACTTCCCACTTCCACACAGGTAACTCAATTTCCTGATATAATTCCTTGGGCCTCATGTGCTCAGCCTTCCCTTGTTAGTACATCATGTACTTAGCTACAAAACTAGACACATCCCACTTCATATTATTCCACCAATACATCTCCTTAAGGTCATGATATATTTTTGTCAATCTAGGATAAATAGTATAGAGCGACTCATGTGCCTTAGCCAAGATCCTCTCTTGTAATTCATCCACATCTAGAATGCACAATCTTTCTTGGTAATACAAGGTACCATCGCCACTAACCTCAAAAGCCATTACTTTTATCCTACCTACATTACCCTTGATCCTCATTAAGATAAGATCCAACACTTGCTTCTCCTTTACCTCAGCACTTAGGGATGACTTTGCCACCACCTGAATAAACACACCACTATCCTCAAAGTACAAGAGGCCAACTCCAATGTTAGCCAAACGGTGAACATCCTTCACCAATTCTCACTTTTCCTCATCCATATAATCTATACTCCTCATGGATAACCTGCTAAGAGCATTAGCAACCACGTTAGCTTTACCTAGATGGTAGTAAAGACTCATATCATAATCCTTGAATAGCTTAATCCATCTCCGTTGCCTGAGGGTAAGCTCTTTCTAAGTAAGCACATATTGCAGGCTCTTATGGTCTAAAAAGATATATACATGCACTCCATACAAATAGTTAAGCCATATTTGTAATGCGAACACCACAAACAATAGCTCTAAGTCATTAGTTGAATTGTTCTTCTCATGCACCTTCAACTGTCTAGAAGCATAAGCTATTACCTTGCTATGCTGTATCAAGACACAACCAAGAGCCATATGCGATGCATCACAATAAACCACAAACCCATCAGTGCCTTCGGGCAAAGTCAAGACCGGTGCCGAAGTCAGCTTGTCCTTTAACTTCTCAAAAATACACTTACAAGAATCAGACCATAAGAACTTTACCTACTTTTGAGTTAAATTTGTCAATAGGGCAGGTATAGCCAAGGAACTTTTCATAAATATCCTATAGTAACCACCTAAACCAAAGAATCATTAAATATTGGTTGGAGTCATGGTACTAGGCCACTTCTTAACCATTGCAACTTTCTGCGGATCCACCATGATCCCTTCACTAGAAATAACATGACCTAGAAAGGTGATAGTGTTCAACCAGAATTCACATTTCAAAAAATTGGCAAACAACTACTGCTTCTTCAGGGTCAATAATACAATACGAAGGTAATCGACATGATTCACCTCGTTCTTTGAGTACACTAGAATATTGTCTATGAACACAATGATGAACAAATCCAAAAATTGATAGAAGACTCTATACATCAAGTCGACGAATGCCGTTGGGGAACTGGTCAATCTAAATTATATAACCAGAAACTCAAAATGCCCATACCAGGTACAAAAGGCGATCTTAGGAATGTCCACCTCCCTAATATTTTATTAATGGTACCTAGAATGAAGAATAATCCTGGAGAAATACTTAGCACCCTGAAGCTGATCAAACAAATCATCTATCCTTGGAAGAAGGTACTTATTCTTTACCATCACATAATTCAAATGTCGATAATCAATATACATCTAAAGGGAACCATCCTTCTTAGAAATGAACAATACTGGTGCATCCTATGGAGACACACTAGGACGGATGAAACCCTTGTCTAAAAGATCTTTTAGTTGATCCTTAAGTTTCTTCAACTCTGCTTGAGCCATTCTATATAGAGGACTAGAAATAGGAAGAGTGTTTGGAACAAGATCTATCCTAAAATCAATCTCCCTATCAGGTGGAACACCAGCAAGGTCATCAAGGAGGAGCTCGAGAAATGTATTAACCATCGGGATGAAATTTAAAAAAGGACCCTCTGAGTGAGATCTTTAACCCAGACTAGATGATAGAGACACCTCTTCAAAAATAATTTTCAGGCTCTAAGATATGATATGAACCTCCCCTTAGGAACTAGGGAACCACCCTCCCACATAATAATTGGCTCATTTGGGAACTAAAATATAACCTTACAGGTTTGATCCACCAAAGTTTCTTGACCACCCAAAGATACCACACAATCCCTATAGACTCTCTGGCAACCCTAGAGTGACCCATCGGGGTAGAAAAGGAAAAAAGTGTGAAATATACTCTTTACTGAAGCCAAAATACACAACAAATAGGGTCATATATGAAAGTATGGACCCCAGATAAATAAAATAGTACACATCATGATAAAAGAGTTTCAACGTACCAGTAATCAACTCAGGCGATGCCTCAAATTCCTGATGGGTAGTGAGAGTGTAAAGGCGATTCTGACTGGTGTCGGAGCTAGATGGTGCACCCTTTGGTGCCGAAGCAGATGAAAAGGCAACAAGAACCTTTTTTGCCCTAGAGGCAACCTTACTAACAGGAAAAGTTTTAGGCATATACTATGTCTGACCACAGTTGAAGTACTTGTCCTTTCCTTCATCATAATAACCCCAATGTAATCGACCATAAAATCTATAGGAAGGATAGGATAGAGCTGATTGGGCTATACTAACCTGAGATTGGGTACCCTGTGCATTAAAAGTATCACCACCATAAAAACACATTTCACACGATGGCTTTAGGTAGGGAGAACCAGCCGACGAGTAAGACCTAGAATTTTCCCACTTCTTTTTGGACCACTTTCCACCCTTCCTGCCACTCCGTTGTTAGCAACCACCCTACTCAGAAAGTCTAAACTTCTTGCTATGTCTTTTCCCTATCTTCGCTTGCTTCTTATTATCTTCTTCAACCTGCTATATGTACCCAACAAACCTTGAGATGTCCATGTACTTGTTCAAAAGGGCAACCTTACTCTTCAAAATCAAGTCTCGAAACAACCTGAAAGTGAACTTTCTCATTCTAGCCCTCATGATAGAAACCAATTCCTGAGTATACCGAGACAACTGGTGGAACTTCAAGGCATACTCCTTGACTAACATCTTGCCATACTTCAATTTAAAAACTCTTTTGCCTTCTACTCCCTCAACACCTAAGGTATGAAGCGATCTAGAAAAGCACTAGAGAAATCACTCATCAGGGTTGACTCAGCATTGTCACCCCTAGACTGTTCCCATTCATCATACCATGTGTTCCATCAGTATTGTCCTTGGGTAGGATAGAGGAGTTTCCATGAAATTCAGATCATCTGGGAGTCATGATTTGAAAAGAAAAAAATAAGAATTACGGAAGATTTCTGGACCTGAGACTCTACAGCTCAAAACTAGAACACAAGAAGAAGAAATATTCCTAAATTCCTTATAGCCTCTCCCTTATGAGTGTGGTGTGCTACACACCCTTAAAAAAGACTCCACTCGACATCGCTTTGTCGGACACCCAATTGACTATGAACCAATGGCTCTGATACCAATCTTACATGAGCCAAACCAAGGCCTAGTCATGTTGGGTATCTCAAGTCTAACAAGGACTGGAGACCACCTGCAATACCCAACCATTACTCGCCTTCCACCCCCATGTTGGGTGAACTCTGACATATAAAATAATATGATAATGTTAAATAAAAGACATGATTGTAAGCTTTAAACCAAGGTCAAAAACCACAACCAATTAACCATCCATTACCGATCCCAATAATAATACCAATACCAATGTTAACTTTAATACCGACACCGCCCATGCCTATAGTATTCTGACAAAGCCTTTTACCAAAATCAAAGAACATTAGGTCGGGACATGCCCCAAACTATAGCTAAAACCAAAACCAAATAAGTAAACTGACATAAAAAATTCCATAACATAAAATGGAGTTTTCCGGAGTATGGACGCTCGCCACTTTAATCTGTCTCAAAGCTATCCTCGAATCTAAGTCACTAAGAAGATGGAATGGTAGTATGGCTGGTTCCTGCATATCGTGAGGATACAATGCTCGACGAAGGTTAGTGGAGTGAACGCTAGCATGTACTCAGGGATAAAGATAAGACAATGCCATTATTCAAAACCAATTCAAATAACCATATGCAATCACATGTATACATATATATATATAGTGCCAGGATAAGAAACAAGGTTTAACGTGTATTTAAATCCATAACCTGGGCTGTGTAGCTTAACCATCATAAAATCCACCCATGGGCTATATGGGTTTAGCTCCCTTTACTGAAAGTGTCCTAGTGCATGTTAGCCATATGAACTAGGGAAAAACCTTGGATGACTAGTACATCCCCCAAAAATATAAGTGTGACATCATCCATACGGTCACCTTGACCAAACCTCACATTGGCCAACAAAACCTTGTAGTGTCCGTCCATCGAACTCATACCTTCACAGCTAGTTATCACAACCCGCCATTATTTCCCAATTAAACCTTTTATACATAACCAAACCACCAATTCTAGGAATCAATTGTTAAGGTATTATAAAGTGTATCATCATACCAACTATAGCTTGCAAGCAATGTCACAAACCAATATTTAGGGTAATCTTTCATACCCCGCAGACTCCATTATTATATTTATTTAGGTGAATCCCACGTACCCATGAGGTTTCCAATTCAATTCAATTTATGACCACAAAAGCCTTTATAAGTCCTTTATTTGTTATTACCATTGTTATGTCGAAGCTTTAGTTAAAAAAACACAATTTTAAATTAGGGACAGTATCATTCTCATTGACAATTTCACAAACAAGTTAAGGGCATGCCATTATCAAAACCAAAATCATTAAATTTGGGGCTCAACCATGACCCCTCAGTTAAATCACCTTTCCTATGCACCCATATATGCAAAACTATAATTAAACCATGAGAAACATTAATCAACCATGAACATCCCAAAACCTCCAACATGTATTTTAGAACCATAAAAATACCATAAAAACCATACATTAAAACATATGCCTTGAGTAAAATGACAATGAGGGAGGAGTAACATGCCTTAGATACCATAAAGTACGAAGAGAAATAACCCTTGAAAGCCTTAATTGATTATCTTGATAAAACCCTAGCTTTTACTTGAATTGAGAGTTTGAGAGAGATTTTAGAGTGTTTTATTAGGAATAATGTGTTAATGAAGTCCTAAAGGGTGTTTTGAGATGTGGTATCAAAGGGAGTTAAAGGGATAAATATCCAGAATGCTCCCAACTTAAAATTGTAAAAAGGTCGCAGGTTGTTATGAGTCAACCCGCATGACTCATACCACAACATACGAATCATACCCTTGAGTCGCCACCAAGATAGTAATTGGACACCCATAGACTATCCACCATACGATTGCATTATCCCACTCGTTACTAAACCATACGACTCTTATGGTCTAGTTGTATCTAAGACAGAACCCAAAGGGATTGGACTCAACTCTACCACTCGTAACCTATCCTCATGTCTCTTAGTGAGCCACTCGTACTCAAAGACAAGTCAAGTCACTAATTTACTAATTTGGTTAAGGTTCATTCTAATAAGTCATTACTACCCCTAATGACTCATACCACCAAGTCATTATCGAGATCGAAAAGCCAACCACCACCCACTAGACACCTAATAACTAGGGTCACCTAATTCATACCAATACTATACAACTTGTATGATGAGTTGTTACTAATACCGTGAGCTCAAAGCTCAAGACTATTTCAAGGGAAAAAATCCAGGGTGTTTCACATAATGATCATACCTAATCTAAAAAGATGTCTTCAGAATAGCTGAAGCTGTAATATACTCAAATCTCAAATCAATCATTGATAATGCTAAAGCACTTTGAAGTTGGTCAAACAAATCATCGATACAAGGAAAGGATACTTATTCTTGACCGTCACCTTATTCAACTACTTATAATCAATACATATATGCATAGACCCATATTTTTTCTTCACAAACAAGACAGGCGCACTCTAAGGTGATACACTAGGTTAGATAAATACCTTATCCAATAACTCTAGCAACTGATGTTTTAATTATTTCAACTCAGCGGGGGCCATCCTTTAGGGAGAAATAGGAATAGGCTTGGTGCCCAAATCAAAATCAATAGAAAAGTAAATTTCATGATCTAGAGGCATACCAGGAAAATCTCAGGAAAGACATCCATGAACTCTCAAACCACACAAATAGAATCTAAAGAAAGAGGTGAAGCAAAACTAGTATCATGAATATGAGCCAAATAAGATAAACATCCCCTCTAAAATAAAAGATAAGCCTAAAGGAAAGATATCACACTCTTGGGTAAAACACACCCTTTTGAGATACCCTTGGAACAATTGGTGAAACAAAAATCACGGTTATATTATAGGAATCTAGGATAGTATGATAAAAAGATAGTTAGTCCATACATAAGATGACATCAAAATCTTTAATATCCAATACAATTAGATCTACCTATGTCTCACACCCAACAAAATTCATAGCACAAGATCAGCACACCCGATTAACCACTAAAGAGTCTCCTACTGGGGTAGATACACGAATAGGTACATCAAGAGGCTCATAAAGTGATTCAAAAACTAAAGCAAATTATGCAAACACATAGGAGAAAGTCAATTCTAGATCAAATAATGCATATGCAGGTCTGAAATAAATGGGGATGATACTTGTGATGAACGCATCGGAGGCCTATGCCTCTAGTCTGGCCGGTATAGCATAGCACTATCTACGACCACCAACTAGCTAAATATCCTCGTGATTACCACCACGGGCTCTACTACCTATGCCTTATGCACCTTGGTAGAACCCCTACCTCTCACAGCTAAAATCGGAGTAGCCCTAAAAATACAATGAGAACAGTCTTTGGAAAAAATGGCTAGTCCCATCACACACATAGCAACCTCATGCCCTAACTCAGTAGGAAGAGGTACAACTAGATCGAAATAGCCATCTAAAGCTCCTGAAATAGAAGACCCACTACCTAAAGTCTGCAAGGCTGCCTACATGAGTCTACCATGATAACTATAAAAATCTCTAAAATACCTACCTTAAGAAGTATGACCTTTAAACTTTCCAAGACGACTAACCTTCTACGCACCTTCTTGAGATGCTCGAAGAATACCCTTAGTCATTATAGCATGATCCATAATACTCTGAAATGATACTTCACACACTACCATATGAGATGTAGCTAGGTGTGAAAAACATCCAACCCCTTTATGAAATTTTTAATGTTCTCAAATTCGGTGGCAATGTTGGCTTAAGAATATCTAGAAAAGGCATGACAACATACCTCATACTCTACAAAAGTCAGGGAGCCCTACTCCAGGCAATCAAACTCATCTCTCATTCGATCCCTCAAACTGTAAGGCATGAACCTCTTCAAAAAGGCCTCAACAAACTGCTCCCAAGTTATCACTGGAGAATCAAGAGGTCCGCAACCAACAAATGCCCTCCACCAATCGCTAGTAATATTACTCAACTGATAAATGGTATACACAACACCATGCAACTCAAGTAAACCCAGGTTATGCATATTCTCATGATAGTCAATCATTAACTCATAGGTACCCTCACCAACAACACTATTGAACTTAGAAGGACCCAAGCGAGTGAACCTCTCAAACCTCTTTTGATCCTCAGAAGACATAAATGCACTCACAATGAGAGAAGGAATGGTGAATATAGAAATATAAGATCCTACATGAGGAGTCAATATAGATAAACGTTGAACTCTTGAAATCAAAATACCATACTCAGATGCAAGTGTTGAAGGAGGAATAACACTTTAAGTCTTTAGAGTACCAAAAGTAGAAGTAGGTACCACTAGAGTATCCATACTCGGGACTAGAGGAACACCATAAGCAGACTCCCGCATAGACAGAGGTATAATACTTGGAATTGGAGGAACCCCAGGAGCATCCAAAGGAGAACCATCCAAATGCGTCAACAAGTAAACCAATAATCCTTCCAAGACTGGGGTAGAAGAACTTAGTGGGACTATAGTAGGTCCTACATCTCTAATATGTTCAACCCAAGGCTCAGGGGAGAGTTCCTTAGAACCACTCCTAGATGAGGTAGATCATTATACAGCACGGTACCTCGAGCTCTTCTATGACTTGCAACTCACCTTATGGACTGGGCTCTCTCCCCAAATGAAGGCTCACCATTTCTAACCCCAGAGATCTAGTTATCACTATCTGTATAAAAAAAAGAGTGAAATATGAATTAGACCAAAAGATATGAAGGAAAACCGTATGATAAGGAACAAAATAAGGGAAATTTCCTAGAGACTTCCTGTAGCATCTTAAAGATTAATATTGACATCTGCGTACCAATATGCAAGACTCTATTTGACATCTTATTCTTGCACTGTTAAGACCAATGTACCTGGATGCTCTAATACATATATGACCTGACCCAAAAACAAAGGTTCATGATGGTACTTGTCGCGACAAGCCTTTACAAGTAAGCCAATCACCCAAACAAATATAAAATAAAACATAATACCAAAAATCAAGGTTGTAAGACTCCTAGACAAGAGTCAAACCAGACAGATATATAGTAATAATGGGATTCATAGTCAATTATACCAATCCAAATCCCAAAATCTGGTGTCATAGTGTAAGAACATAACTAGTACAACTCGATATCAAAGTACATAAGATATGCAAATAGGAATAACTCTGTCTCTAAATACAAATAAAGACATAATCTAAATAATGAAAGGCAATAGTCAACTTTTGAGGCATGAAAATCAACCACTACCTCAAAAATTTCTAAATACCGTTCGTATCAACCAATGTGAGATACATTCGAACCTAGATCTACACTAAAAGGGTGAAGTAGGGTTGAGTACAATCCACATTACTCAGAAGGTATCATACACCGATTGAGAAAAGTAGAAAATATAGCATACAAAATAAACACTAAGGGCACATCACCTGTAACCAGAAAATATCCTGAATGATGGCCCACACCATTTCTAATATAAGTTCTATAATATTCATATACATCATAGCAATTACGAGAAATAAAAAAACATATAAAGATATCACACATACAAGTACAAAGAAAGAAATACACATAGATGGATATATATCAAGAGAGATAAAATAACAAAATAAGTAAAATTCAATAGGGATAATGATAATAATGTGATACATGAGGTAGTAGCACACCCTCCGTATACATCTATGGAGCTAAAGCTTCCCGTGTATGACCCATGAAGGGTTCATCAACCCATATATAATCAATATACAATACCAATATCCACATCTTCTCATCGGCATATCCATCGGTAGAGGGTTGAAAAAGATGTCACATTTTCTATCAATAAAAGCCAGTATTTCTAGTATTTCCATGGTGGACAAAATGTTTCATGAATGAATTATGATATGAGGATGAAATATTCACAATGAACTAGAATGAGAATTACATATCAAATAAATATGCCAACTAAGTGAGCCAAAATCCACTCATTAATCCAACCATCCATGAATTCCACATAATTTATATGATAATAGAATGAAAAACATTAAAAGGTCAAAATTGATATCAATTTAGGCTTTTCATCAAGCAAGACTACAACAAATTCCCATGTACACAAGGCCAAAAATATCATGTAGTACCCCACATGGTCACACAACAAATAATGTTCCAAAACATCCAAATAACATCAATATATAGGCTCCCACACAGGCACCATACAATAATATTGCCATTTTCAGGACTATTTCCCATACCCTTAACATGATTTTATACCAATATTAACTACCCAGCCCAGTATGAAGAAAGTTAAGCCATAACCTACCTCAAATGCCAAAAATTGACTCAAAAATCTTTTAATCAAAATCTTTTCACTCACGAATAGACCTGGAACCAACTAAAACATAAATATACAAAATCTGCATATCTAAAGAAAGCGAACAATACCCATATTGCCTACTTTTGTGTCGAAGTCAAAATAGACCCCTAAATGGGTTTTTGAAAAATAAGGGTGAAATCATAATTTTATTTTGAAACATGTTCCCCATACTTACAGGAGTCTACAGCTAATAAAACAAGTAAAAATAAGCTAAAAATGAATTTCCAATTGAACAAAAACCATGCATAAGCTTTACAGGCAAAAATCATTGATTCGTTTTAAAATCAAAAATTGAAGTTTTTTGAAAGATGAAATCGAAAGAAAAGTGATAATTATAAGATTAGAAACTCATCCAAGTGAAAAGCAAATTGAAATTGGGATTTAAATTGGAGAATAACAATTCTTAGGCCTTACAAACCAAAATCCCCAATTTCTACCATTTTAATTCGTGTTTAAATAAGAACTACATGATAAATTTTTTAGAAAATAGTTGAAATTGTTGTTATGGAGCTTACCCGAGCTTAAAGGTGGAAAAAATTGCTCAAAATAATAAAAACCTAAGCTCCAAGTCTAAAAAATGGTGAAATATCAAAACCTGGGCATATAAAGGACCCAAACATCCCATATACGATCATCAGGTCGCTACAGTACTTGGACTGAGGGCAGGTAACGCATGTACAAAACTGTTATCACATACGTGAGTCCCGTGATTGTAACTAAGATGTCATGTATGCGACGCTTGTATCTGGGCAGCTAAGTCATGTAAGTAACTGAATCATCGTATTTTCGGGTGCACTAGCACCAAGCAAAAACTTAGAGAATTCTAAGTCTCTGTGGACTTCCTAAGATTTATTCAGAATACCGTGAGCATAAATGAACTAGATACCCTAATAAATTTGACAATTCAAACTTAATGGTGATATTACATTTTCAAAAAATATTATTTTCACAAAGTTGATCCCCAAAATTTAATTTTACAACTTTGCAAATCGAGGGTCAAAATGAGATATAATAGTCATAAAATCACACCAACCTTAATATCACCCTAAAATCAATGTTCCAGATTTGTTGGCCCAATCTTTTTTGCCATCCTATATGGTTGTTTTCAGCACTGCAAAAAACACAAATCAATGATATACTTACCAGGGTCTAGGAGGGAAGCACAAAATGAAAACAAACATAGAAACTTCAATCAAGTTTAGTTTTAATGCTATAGAGTAATATTTTATAGAATGTTGAAGAAGGCTATCAACCTAAGAACTGCACAGATTAATAAATATTGACCAAAGTCAACTCTAAGGATTCTTAAACCACCAAAAACCATAATTTCACATAAATCACACCAAAATGCATTAGGAATCATGTCAAGTATTCTCACACCTCAAAAATATCACAATGCAGCCAAGGGAGGGGGGTATAAATTAATCAAATCAGACAAAAATTAATATTTCACATAAATCATCAAAAACAAGGTCGTTACAGATAAACCCTATAACCTGAGTTCTATAACTCTATTCTTGGTGCCAAAAGTTAATATGACTTTCTTTATTCATTGGCTATCTAAATTTCATATCTAATCCCATCACTACAACCCATATTAATACCAAATTTCATTCTATTATAACACCCTACAAAATAAGCCAATCCAAAACTAGCCCTGAATTTCTCAAAATTTCTCTAAGGAAAGTCTATGTGAAATTTTCATTTCCTATTTCAGTGTAATGATATTTTGGGTCGTTACATAAATAAATCAAATTATTCAAAGAATTTATCAACAAAAATAAAAATAATCAAATTATATTACCAAGATACATGTTATCATTAATTCTGTCATGACCCAAAAATCAAGGGTTATTATGGCACTTGCCATGGAAAGCCTGCACAAGCAAACCTATCATCCAAACTGATATGAAATAAGAAAAAAATACCAAAACCTCAAGGTTAGATTCCTAGGGCAGAGTCAAACGACACATGTATAATGAAAGCAAAAATGCATAGCCAAAGATACCATACAAATTTCAAAACCTGGTGTCACAGTGAAAGAACCACTAAATACATCTCCAATGTCAAATATACAATTAAAGTCTAAAAAGGAAAATAATGTGTCTCGGAATACCAAACAAGACATGAAATAGATAGGAAGAGGTATTAAAATAACTCTAGAAGCATAGATCATCTACTACCTTGAGTACACTCCAGATACAGCTCGAATCAACTACCGTGTAGTGCACTCGTACCAGAATATACACCAAGAGTTTGTAGTAGGGGTAGGTAAGGTTCACTTGTACTTGGTAGGTATCATAGGAAGACTAAGAAAATTAGTAAATAAAGTATATAAAATACACACTATGAGCACGCCACCTGCAATCAAAAAATATCTCAAATGGTAGCCCACACTATCTCCACTAACAATTCTACAATATACATATATACCATACACAAATACGAGAAAGAAGCACAAGTATACAAGTATACCAAATACAAGTATCAGAAAGAAGTACAAATAAATAGATATCATATCAAGGGAAATAATGCAACACCGAATGAGCACAATGTATATGAAATGCAATGAAGATAATGATAATGATGATGATAATATAAAGATGATATGATGCTCAAGGGTGTTGCACAACCTCCATATACACCTACTGAGATGTGATTCCAAGTAGGACACATGGGGGTTCGCAACCCATATATAATCCAATATCCAATATCAATATCCATAATTCTTCTTCGGTACATTCATCGATAGAGGACTTTTAAAAATGTCATATTTTCTGTTAGAAAAAACTAGTATTACCAATATTTCAATGATGGTACCAATATTTCTTGAATGTATATGATATGAGCATGTAATGCTCACAAACCAAATGATAATTTTCAAAACCAACTAATATACCACCCATATGAGCCAAACATACACAATAATCCAACCATCTATGAATCGAATGTAATCCATATGCTAATAGAGTAAAATACAAAATGATATGCCATTAATACCACAAAATTTCCAATTTAGGATTTTCATCAGAAGATATAATCAAATATACATACACAAGGCCAACAATATCGTATAAGACTGCACATGGTCACACAAAGCAAGTAATAGCTTAAAACCACCAATTCACAATAATATAGGCCCCCACATGGGCATAATATAATAATATAGTCATTTCCAGGATTGGTTCTCACATTCTTAACATAATTTTATATTCATATTAACTACTTATCCAAGTCTGAAGAAAGATAAGCCATAACCTGCCTCAAATATCATAAATCAGTATAAATATGCCTTCAACATCGAGCTTTAACCTCACGAATGAACCCAAAACTAACTACAATACACAAATGTAGAATTTATCCATCAAAAAAAAATGAAAAATGCCTATATTACCAATTTTAGGTCGGGTAAAACCAAAATTTTAGTCCAAAATTTTGCTTCCCGTGATTAAAGGAACTTATAGCAGAAAACCCAAGTGAAAATGAGTTTGAATTGGAGTTTCAATCGAGAAAATATCAATGTAGGCCTTTCGTGCCAAAATCCCTAAATTACACATTCAAATTCAAGTTTTATCGAAATTTAGAAGATAATAATCGAATAAATATAGTAGAAATAGGAGTTTTGGAGTTTAACCAAGATAAAATTGGGAGAAATTTCCTAAGAACTCAAAACCCCAAGCTTTGGGTATCGAAAATAGTGAAAAATTACAAAAATGAGGGATTTGATCCACCCAGGTATCGCTTAAGTGATCGATGGGTTGCTTAACCGATCAGGTATAGCTGAAGCAATGCTCGCCTTGTAGCGTAAGAGACTAGGTTGTCGCTTAAGTGAGACTAGTGTCACTTAAGCAGAAATTTAACTGTCAAGCCAAGCCACTTAAGTGATCAAAGTATGACTTAAGCAGTGCACCAAATGAGTAGTGCAGTAGTTGGAGACTTGGAGAATTCCAAGACTCCACAGACCCCTTGAGATTAATTCAGAATCTCATGAATGAAAATAAACTATGTTACTACACTAAATTTTATGCTCTGGACTCAATGGTGATATCAGATTCTTGAAAAAATATTATTTTCACAAAGTTGACCCCCGAAATCAAATTTCACAACTTTTTGAACTAAGGGTCGAAATAAGACATAAAAGACGTAAAATTACACCAACTATATTAGCAACCTAAAATTGATGTTCCAGATCTATTTTCATAGTTCATTTTATCATTTGATGTATAGATCAATAAGTATTGATTGAAGTCAACTATAAAATTTTTATAACCCCCAAAAATCACAATCTCGCAAAAATCATACCAAAATATACTAGGAACTATGCCAATCATCCCATGCCCTAGAAATACCATAAAAAACCATGTGGAGGGTAGAATGGTCATATCACATAGAAATAACAATTTACAAAAATTACCAAAAATCATGTCATTACAAATCCCTTGATTTCCACTTATATTATGAGATTTTGTTACCAAAAATATCTTCTGTTACTGAAATTAGTTGTGCATGTATCTAAGATACATGGACCTGTATGAAAAAATGATGTATCTAGTCTTTTTAGTGTAGCAGAAAGTGTAATTTCAAAATTAGTATTTGAGGGAGTAATTAACTCTTATACTAGTGGGGTTTTTGCTATTTAGTTTTTATTGAACTATATAGATCATCAAATATGGAGTAACAACACAAAGTTAACGTAATGTATGAGTTGTTAAGTGATGTTATTGTATAATTTGTTATATTGGTCATGATTTACAAGAAGAAGAATTAAAAAAATTAATTTCAATTAATTGATGGTTAAAAGTACATAACCAAATATACAAGAAAAAAATAAAAATATTTGAGTGACTAAAAGTTCAAATTTTCCCCCTTTTCTTTTAATGTTCCTACTAGATTTATAGATAACCTTTAAAATGAAAAGATTTTGCAATTGTGAAAGTCGTAGAGATTGAACTATATCCCTTGTTTAGCCCCTAAAGTAAAAGAGAAGTCTAAATCAAAATGTCTGCAAGCATTGAAAATAATAGCAGCCCTAGAAATTCTCATAAGAATATTAAAGAAAATGAAGGACTATCATACTTAAAATTTAAATGCTAAGATAATCGAAATAAAAAGTTGGAGTACTAATGGTCATATCATATCATCTTATGCCCTTAGAAATTAAAACAACCACTTCTTACAATTACTAGAATCAACTCAACCAATTAACCAATTGATTAATTGCATGTACTGGTTGAAGAAATTATAGAATTTGATGGCCAGACATATTTTTGTTATAATAAACTAATTATGTATAGATAGTCACTAGTAATTTAGTAATTCCATTACTTAGTTATTAACCACCTTTAGTTTTAAAAGTTAGTGGTGATTGTTTAGTTAGTAAAAATAATCTATGAGTTTCCCTAAGCTCTGTATAAAGAGTCAATTGTACACTTTATAATTCAATTAATTGAACAATTATTTTATTGTTCCTCTTTGAAAACATCTTTTTCGCTATTCTCATAAAATAATCAATACATATCATCAATGGTGATATGATAACTTCATAGTATCAGATCAGCTTATGGTATCAGATCCGATGAGCTTTGGATCAAGTCATATTCTACTTTGTCTCCCTCTTTATTTCTTTAAATTTAGTTTCAAATTCTGAGTTCTTATTCAAATTCTATAATTCTAGAAAACTATAAATTCTGGTAAACAGTTAGAAAAACTGAGTTCTTAATAAAATTCAAGAACCAATGGTGTTTAACAATCAAACTAAATAAACAAATTCAAGTTCTAAAATAATGGAGGTGGATCGAGTTCTCAAGAAAGAAAGTTATCTCTAACAGTTGATCAAAATCATCCTTCTTTTCTTGATGTCACTATGTAAGTGGTACATCTCTAGTCTCTCTTCAGTTAACGGGCACAAAGAATTATTTCTTTTGGAGTGGATCTATGTGTCTTGTCCTACTAGGAAGAAATAAATTAGTATTTATTAGTTCAACAAAGAAAAAGAGAGTTTTATAGAAGAACTTTGGCCACAATGAGAGAGGGTTAATGTTGTACTATTTCTTAGTTAATAAATATTATATATGTTGATCTACTTAGTGGAGTAGTTTATGTTTCTAATTCTTGGGTTTCATAGGAAGAGTTGATGAAAGATTTGATAAAGCAAATTGTTCAAGAACTTCAATTTGTACCAAGAAATTGCAACCTTACATCAGGGCACTTTTATGTGGTTTATATTTTGCAAAACTGAAAGGCCTTTGAAATAATTTGAGTCACTAGTGCCTTCTCCTAGATGTGAATGTGAAATATCAAGGGATTTCTTGACTTATGTACAAAGACAAAAATTGTATCTGTTCTTGATGGGCTTGAATGATTCTTACCTATAATCTAGAAGTCAAATACTACTTATGACTCCACTAACTTATATGAACCAAGCCTATGTCATGATTATGAATGATAAAGGGAAAAAGGCTATGACATCTTTATCTACAGAATTACTGGATGTTGCACCATCTACACACTATGATTCAGCTACTTTGTACTCGAAAACAAGATACTAAGAAAATCATAAGTAAAAGAAAGATTACTCTTCTTAGTGTGACTGATGAACAAGATACTAAGAAAATCATAAGTAAAAGAAAGATTACTCTTCTTAGTGTGACTATTTCAAGATGAAAACACACATTAAAGAAAATTATTATATGTTTGTTGGTTGTCCTTCTAGTTTCAAGAAGATGAAAGGGGTTCAGGGGAAATCTTAGAAATTCCCAAAGTGCTTATAATTTTCAAGTTGAAAACTCCTATGATAGTAGTTTTTATTATGGTCAAACATCTATAGACAGTACTAGGGAAAAGCTATGAATCGGGGTCTCATTATAAGTATGTTAATCAGGAAAATGATCATCAAATTATGGCAAATGTTACTAGTTTGTACCAAGCTCAAAATCATTCGACAGTACATGGAGCTAGTCAACCACGAACCTATATGTTTATCAAAGATCAGTATAAGCAGATCATGTAGATGATAAATAAATCTAATATCTTAACTAGAGCAAATATGGTGCACACATCTACTACAACAGGTAAAATAAGGATGTAGGTATACACAGTAGTAGCAGTATAAGCAATGCATTCCTAGTCTCAAGTAATAATGGATAATGGCTCATTAATATTGGTGCTACTAATCACATATGTCAGATATTAACATGCTAGATAAAATAGCAATAACTTAAATTATGATTTCAAAATGGTGTATTTTCCATATGGTGATATCTCACAAGTTACAGACTGGTCACATTCTAATTTCCTCAAGAAGTATTCTTAAAGATATGTTTCATTAACCATAATTCAAGTACAATTTAATCTATGTATCCTAGGTCATTGAAGAACTATTTTGTGATGTCTTTTTATGGAACAACCTTGATTGTGAAATTTTGTTATTTTATGTGTTTTAACCATTTTCCTTCCTCGTAGTTGAAACATGATATTTATGAGATGTAGGGATATTTGGCATGGTCTTCGATGAATTTAGGAGTGATTTCTGAGTATTTGAGGCTCTTAAAGACTTTAAAATCCACGAGTTCGATAAATATTTTGTGTTTTCAAAGCCGAATGATGATTTGGACAATTTCATTAGATTGAGAATATAGACTATGGGTAAGTAGAAGGTTTTCTAGGATTTTATTTTGCATTTCGACCTTCCTTTTGAACAATAGTAAAATAAGCCAATAAGGTCCCAAGGGCTAAACTATTGTAAACGATCTCTTTTAGGAAATCCAATGGTGCAATTGAATCTGGAACATAAAAAAAGTCTAGCAAAATATATGGTTTAGTTTTTTTGGATCTCGAATGAATCCTGATGGTTAGTTCAGAGAGTTTGAAGGTGTAGAATTTAGTTAGGACAACAACTGATATTTGGTACCAAAATCCTTATTTATGAACATGGGCCCTTGGCTACTAATGTAGAGAAGGAAAAACTCATTTATCTTAATCACGAGGGTGGTGCCCGCGATTGCAAAGTTTTAATGAGATCGAGTCAAATTCTTTCTTCATCATGAATGTGATGGATCCAGGACATTAGTTGTCATAAATGTGAATGAATAACTATGAACGTGATGGCCAATTAAATGGATAATCAATTTTGACCCTCGAAATCATGAGTCTTCAGCCACGATTGCAAAGTACCCTTTACCAAATGGTACAAATAGCTCATTTCCATGATTTTTCTCTATTTTTCGATTTAGGATCTTTGAGAATGGATGCATTTTAGGGTTTTCTATATCATTTGTGCTTAGGTAAGTTGTAAACTCATATTTCTATTGAATCTTATTAATATCATTAAATATACCTTTTTTATCCTTATTTTAAAATAGATTTTTTTTTGGGGGGGGGGGGGGGTGTTGATAAATCTTTAAAAAAGTTTTTTCTTTGATTTAAGAATCAATTTCAACTCTTTTTAATGGGTGTTTCTAGTTGTGGGCTCATATGAACATGAGGAATATTTTTCTAAAATAAAATTCTGATTTTACCTCTTTTGATTTTAAATCCATTTTTTGAACTCGTTTGTGACCCATCTTAACTATAGTTGATAAGGGTATCATTAGCTTCCTTTAAAGATTTAAATTATGTATTTGATAGATTTATCTCATTCCGCGACTATCCAAAAAAGGAAAAATTATGCATTAAAGCGCCTAGGCTTGGATTTTATCACCTTGAGATAGGTTATGGCTTAACTTTCTTCTGAATGAGCTAGGTATTTAACAAATGTGTAAATTATTCTATGGGTTAGGTAAATATATATGGGATTTATATTTCAAGATTATTATTAATATTATAGTGTGGAAGTGTGGAGGCTTATATGAATATTGACGTTATATTGGGAGAATATATATTGTGTGGTTCCCATTTGGGGATTTATTTGACATGATAGGAATTTTTATGCATTAGATTCCATGGTTATTATTGTGATGCCCGTGCAAGGGATTGAATAGATGTTATAGGCCTTCTTTGAAAAGTATTTACCTTTAACATGATAGAAATACCCGATTTAGGGGTTTGAAATAATATTATTGAAGTCCTACATGATTATTCATTCTAGTGGTATCGAGAAAGAGTAGAGATCATGAATAATTATGATATTAAGTTGATTTTGAGCACATATTACTTATATTGAATTGATCATCATCTTCATATTGATTGGTTATAAGAATTATATCCTTATTTCGTACTTACATATTCATGAGATACTGGTAATATTGAGAAGAGATAATACATTCAAACACCCCTAAACTTGTAGCCAAAACTTACTTTAGACCCTAAACTAATTGGGCAATTATATAACCCCCTTGAAAACTTTAAAATGAATTTTTTACACCCCGAATTGCTGATGTGGCAAATTCTTTAAAAATCTGTGCGTAAGTGGTCCAAAGAACATAGAAAAAAGTTGGGCCCACCTTCTAAATTTTATAAATTCTCTTTATATATATATATATATATATAATGTAAAAGTAAGAAACCATTTCTTCTTCATCTTCTTCGTTGCCCCCCCCCCCCTCCCATTCTTTATCTCTTCGTTGCCCCTCTTTCATTCCCCCCACCCCCTCAGCCTCCAACACATTATTTATTTATCTTTTTCATAACCCCTCACCCACCCCATTTCTTCATTGAGGCAAAGCCATGGAATATTTCGTAAAAGGTGAAATTGAATGATTTGAGAAGTTTATGAATTGAAGCTTTTATATTTTTGAGTTAAACAATTATGAAATTTATGATACTTGATAGGCAATTTATGTCAAAATTTTCTCAAAGTTGAAAACTTTATTGTTTTAAATGATATTTTTAATTCCCCTCTACCCAGATTTCTCTCCTTTCTCTACTCTGATTTTTGCCAATTACCGTACCTCTCAATCCATTGTCTCAATGTGTGTGTGCTATGTGGAATTGGGAGTCTGTGTGGGTGTTTGTTTACTGTGAGTGAGCCAAGAAAATTGGAGGCCCTCCTCTGTGAATGAAGAATCTCTATATGTATATCTCAGAGTGTGCGTATTATGATGGGATGGTGATGTGTGTACTTATGGTGTGTGATGTAGTATCGTGAGAGTGATGATGGAAGGAGTGGTGTTAATTCTCTTCTGTGTTTCTATATTATGAATTGAATTACTGTTCATGATTGTTATCTAATGGTATTAATGGAAAAAATAAAAAATTAGAGAAGAAGGCATTAGGGTTGGAAGAAGAGAAAGAGAGGGGGGGAGGAGGAATGGTATGAGGGGAAGAAAAATGGGTGGTGGAGTGGGGTAGGGGAGGGGTTCAATGAAGAACGAAAAATGGTTGGGGGTGGGTGGTTCGAAGAAAAAGAAATTATAATTTTTTTAAAATAAATATATAAAAGTAGTATATGTATATAAAAATTGTATATGTGGGATTATTTTTTAAAATTATATATATAATTTCTTACGTGGCAATGACATGGCACTGACGTGGCTCAAATTCAGGCGTGTGCACTTCACTTTCCGCAATGAGAGTGGTATAATATTTTTAGGGGGGTAAAAAATTCACTTTAAACTTGTTAAAAGGGGTATATAATTGCCCTATTAGTTTAGGGTCTAAAGTAAGTTTTGACTACATGTTTAGGGGTGTTCCGATGTATTATCTCTATTGAGAAACACTTTATAAAATCCTTAATTCATGAACAATATGTGGAGAAGTGAATGAGACACTATGTAAAACCATTGGTTAGTGAACATTAGTTGCAGAGGTAATTGAGATATAAGAATGTATACGGATTATGAACCCCTCATGATTCCTATCTTAAAAGTGTTGAGGCTCTAAATATGTATATATAAAGTCATGCGAAGACTTTCAATCATTTATCATGATCCCACTATCATTGCATTGAATTGTATTTTGATCTTCTGCATTTCTTTTATATACCCTTAATGTGTACTTAGTTTCCTTATTTATTTTGTGTATAGTTTTCCCTTTTGATCTCATATTATAGAAATGTTAGTGGAGATGGTATAAGCTACTATTTGAAAACTTTTCTATTTGTGTTTGATGTTCTCATAGTATTTTTTACTTGTATTATTTTTTACTTTTCTCGGTCAGCCTATGATACCTTCTGAGTACAAGTTGATCGTACTCACTCCTACTATCCCCTTTTTGGGTAGATCCTAGTTTGAGTAGGAGGTGCAATAGCTAATTTGTGTGGTGATAGCTGATTTCTAGAGTACTTGGATCCCCATTTGGAGCCCTATTCTAGTCTTCATCTATCATTATGTCTTTACTTGTATTCATAGATAGACTATTCTATTTTAGCTGTAACACTTATTTAGATACTCTTGTACTTATGATACTAGGTATTGGGATTTGGTTATATATTTATGTTAGACCTCAAGATTTCAACAATTTTTCTTTGGTAGATCCTTTACATTTTATCGAAATTTCTGAGTTGAATAATGATAAGGGATGTTAATGAGACCATTAAAAAGTGTTTCAAAAATTTTTAAATGCATTTTGGATTATTTTGGGACCCCAAAATAGTAAGGGTTCATGATTAAGGCATGTCACGGAGATATGGCACACCCTTACATGAAAACTTAATGGCCAGGAGTGATAAGGGTAGGCCACACTGGCTGACTTCTGCGATAAGGTCCTGCCACACCCAATGGCACAGAAATGCTTATCTTAGGTTTTTCCTTACAAAATTTCAAGGGATTTTTTGTCTTTTGACTCCTAGTTAATCCTATAATATTACCAAACCTGTTTCCCCACCTTCATAAGTTATAATGTACGTGTCTTTTCCTCCTAAAATGCTCAAGAATACAAAAGAGGAATTTCTTTATCAAAATTTAAGCTTTCAAGTCTCAATTCAAGTTTCTCTCAAGGAAATTCATCAAGTTCGAGTATATAGGGTTTGAACAAGGATAATCTTTCATCCTTGTGCCTAAAATTTTTGTTCTTACATGAGTTTTAAGGATTTAATTGCTAGGGTCTATACCCATTTTTCATGTTTTTATAGTTATGACATTATCCTATGATTTAAAGTTTAGTTATCATAAGAATTTACCTTTACTATTGTTTTTACGTACATGATTTTCATTATGAGATGAATTTCAGTATTTTGACATAAAGTTTCATTAGTTGATAAATGTACATGATTTTCAGCATGATTCAATCAGTTTACAAGTAAGAGTATCTCATGTTAGCTTGATTCTCTTAATTTAAAAAAAGTTTCGACTTACTATTTTGGATCACGGATTATTACAATATGATTCATATTTTAGTTTTTATCTTATATTCTCAAACATGATATAAAATACACATAGTCACTCATGAGTATGATTTATTAACAGGAGCACAATTAATTTTTAAATTTATAAACCCATATGCTTAATTTATTGTGAATTTCATACATTATGAGAACTAGTATATACTTTGGGAGTAGTATCTAACACTGAGAGGGGAATGGGGGTTCAGTGCATCCTATTTCCCAAAAACTATATGCCACAATAGGTTTAAGGGTCCTTGCCAGAGAGTGTCTCCTTTCCCTAAGGGGCTTAGTTTAGTGACCACTCCATTTCAGTTCAGGTTTTATACCAATGGAAAAAGTAGATCAACCCACCTTAACGTGGATCAAACGTTGGATTCGATGCTAGCTCACATAGTTTATATCACTTATAAGGATCTCCCAAAGATAATTTTCAAAAATTAAGTGTAGTGACTCGTAGAGCCAGTCAGATTATGCTTTGCTTTGCATGCTCTATGATATTCTAGTTTAAGTTTTATTCAGTACCTTGGTGAACCCACTTACACTTAATATGCATGTTTTCCGTTTATGACATATATCAATTTTAATTATTTCATTCACCCTCACATACCTAGTGAATTCCAAAAGTACTGGACATATATATGTCTGTGTGGCTACATTATCTAATAATATAGGTCTAGTTGTTCGTCCTTAGAGTATGATTAGCCATGATCACCACATCCTGCATTTTATTATCTAGTGAGTCCTCCTGGTTTGAGGGTCAAGTCTATGTTTAATTGCAAATGTTCAGTTTACTATAAGTTTAGACTTTATGTTTTCAGATTTTTTCAACTGGGGTCTGCCCTAGTGGCTCTTCAGTTTTAGTTAGAGGCTTTTCAAGGCTAGTCAGATAATGTGTTGCTTTCAATTTCCCAAGAGTTTGGTTGGTTTAAATTTATAGTATTTCTTGAGATGGTTCATCCATGTGAACTCAAATTTATAAATTGATTTATTTCTACTCTTAATCTGAGATTATTTTATCAGGGTTCAATATTGAGTAGATATCCTAGATCAGCTTTGGGCTATTTGTAGTGCCAAGCACTATATGATGTTTAGGGGATATCCCCGATTGTAACATTTTATTTATAGTTTGGATAATTATTACTATGGTATGACTTTGTTCTAGGAGTTTCATGTTAGTTTATTTCTTCTTTTCTTATATTTCTTATCTCTTATGGGCATTTGGCTTACCTACCAAGACATGGTTGGTGTAAGAGCCATTATGACCTAAAATTTTAGATTGTGACAAATTGGTATCAGAGCACTAGGTTTATCAATCTCCTAAGTAAAAGAATAGGATACTAATAAGGTTTTATGGATAAATACATTGACATCTGTATCTATCTTCGAGAGGCTATAGGATGTCTTTTGGATAAAATTCTCTAATTTTAATTCCTTATTGTATGATTTATTCATACCCAATATTCTAAACTTGTATTCATTATTTTCTATACAGATGGTAAGGACTAGGTCTAGAGATATCAGGGATGTTGAGCCAGCACCCATCAGGGCCAGGTAGGGGTCATGGCCCATCTTGAGATATACGAACAGCTGGCCCAGTTAGATAATATAATAGGGTGGCTTCTCCTAAGCTTGAGGTTGATTATGCTGAAGCTGATTATCAGGCAGAGGATTTGGAGATAGCTCAAATTCCTTAGGGTTTAGTAGATACCCTAGTGTTACAAGATTTAGTTATTTATCTCTTGAGTTGTCTGGATGTACTCCCTCTATCGGTGTTTTTGTATGTATACCAGATATTTATCAGTCTTTAGAATAAGGAACAAAAAGATATTTATAAAAAAATAGTACCATGTATAATTCAATTACAAATGTCTGAGTAAAATTATTATTAAAATAATACATGAGAACAAAACTAATAAATATAAGAAAAAATTAATATGATTGTGTAACCATTTTATTGAACCATAAAAATGAGGACAAAACTAATAAATATAAGAAAAAAACCATATGCATGTAACTATTTTATTGCACCATAAAATTATCGAAATAGCCTTGATAGTCATTTAATAAGGAACAAAAGAGATATTTATAAAAAAAATTGTACCATGTATAATTCAATTATAAAGGTTTAACTAAAAATATTATTAAAATAATAGATGAGGATAAAACTAATAAATATAAGCAAAAAAAAATATGCATGTGTAGTCATTTTATTGCATCATAAAAATAAAGACAAAACTAATAAATATAAGGAAAAACCATATGCATGTGTAACCATTTTATTTACTACTATATATAAGTGAAGGTTGGGGTGACTAAAATTACTGAAATACCCTTGGTAGTCACCCCAACTTTCACTTATATATAGTAGTAAAGTAATAATAGTAGTAATAGTAAAAGTAAAATATTAGTAAATTAATAATAGTAATAATAATAATAATAATATTAACAATAGTAATAGTATTATAATAATAATAATAATAATAATAATAATAATAATAATAGCCAGAAGTAAAAAAATAGTAATATAATAATAATAGTAGTAGTAATAGTAATATAATAATAGTAATAGTAGCCACAAGAACTCAATTTAGTAGTACGGATTGGGGTGATTAAAATTACTGAAATACCCTAAATAGTCACCCCCCAACTTTCACTTAAAATTATCGAAATACCCTTGATAGTCACCTCAACTTTCACTTATATACAATAGTAAAGTAATAATAGTAATAGTAATAGTTAAAGTAAAATATTAGTAAAATAATAATAGTAGTAATAATAATAATAATAGTAATATAATAAAAATAATAATAATAATAATAACAGTAATAATAATAGTAATATAATAATAATAGTAGTAGCCACAAGAAGACAATTTAGTAATACACAACCTTCACTTATATATAAGTGATACTAGTTATACGTGGCTCGTGCTTAATTCCAGGCCTAAACGTTAAATATAAAGATAATAATATTTTAATAAAAAATATAATTTGTATCATATTCTTTTACTGCATAATAAATAAAATCTAATGACTCGTTAATATGCTTTGTTGATAAATTTATATGCTTTGTTGATAAATTTTCATTGTTATTAATTTTATCAAAAATCTATAATGGTAAAAAAAAATAGAGTGTAATCTAATTGATATTTTGATCCATAGTTATGACATTCTTTGTTTTGACATACTTCTTTTTCCTCCGTAAAAGAAGCATTTTTTACTAGAGTGCCTTAATTATATACTACAAATTTAATAAGATTTTTTTTTATTTTGTAAGAATTCATTTCTCTTAAACTTTTTTTTGATAGAAAAAAATGTTAATATCGTCATGATTATATAAAACATAATTATTCAAATCAAGTATAAAAGTTAAAAATAAAACATGATATAAATCGGAGGAAGTAAAGAACAAAAATAGTTTAGAAAAGTTTGCTACTCTTTCATCCCAATTTACGTCTGTTACTTACTTTTTTTCTTATTTGTTTCAAAAAGAGAGTCTATTTCTATATTTACTAAGTTTTTCAATTTCAACATTCTATATGATAAGTTTAAGACTACAAATTTAGTACTCCATACTTCATATGTCTCATATTAGGTATCCATTAAAAATAATAGTTCTAAATTATTTGTCAATTTACAAAACACTTGTGATTCTTTTTTAAAAGCATACACAAGTTTATAAAGTTTAAACAAAAAAATTTTATGGGTTACATTAGTGAAACTATCCTTCTTATTTATGATTTCTTAAAGGCATATGAAGGAGAAATTAGATAACTAATATGAGACGTGGAAGTATATCTTTAATTAAAATCACAATATTTAAAAAACTCTTTTTATTTCTTAACTTTTTTATTCATTCAAACTAAAATACTTAAATTAGAAGGGAAGGTGTTACAATGTCAAGATATACCAATTATAGAAACTCATATAGAAATAGACTTACAAAGAAAAATAATTGGTGTCGAAAAGAAGAAGTGAAGGACAAAAAACAAAAATGAGTGCAAGAGAGGAAGAAAAAAATTAAGTAAAAACTAAAGCCACATGAAGCATCCTAATGAGATCACAGTTTTGTGAGGACTACCAAAACTTTTGATCCTCTCTTATATATACTACTAGTTCCGGGTGGCCGTGCTAAGCCCGGGCCCAACCTCAAGATATAAAAATAAGATGTAATTTATCAAATAACTATAAATTATTTAATATTTTCAGCTACATAATTATTTTGATGTTATTCAGATGAATCATATCCATTCAGTAAAATTTTAGAACTATTAAAGTTTTATATTTGACTGATTCTTATAAGAATGGATTCAAACTAATTTAAAAGGTTAAATTTATAATTACTTTTTTATCTTTTCGTTTTTTGCGACATTAAGTTATTGAAAGAGTAGTATGAATTTTCTGTAAACTCTTAAAAATGAAATCATTGCATAAATGTATCTGTAAGTTAAAGGAGAATTTATTTGTATTTCAAATCCATATGTAATACAAAAATTGTTTCATCGAATATCTCGAGAACATAGCATTCAATAATTCAAATTGAACTTAATCATATGTTATACTAATTTTTTGAATAGTTGCACGCCTATGTGAGTAAATATATATTTTGAGATTAATTTTTGAACCAAAATTATAAAAATTAAATACTTGGAATATATATATATATATATATATATGTGGGAGTGGGGTGTGGAGGGAGGAGAAGAGAAGAGGTTAGAGATTGAATTTAAGTCTTGCAAAATCTATTTAAAATTTTATTATTTATTAAATTGTGTGAAGACAACTAAAAGTAAAGTAGTAATTTCCCTACTCTTAATTTTTTTTGATAAATAAAAAAGATAAACTAAATAATTGAAACACAATGGAAAGTAAATTACAATGAAAAATCAATTGTAATTTTCCATATTACGACACACCACCAAGTGCAAAGATTCATGTGGCAAGAAGAAAATAGTTCACTTTATCAATCACATGCCATTATTTAGGATTAATAAATTTTCTAAATAAATTAAAAATAATTAAATTTTAATATAAGAAATATATACAAAAAAGAACAAGTAATCTAATAGGAAATAAGAAGGAATTTATAAAAAATTATTATATATAATTCAAATTCACTTATAAAGGTCTAAATAAAAATAATCATAATGAATCAGGACAAAAGTAATAATGTATTTAAAGAAATAGACACATATAGCAATTCTATTGCATAATTTATTTTTTAAAATAAACTATCAAAGCTTATCTTATTATCTCTTATATATTAGTACTAGCGTGTAAATCACATCGATCACTAAAAATATATTCATAAGAAGAACACACTATTAAAATGTAGCAATTAACGTTAAAATACATGTTATATGTACTTAATCAATAAAAAAAAAATTGAATCTCAAAATTTTAATTATACCACACAAATTAAGACAAAGAAAATAATTTGAAAAATTATAAATATCTAAACAATTTTTTCCCAAATACTTATATATATCTTTTTGCATTAAAGTCAGGAAACACAATAATATCAATATTAAATATATCTCTATTGTTCACAGTGAGTTTTGACGAGTTAAGCCATGATGAACTTTGCTATTGCTAGAAATTATTACATGATTGGTTATAGAATTGGCTGAAAAATAGTTTGAAATCAGATTATAACTTTTCGTGGCTGAAAAACTGATTGAAATCATCACAAAGATTTAGCACATAACCTAATAAAGATGAAAAATAGGATATCATGATGAATAAAAAAATAAAATAGTTCATCTTTATCAATCACATGCCATTAATTTAGGATTAATAAATTTCCTAAATAAATTAGAAATAATTAAATTTTAATATAAGAAATATGTACCAAAAAGAACAAGTAATCTAATAGTAAATAAGATGGAATTTATAAAAAAATATCAAATACAAATCAAATTTAGTTATAAAGGTCTAAATAAAGATAATCATAATGAATTCGACACTACAACAATTTCGGTCATCAGTGATGAATTATTTTGTCACTCAAAACTCATATTTCATCACAAAATATCCTTTATGAAGAAAAAAATTCGTCAATTGTTCGTTCCTATACGTGGGTGGCTAAATATCTACAAAAGTGATTTAGTGTTTCGTCACAAAATAAATTACATTAACTATGAAAATATTTGTTTGTCCTCAAATATATAGTATTTATGATGAACTCATTCGTCAAAAAAAGTATATATAATTAGTAGTTAATGTAAGACCCCGCAAAATTCTCTTGTAGAATGAGCCTTAGGGTATGTCAAGTGAGGCGTGATTCTGGCCCTAAAAGATTGAGAAGTGACTTCCTAAGTGAGGATCGTGTTAGCCATATAGAATTTTCCTAATTTCAACTTTTTATCACATGAGAAATTTGATAAGCTTTCCGTCGATTAATATTCGCCCAAATTCGACGTCCGAGTAAGAAATTATGGCTATTTTAAGTCCTAGTCATAAAAAAACATCATTTTAGTGTTTAGCGCATCGCGGAGAGGGTCAATTTGAAAATTGTCAAATTCCAGTGGAACTCCACGATAGTGGCGCATCACGGAGGACCCTAATTTCCCAATAGTCAATTTCCAGTGGCCTAGCACAATTGTGACGCGTCGCGTTGAAGTTTCAGGTCCGAACCAGTGGGACAACGTGATGGTTCCGTGTTGCGGTAACTCCGAGATTTCCATTTGTCAATTTCCAATGAGCCACCACGATAGTGGCGCGTCGCGGTGGCGTATAAAATCGGGTTCCTAGTTTAATTTTTCCAGTTTCGTACAGAAGTTAAAAAGGGTATTTTGAACTTTTTTTCAAGCCTGTTAAACCGTGAAAACACCAAATCAAGGTCATTTACAAGCATTCTATGAAGTTCTTCTCAAGTTTTCTCTTGACAAAAACCCTAAGTATCCAAAACCTCTTCCAAGAATCTCAAGAATCCATCATAGATTTTTTAAATTGAATCAATATTCAAGGTTCTCAAGTCAAGGGCTTCAAAAACCCTCTCCCAAGAGTAAGAAGAGGAAGTTTAGAGCAAGCTTGTTCATCCAACTCCATAATCTAAGGTATGTGGGGTTTTTATAAAGGTAACCCTATCACCCTTGTGCCCAAAGGCTTATTTAAATCATGGTTTTCCTAAAATCTATGAGGTTTTACATGAATTTGAACTAGGGTTTTTCACCCATTATTATTGAATGCATTATCTTGATATTTCCCATGAATTGAGAGTTAAATGGCATGATTTTTGCATGTTTTCTTAAGAAATTACAGCTGGGTCTATACCCCATGATTTTAATCCTTGAGAAGTCAATAGTTGAAATGTTTGAAACATTGAAGTATATGAGTATTTTGAGATTTTGAGATAAATTGGTGAAATTTCCAGATTTCTACATGAGTTATGAATCTATATGCTATCTATTATGCTTTTGATGAGTTTTAACTTAAGATTGAATTATGGGTTATTGAGCCCTACTTGAGACTTGAGATTCTTTGAACTATTGGGCTATAAGAACCCATGATTTGAGTATTTTGAGATTTATTGAGAAATAGTTTGACCTAATGGTCATTGAGTTTTGAAATACACTCTACTATATGAAATTTCAGATTTGATTATTGGGTTCGTGGTGAACCATGATATTATTTCTAAAAGTGGATTTTTATGAGATAAGCGCAGATAATCTAAAGTTAGGAGTATTTAGCACCGAGCGGGTAAGTTACTACAGTTTCTTCCCCCAAATCTATATCCCACCATAGGATGGGCCTGAGGTCGAGTTTATGATTTTTACTAGGCGTAAGGCCGAGTTGATATTGGGCCCGAGGCTGAGTTTGTTTAGTGATCACTAGACCTAGGTTACACTCCCTGGCAAAGAGTATGACGCTCCATCCCAACGTGGGGTCTCTTTCTTAGGAGGATAAAATGTTGGACTCCATGTAGCTCGCATGGTTTATGTGGGTTAAGAGAACCTCCCTTGCCCTTTAAACTTTTAGATCAGTATTTCCTTGAAAACTAAAGTATTTTCCCTTCCTATGAGCTATTTTCCTAATGGTAAAGTTGCAAAATGGTTCCCTAACTAAAATATTTCCTTAATATGAGTTGTTTCTCTAAACGAAAGTATTCTTCCTTGATATGGTATTTTCCATGAAGCTTTAAGATAAGTTATTTCCTTAAACTAGAGTATCTTTCCATTGAGATTGAATGATTTTCTTAAAGCTTGAAGTGAGATACTTTTCTAAAGTGAATGGAATGCCTTCAAGTATGTTTCAAAGTTAGATGATTCCGAATTTCAAGTATTTGAGTTTAAAAGAGTTATGAGATCTTGAGTGTTAAAGAAGTTCTACTCTCCATGAGATATATGAATGATTTAAAAGTACTGTTTAAAGTTCCTTTATCCTTGAGAATTAAGAATAAGAGAGGATTTCTGATTTTAGAGTTAAAGTATGATGACTCACGATATTTATGTTACATGTTTCATCTTTCATGACTTATGATCTTTACATTTTATACTTGTTCAAGCCATGTGAGTTATCCCATATTGCATGCATGATTTGATTAAAGAAGATTGATGTTGTTTTATACATATGCATTCACCCCCATATACTCAGTACATTCCCAAGTGTTGATCCACATATACGTCTATGTGATACATTATCTCATAATATAGGTGCAATAATTTGTAGCGCATGCACCATATCCAATTAGTTCGCAGCTTCCAGTCAGCAGGTGATGGGTCTCCTTTTTATTCAAGGGCTCGAGTGAGTGATACAGTTGAATCATGTCATATTTTCTTTATTCTATCGTATTTATTTGGGGTCATGACCCAGCTACCTATAGTCAATACTAGTAGAGGCTTCATAGACAGTCAGTAGGAGTTGATGCATTGAGTTTCAGTTTTATTGTAAAAGCAGAGTTGTAACCTTATGACTCCAGTTTTGTATTGAGCCAATTCATAATAGAGTTATTTTTGCCTTTTTCTTTCAAATTTATGCACTTTGTTTAGTGTCTTATAAGTTATGCCAATAGAAAGGTTAGCTTGGGGTAAATTGTGACCCTAGGCACTGTGTGGCATCCCAAGGGGTAATTTTGGATCGTTATAAACTTGGTATCAGAACCCAAGGTTCAAGTGTCCCAGAGTGTCTATAAAGCCGTGTCTAGTAGAGTCTTGCAAAATGGTACGAAGATGTCTGTACTTTTCTTTGAGAGGCTATAAGGCATTTAGGAAATGTCTCTATTCTTTTTAGTCTTAGTTCGTGCTATAGAAAGATTCTCTATACGCCTATGCAGATCCTCAACTTTCTCTATTCAGGCCATCTCTGCCTTATTTTTAAGGTGTCAGAAATAGTCAAGATTGAATCTTTACAGATAGTAGCAGGATTGTAATCGAGCTAGAAAGTATCTAATCAGTTCTGATGATTGAAGTGCTTTACTTATGATTTATGAAAGTCAGTCACTAAGCCCAAGTTAGAGGTACTTTCAGATTCCTCCTTAGAATCCATAATGTGAAGCTATGCTTCCTTACCCATGTATTAGTCTTAAGATATCATGATTAGTAAGTTCAAGTTCCTTCCCAAATAACATTCTCAATTGGCTAGCAAGAAGCTTCAGAAGTCACACAAAGCGGCTTGATAGGAGCCTCCTAGTGTGTCATGATTCCCTCATGTTTAAATTTTTGCCTAACTCTTATGAGTTGTGTGAGTGAGATAGAATGAGATATGTATTCTTAGATCATTGAATATTGCATGTTAAGTTTCTATCTCTTGCAATATGCAACCTTGTTATCGTTGTGTTTTTTAAAAGAAAAATCAAAGTCTAGTAAAGCCGTGTAGGGCTCTTTCAATTCACTAGCATAGTTGCTTTGTTATTCATCTTATTTTTTTGTTAAAAATACAAAACCAAAGTCTAGTGGATCCATGTGAGGCCTATTTTGATTCACTAGCAACTTGTTGTGCATCCTATTGTTCTTGTGTTGGTTGAAACTGGGGGTTTAGAGTTGTAGTGACAAGAAAGGTGGTAAGGGCCATTTATTGAATTTATATGCATATATGTATAGCTGAATTTTGTTGCACATGTTTGGTATAGTAATGAAGTGTTATATCCTTGCTTGTTTATTAGTGAGAGGTGGAGAATGGGTCATTAGTTAAGGGGAAATATTGTTTGTCTGAAGTATGAAAAGTTGTTGATGACAATTGTTGTGTTGGAAAATATAGGTTATTGATGGAAGTACTCGGTGGATGGGTGTTGTTAAGTTAGGTGTCCTTGAGATTAGTAAGATGGAATTTAGTCAAAACTTATAAAGCTATGGGCTAATTTGGGACTATATAAGTAGGTGGATAGTAATGACGTGTAAAAGGAGGATGTGTTAATGAATTGGGAATAAATGGGCCATGTGATTAAGATCGTTTATTATTGATAACAAAGTTTGAGTGGGCCATGTGAAGTTTTGGTTATTGTTGATGCTTTATTTCATAGCTTCTGAGTGAGATTAGCGCTAGACACTAAGTTTGAATGATTGGTGGTAGTGAAAGTGGAGGCGACGATTTTTTGTTTAATAGTACTAGTTATAGGGGAGTAATCTAATAGGCTTGAATAGTGTATGCAAGAGCTTAAGTTTATTTGATTCTTAATCAAGTTTGATGTTGTATGTATGATGTAGAAGTGCGCCTAAGGTGCTATGGGGCTATTATTTTTTAGGATTACTGCATGTTATTTGGTTAGTAGTAACGTTAAGTTGCTAGGTGGGGCTAGTGAGATAATAAATGATGTCCTTGATAGCTGAGTTAAGGAGTTGTGAATGAAGATGGTGAGTATGATTTTAATTCTCATGGTTTAGAAATATAAGTTTATAGGTGATGTAGTGGTAGGCTATGACATCAGTTGTATGGACCATCAATAGGATTGGAGGTACCCGTTCTAAGCATTAAGTATTAAATGATGACTATTGGGGCGATAGAAGGATGATGCGTGTCTCAAGAGGTAGTATTATGAGTGGGTGTTACGCTTTAAGGAGTGATGTAATTAAATATGACACGAAGCAGTTACAGGTGACTGAGGACATCACCCTGGATAGGAAGATTTTGAGATAAAGCATTAGGATAGAGGGCTAAGGGTGTGGATGAGTCGTAGTCAGTAATTGGGTGGACTTTGGTGTCCTCGGCTTGGCAATGTGCAATTTGTTATGGATGTCACACCTATGTCATTTTTATAGTGTCTTATGCTTTTGATGTTTTTGGTATACTATCTTTTTCTTAAGGTGGAGGTCTATAGAAAGCGGCCTCTCTACTTCTCTAGAGGTAGTGGTATGGACTGCATACAATCTACCCTCTTCAGGCCCCACTTATGTGGTAATATATTGGGCTTGTTGTTATTGTTGTTATTGTTGTTGTTGATGTTTTATGCTTTGAAGTGTAGTCATTTGGGTCAAGTTCTTCTGTTCATATGCATTGTTATATCTCCGACTCTAGAGCAAAGTGATTACAGCCAGACTAGAATTTATATGGTGGTTCACCGCCTTAGAGTGATGGCTTATGTCTAAGGGGGAGATGATAGAACCGGTAACCGAGTCAAACCTTAAGACTCAAGTAGATGTACCAGTGAGTTGTAGAATAACTTTGAGTAAGATTGATGCTTGACCCAATCTCATATCAGTACTTTCAGTTGTCCTATTACCTTCTCATGTTTTACATTTTTGTTCCATGATCTTAATTCATGTTCATGCATATGATAGAGAATTATGTACTCTCCTAGTTCTTAAAATAAGGAGTTCTGGTTCATCCGGTAGTCGGGATCACATCCCATAAATTTTGAACTCCAAATTTAGGTCATGCGACTCATGACTTAAGTACTCGAACAATGCTTTTAGTGATTCACGACGTCTAGATTTATATCATATATGTCCTTGGGTTAGACCTCTTTGATAAATTCATGATGTTAAATACCTTAAGCCTCAGTTGAGTGCCAGGTAGGTACAGTATCCCTTTATGCTCCAGGTCCTCATGTTCTAACTTTTCAGCGACCTCTTCCTTAGGTCACGATAGATATAATAAATAGTGGTACCGGTAGGAGATAGTAAATGGGTTGTGTTGGAGAGGATAGTCGTATGTAGCTATTTATTCTTGGGTCCCTACTATCCAAGAAGCTCAAGCACCCTTTTTCTAAAATTCAAAAATTATATGTTTATGAGTTGTTCGTGATTCATGTGAGTTGAAATCGATGTTCATGCTCTGATTAAGTTGTGATTCATGTTTTCTTACAAGGTTTTCAAGCTTTGACCCTAGTATGTGATGTTCACGATGAACCCTCTTCAAGTTGCTTTCTAAATGATATGTTCATGTCAATTAAGTGTGGAAATTATTGAATAAGCAAACCATGCTCCCCATAAGTTTGATAAAATGCTTATGTGAGGGAATTAGAGCCATTATGGCATGTTGACCAGGAATCTCCAATTGTATGCAAGCTCATGCATGCCAAGTATTTGTTAAAAAGCCTTAGTGAATGAATGATGAAATGGTAGTATGATATTCCCCAATTATGTGTTCTCCGATACACACCAAGACTTAATTACGTGCTAAGTGTTTGATGCAAGACCTTGTTGAGTGGAATATGATTCAATAGCATGTCACCCTATGTTATTACATGTTTAGGAATCCTAAATGCGTAAAGTGATGCTTTATTGATTCTAATGGTGGATGAATGTTCGTAGTCTTGATTATTAAAGAATGGTTATGTTTAACTTTTATGTTATCGAGTCCTGGGGGTATTTATACCCCACAATTTAGCTGCCATCTAGAATCGTGTTAATTTTTGCGATAATCTCAATCGAGCCATGATTCTCAGAACTCAGCCCTTCTAATCTAAAGTGCAGCTATGAATCTATTATTACATGAGTTCTTGCAATTTCTGAGGCATTTAAGAGTTTAGAAAGATTCTGAGCCCGTTTAGCAAATTGCTTCTGCTAAGTATACTCAGTTTTTCCTGTGTTCTTAGTTTAGTTAGTGACATTCGAGGACGAATGTTTCCAAGGGGGAGATATTGTAAGACCTTGCAGAATTCTCTCATAGAATGAGCCTTAGGGTGTGTCAAGTGAGGCATGATTCCGTCCTTAAAAGATTGAGAAGTGACTTCCTAAGTGAGTATCATGTTAACCAAATAGAATTTTCCTAATTTCAACTTTTTATCACATGAGAGATTTGATAAGCTTTCCATCGATATAAGATTCACCCAAATCCGATAACCGAGTAAGAAGTTATGGCTAATTTAAGTCCTAGTCGTAAAACAACGTCATTTTAGTGCTTGGCACATCGCGGAGAGGGTCTATTTGACAATTGTCAAATTCTAGTGGAACTCCACGATAGCAGCACATCGCGGATGATGTGTGAGCCCATGCTAACACATTTGAAGCTTTTAACTCTAAATAATTGCAAAGTATTGAGCAACTTTAGTATTTTTTGATTAGTTTACTTTGGTTTTGCAGTAAAAGTAGAGAAGAAGGAGAACCACAAATAAAGGAAGCAAAAAGTATAAAATCGGAAGCAAATAAAGAGCTAAGTGTGGCTGACGACATCCATGACACATCGTCTGCCTGGTGATAGGCTGTCAAGGATGTCGTCAAACTTAAACAGAAGAGGGGAGTTGCAGGAAGTTTTGTGATGATCTTCATGAAAAGCCGTCAAGATCCAGATAGGCCATAACTATCATCGTCAACCTTAGGTAGCAGAAGCTAAATTTGCAGAAAAGCTGACGACGTCCGTGACAGGCCATCAAAATCATGATAGTCCATTACAACCGCCGTCATCTATTCTGAAAAACATCTGAAACTTTAATTTTATTTCCTTATTTAGGGTTAACTATTTAATTCCTTATTTTAGGGGTTTTCTATTATCCATCAATTAATTGACATATCCTACAAAATACGATTTTTTTCTTCTCTCTCCCTCGAGAAGACAAATATTTTGGTGGTTTTCCTTATGATTCAATTGAAAGAACGTTTTTGATTTCCTTTATTATTGTAAGTTAATCCTCTCAATTATGAATTCAACTTGTGTGCTTATTTCCTGCATTATGAGTAGCTAAACACTCTTAACCTGGGTTATGGAATCTAGGGTTAGGTCATGATAAGGTGTTGATTAATTACTCAAGGTTTAATAGTTGTTAGGATTTCTTGATAATTCTGATATTCTAACTTATGTCTGTTGGTTGCAAACAATAGGCGTACCTACTTTGATTTTCTTGAGAAAGATATCATAAATAGTAGGAAGTGAATTATGGATAGGGACTCGGAAAGGCTTCATTTAATAATCAACGCTGTAACAAGGTTGATTAATTTGAGGTAAAATCTGGGTAGTGAGTTGTGATTACCTAAGTCCAAGATGATTAGGAAATTAGAAACTTGAATAGGTCGAGAGACATTCAAGCATACTATCGATAGAGATAGTTTGTCATCCTAACCACCGTGAGAACCTTGAGTTATTTGTAGCATATGTCATATACCATAAACCCTAGTGAACATAATCCTGGTTATTTCATAAAATATTGATTACAAACATTAATCTTAAAGTGACTAACAATTGTCTGAGAAATTTAAACCCCCATTTCAGGAAACAGTAAACTACCAGTGAATTATTTCATAAAAAACTTGAGTTCACACCCTATTCCCTGTAGTATTCGACCCCAACCTAGTTGGGTTTTATATTGACAACGATCTCTTACACCCGTTCAAGAGTGTAGTTTGAGCGTTATCAAAAATGGCACCATTTCCAGGGAATACGATTGTAAACTAAACGTTTGTGCACGCTAATTTACTGTTAGTTAAGTTTTCTAGATTTACGTTTATTTGTTGTTTTTGTCTATTATAGGTAATGTGTTGTTTATGCAAAAAACAAGAAGTTTTGGAGAATCTTTATAGCCAATCAATCAGGAACCTCAACTAATAAGGAAATGGCTGAACAACATGAGGCAGATAGAATAGCCGCTTTGCCCAGGGCTCAGGTGAATGTACAAAATTTAGGTCAACAAGAACGTCACCAGAACCCTGATGACGAAGACTTGGGTGATGAGGAATTTATAAATCCTCAAAACCCAAGGTCAGCTGAGCAACTTGCTGTACCAGTGCAGCGAAATGTCAATAGAAACCATCCAATCCGAGGAAGGTATGGCCAACAAACCGTTCAATATGAGGTTGATGAAGATGATGAAGGAATGGACAGAGCTGGTGCAACGGGTGCTATCATTCCTCTACCATTAGCATCAGATGCAAAATTCAGCATAATAAGTACCATGATCCAACTCCTGAATCTGAAGGGGTTGTTTGGAGGCTTACCTAGTGACGAACCGAACATGCATTTGGTGAACTTCATCACTATTTTCAAATCTTTTGACAATACAGGAGTGAGCCAGAATGCGATTCGGTTGAGATTGTTTCCTTTGTCTCTGTTGGATAGGCAACAATGTGGTTAAATGAGTTAGAGCCCGATTCTATAACCAACTGGAGACAGTTGAAAGAGATGTTCCTAGAATGGTTCTTTCCACCCTCTAGAAGGGTACAGTTGAGGGACGAAATCAGTAACTTTAGACAACTCCCAACTGAAGCATTGCACGAAACCTGGGAAAGATTTAAGAAGAATCTTGCACATTGTCCAAACCACAATATGACGGACTTGCACTTGAAGGAGACTTTGTACAAAGCTTTCAACTCTGTGACAAAGCCAATTATAGATAATGCTGCAGGTGGTTTGTCCATTGATCTCTCTTTCCTTGATGCTTCTGACATGCTGAATAGAATGACCAAGCAGAGTCGGGCTTATCACACTAGAGATTCTGCAGTGGCTAGCCCGACTGTTGCTGGTGGTGTAATGGCAGAGCAGCGCAGAAGGGATGAGGAGCGAGACCAGTAAATGTCCTACTTAAAGACACAGATGGACTTGCTGAACAAGAACTTGCTGTCAGGCAAGACCGAAATGGTTAAGGCTATGCAATCTCAGGGTACTGTTGCTACAGGTCCTAATGCAGAGGCAAACTATATGAGTAATCAGGGGGGTTTTCGAGGCAATAGCCAAAGGAACCAAGGTCAGAACTTCTATGACAAGCCTGATTATAAAGATAGGGAGCAGGGACACTGGAGAAACAATAATGACAGGAGTGATTTGTATGTTCCTCCTGGAAGTAGGGATGCTGCAACAACTAGCTCTAGCAAGATGTCTATGGAGGACATGATGGAAAAGTTGTTGAAGGAAGTTGAAGCTACCAACTCGGGAATAACTACTATGAAGAGTAAATTCTCTACCCTCAGTCAGTTGGTTAGCTCACACTCTGCTTCTATTAAGCAGTTGGAGCAGCAGATGAACTAACTTTCAGCTACACTGAACCAGAGAAAAACTGGTACTTTACCTAGTGATACGGTTTAAAACCCATGAAATGGTGGTTCGTGTATGGTGATTACTACTCGAAGTGGTAAGTTGTTATGTGAACCCTCTGTGGGCAAATCTATGGAAAATAAGGTAAGTATTGAAAAACCAGAAGAAAGTAGTCCAATGAAGTCTAAAAACCTAGATGGTTTTGTTGATTTTTTGGAGAAAGAAGACAAGAAAGAAGAGAAAGTGGTGTTAAATACTATCCCTAGACCGTCACCTCCCTTTCCCAACCGATTGAAGAAAAAGGTTGATGAGGCAAAATTTGGCAAGTTCATGGCTATGCTCAAGCAATTGACAATTAATGTACCTTCGGTTGAGGCACTTAAGAAAATGCTAGTCTATGCCAAGTTTATGAAAGACCTCATCACAAAGAAGAGGAAGGTCAGTAGTGACCAGGTGGATAATCTCCACCATTGTAGCGCGGTTTCCATACTATTCTTAGTTCAAAACAAGGCCGACCCAGGTGCATTCACTATTCTGTGCAAGGTTGGGTCTCTGGATATTGCAAGGGCATTATGTGATTTGGGTGCCAGCGTGAATCTGGTGCCACTTGTTTTATGTAAGAAGCTGGTTTTGGAAGATCCAACACCTACTAACATGCGACTGGTGATGGAAGATAGGTCAATAAAGCGGCCTGTTGGAATTTTGCATGATGTGTTGGTGAAATTAGCAGACTTTATTCTTCCTATTGATTTTGTGGTACTGGATTGTGATGTGGACTTAGAGATACCCATTATCTTGGGAAGGCCACTCTTGGCAACAGAAAGATTAATCGTTCACATGGAGTTAAACGAGCTCAAGTTTAGGCTCGGTAAAAAGGAGGAAAAATTCAAAATGCATCGACCCATGTCACAATAAAATGATATGAATATCTTCTCAATCGTTGACATCTTCTATGAGGATGAAAAAGGGGTATCAATAGGTTATCTTGGTGAATTCTAAGTAGTCAAGAGAACCTAGTCGTGCCACAACAGTAAATCAGGCGCTAATGGGAGGCAACCCAGAATTTTTATGTTTGAGCAAGTGTTTTTATTTTTTAAAATTAGGATTTAGTATAGAGAAGGTGAAAAAATGAAAAGGGTTAGCTGGAAGGTCATGAAGACATCCGTGAAAAGCCGTCAAAATTGTGACAAGCTATCACGAATGCCATCAGCTAGATCAGACTTAAGAAATTCTCTACCTACTGTTGACGATGATCTTAACAGGCTATCACAACCGTGACAAGCCATCATAAATCGTCATCAGCACAAAGCCTAAAATCTGAAAACTGGGCCTAATTTTAATCAGATCAGACCCAGCCCAAATCGCGAACCTTTTCAAATTCCACCACTTTTAACTTCTTTTTCTTTAGTTATTTTTTTTCCTTAGTTAAAATAGTTTCTATTCTTGGAAAAACACTCTAAGAAAAACAAGTTTAATTTGTGTGTGGTTTGCACTAAAGAATCAAGAACATCTTCTTCCTTCACACTTTTTCTTGTGCATAGTACTAGATTAAAAGCTCTATCAGGTACACTCTGCTTCAACACTTCTTTGTTTTTGATGTATGATGAATGAAAGCTAACTCAAGTCCCCAATGTGATTGAACCAAGTTCAAACTTAGAAAATGGCTAAAATTGCACCTAGGGTTTGTTGTACAAGCCCAAAGGTTGAAAAGATAGCTCACGATTCAAATTCAAGTAAATATTTAGCAAGAAAGGGGACCAAAAATTTAGTTAAAGTCAAAAGTAGGTTTTGATAAGTGTGACGACATCTATGATAGGCTATCACCATCGTAACGACTTATTAGGAATGTCGTCAAAAGCTGACAAAATTGAAGTTGGTACTGGATAGAGCTGACGACAATTATGATGGGCTATCACAATTGTGACGGCCTATCATGAAGGTAGTCAAAGAGTATAAAACAAATTTTTGGTTTCTGTCTGAGGTTGATGACAACCGTGATAAACTATCATGGTCGTGACAGCTTGTCATGAATTGTTGTCATACCTGGGGCCTGAAACATAAATGAGCTTAAATTATTAATGTACCTGTGTTTTTTATCTTTAGGGTTGACTAACATTCTTCTAATGTCTCTAGGTACTCTAAAATGGAACCAAAAAGAAAGAGTCCTACAAAACCAAAGAAAGCGGTCAAAGATGATGTACATCGTAAGCTCCTCAACGAGGAATATAACTACTGGGAGAAGGAACCCTTGCTCAGAAAGCTAAAGAAGAAGCAGAGTCCAAAGAAAACTCCACCACCTCCACCAATTGAGGTGGAGGACAGTGATTATACTAAATCGACCATAGCTTCCGAGTAGTAGGGGTCTAAAAAAAGTAATTCTAAAAAGCATGAGTCTGAACATGCTGAAGCTGAAGATAAGGATCAAGGAGAATCGAAAGAATCTGAGTCCGAAGAAACCACTTTCAGGTCCCCATCCACTGAGAAACAAGATGATAAAGAGACTCCACCTCGGAGGACTCTTATCAAATGTGAGAACCCGTAAGTGACAAACAATGCTAGATGGCCAATCCCTAGAGCTGAAGATATCTATATTGATGGTTTGCAAAGAACTGATAGAAGGAATGCAAAGAGGCTAATCCAAGAATAAAAGATGATCATCACGAAAGGGTTGAGCAGATACCCTAAAGTGGACAAGAAATTCAAAGAATATGGCTTAGGACGGACTAAAGAAAGGGGAGGTTTATTTTAGCCCATACTGGTTCTGGAGTTCTATGTGAATTACCAAGCCCAGTTGGAGAATATATGCAAATCAGGTGAAAAAGTAGCAGATCAGCCTCTTCTAGTGAGAGTTTGGGAGAGAGGTGTAAGTGTTGATTTTTTGAATAGAGCCATCAATAGATTCTTGCACAGCCCTGACTTCATATCTCAGGACACCACACCATCATTTTATGCTCGAATAAAAAATAAGGACAATCAACATCCTTGGTTGGCCAACATCATCGCTGACGGAGAATCGACATGGGTGACAAACCCAAATGAGAGAATCAGTAAGTCCTCTTTGACTCAGGAGACAAAATTTTAGTAGGGCATAGTGCGAGTTTAGCTAATGTCTACTGAGGGAGACAATATTCTGAGCGATGACTGGGCTATTTTGGTAGCAAGTTTGGTTCAGCATCTTTCCTTGAAATTCAAGGAAATCATTGCAGATGAGATGAAGATCAGGATATCAAGGGTCGACACTGCTTATCCTTTTCCATGTCTTATTACAGAGTTGTGCAGAGCTACTGAGGTGCCAAAGATTGTGGAAGTTGATGGAGACATTCGTGCTTGGAAGACATACAACCCCATTTAGTTTAATGAGATTCAGCTGGTACTTAGACTTGATAGGGGGCAGAGGTAGCAACGGAACCATTGGTTACAGATGCAGGAGCAGCACCTCAGGTCGATGTACAGGATTCTTCAACACAGATAGCTTTAGTACCTGAGACTGAAGCCAACCCCTCAGTTGCACTAGCAGCAACAGGTTTGGCATTTCAGCCTATTGATATCAAGAAGATGGTTATGCAAACAAAGTGGTTCGACGCCCAGCTACATGCCTTTATGAAATAGTTTTCTGTTGCTATGGACAAAAGAATCAAGGTTGAACTAGAGCTATTTATGACATTGCCTGCGAGAGTTGTAGATTTGGAGAACAGATTTGATGCCCGGGCAAAAGAGATGACAGGTGCTGATCTTGCTACATTCAGGGCTGCGTTAGATAAGGTTAAGGCTGAGGTTGGGGTGTTGTAGAAGCACCAAATTATGACGCCACTAGGTTCGGCTGTGGAAGAATTGGAGGAAAAAATTCCTATACTTGATCTCACTGCAGACTCCCTAAAGAAAAAGAATAAAAAGAGGGAAAAGAAAGGCAAGTATAAGAGAGAACAGCTAGATAGTGAAGAAGAAAGAAAAGCGAAGAAGAAGGCAAAGAAGAAGGCAGAAAAGAAAGAGTTGAAAAAGGCAATATTGGAGTCTATGGATGATAATAAGAAATGGGAATCAGCTATTCGAGCTAGGGCTACAAGTGCTTCATCTATCCAGGCTCCGACTACCGCCAGGTCAAGCATGGGGAGAAGACAGCAGATGATACAGTAGTAGGGTCGAAGACCTAGGATCCACGTGGTTGACTATCTTCAAGTATTCCCTAACCCTTTGTCTATTTTATTTTTTATTATTAAGTTGAGGGTGTAGGGTAAATTGTTGTTGTAACATAATCTATAGATAATTAGTAGTACAAGTACGTGTGGCAGTTGGCTTATTTTGTGATTTATAAGTACTTCTCTGTGGTCTGATCTATTATGTACTATGTGAATTGCATCCATTGTGACCACTATATATCTTTTTATGGCATTAGTATGGCAAATGAATGACCTGTGTTAAGCAAATGCATGAACCGGATAAGTAGTGATATGTAAGATACTTGTATACCATGTGTGTGTAAGGTCTTGCTCAGTTCCTGTTGTTCTTTGAATCTAGAACTTGCTCGATTAGTTGTGCCATGGCCATCAGATAGGCGTTAGGAAAAGATCATAGGTTGTTTTTATATGTTAGCCCACGTTAGCCTAAATGACCTTCCCAATGTGAATAATATCCCTTGCTCTCCCTTTAAGCCTAAATAGCCTATTTTTTTCTTGTGCACCTTTCACCTTCCCGTTTACATCACAATGAACCTGTCTTGGCCCTGGTCCTTCTTGGACACTGTGCACCTTGACTTAGCCAAATAACATAAGTTGAGAGTGGCTATTATATGGGTGCGTGATGCAATCTATGTATGAATAAAGGTGGAATAAGAAGGATGAATAAAGAGTTGGGTGCGGTGAAAAACAAATAAGAAAAGAGAAACTGTGTGAAAAATAATAAAAAGATAATCAGTTAATTGAAAAGACCGCATCCATCTTGAGCACGCATGATCAATAAAAGAGGGAAGAAAAGAAGGTTAAGAGTTGAAACCACTAGGGTCTAATGTAGTATCAAGGAGTCTTAGTCACTTTAAAATATCCATGAATATCATACCAGCCCCTATCCTACATTACAAGCTTAAGAAAAGCCCTATAGTGATCCTAACTTACCTATTTGAAGACTTGAATATTGACTGTAAGGGCAAGCCTATGGCATTTGATGCGCAATGTTGGAACTTCATTCTGAGAGTGAGTCTTGTGTTTATCCCTGTGTGTATAAATTTTGATATGAGCGAAAAAGGGATTTCTTTATTGTGAGGGAACACTATGTATGTTGCTAATCACTGTCTTGTTCGGATAGTGTGATTTGGGTATGTCCTAGGTTGTTGTTGTTAAAATTTTTGTCATATCTTGATCCTTGTGAGTTGCATGGGTGTTTTCAATAATTGACACAGTTGCTCTTACTTTGACTGACCTTGGAGATGGTGCATGTATTCTGAACTGATATGAGTAGTTAGCTGCCAAATTGTAATTTGTATACTCTTAGTTATGTTAAGGTTGCTTGAGGACAAGCAATTGTTTAAGTTGAGGGTGTTGATGTGTGAGCCCATGCTAACATATTTGAAGCTTTTAACTCTAAATAATTGCAAAGTCTTGAGCAACTTTAGTCGTTTTTTATTAGTTTACTTTGGTTTTGCAGTAAAAGTAGAGAAGAATAAGAACAACAAATAAAGGAAGAAAAAAGTATGAAATCGGAAACAAATGAAGAGCTAAGTGTGGCTAACGACATCCATGACATGTCGTCAGCCTGGCGATAGGTTATCAAGGATGCCGTCAAACTTAAGCAGAAGACGGGAGTTCCAGGAAGTTTTGCGATGACCTTCATGACACGCTGTCAAGATCCTGATAGGCCGTCAATGATGTCATCAACCTTAGGCAGCAGAAGCTAAATTTGCAGAGAAGCTAACGAAGCCCGTGATAGGCCGTCAAAATCATGATAGGCCGTCACAACCTCCATCATCTATTTCAAAGAACATCTAAAACATTAATTATATTTCCTTATTTAGGGTTAACTATTTAAGTCCTTTTTTTAGGTTTTTTCTATTATCTATCAATTAATTGACATATCCTATAACACATAATTTTTTTCTTCTCTCTCTCTCAAAGACAAATATTTTGGTGGTTTTCCTTGTGATTCAATTGAAAGAACACTTTTGATTTCCTTCATTATTGTGAGTTAATCCTTTCAATTATGAATTCAACTTGTGTGCTTATTTCCTGCATCATGAGTAGCTAAACACTCTTAACCTGGGTTATGGAATCTAGGATTAGGTCATGATAAGGTGTTGATTAATTACTCAAGGTTTAATAGGTGTTAGGATTTCTTGGTAATTCTGATATTCTAACTTATGTCTATTGGTTGCAAATAATAGGCGTACCAACTTTGGTTTGCTTGAGAAAGAAATCATAAACAGTAGGAAGTGAATTATCGATAGGGACTCAAAAAGGTTTCGTTTAATTAATAGCGCTGTAACAAAGTTGATTAACACGAGGTAAAATCTTGGCAGTGAGTTGCGATTCCTTAAGTTCGAGAGGATTAGAAAATTAGATCCTTGAATAGGTCAAGAGACATTCGAGCATACTATCGACAGAGATAGCTTGTCATCCTAACCACCGTGAGAACCTTGAGTTATTTGTAGCATCTTTCATGTACCATAAACCCTAGTGAACATAATCTCGGTTATTTCATAAAATATTGATTACAAACATTAATCTCAAAGTGACTAACAATTGTCTGAGAAATTTAAAACCTCATTTCAAGAAACAGTAAACAACCAGTGAATTATTTTGTAAACAACTTGAGTTCACACCCTATTCCCTGTGGGATTCGACCCCAACCTAGTTAGGTTTTATATTGACAATGATTGCTTACCGATTCAAGAGTGTAGTTTGAGCGTTATCAGTGGAGGACCCCAATTTCTCAATAGTCAATTTTCAGTGGCCTAGCACGATTGTGATGCATCGCGCAAAGTTTAAGGTCCCAACCAGTAGGACAACGTGATGGCTCTACATCGCGATGACTCTGAGATTCCCATTTGTCAATTTCTAGTGAACCACCGTGATAGTGGCGTGTTGCAGTGGCCCATAAAATTGGGTTCCCAGTTTAATTTTTCCAACTTCGTACAAAAGTTAAAAAAGGCATTTTGGACTTTCTCCAAGCCTCTTAAACCATGCAAACACTAAATCAAGGTCATTTACAAGCATTCTATGAAGTTCTTCTCAAATTTTCTCTCAACAAAAACCCTAAGTATCCAAAACCTCTGTCAAGAATCTCAAGAATCCACCATAGATTTTCTAAATTAAGTCAAGATTCAAGGATCCCAAGTCAATGGATTCAAGAACACTCTCCCAAGAGTAAGAAGAGGAAGTTTAGAGCAAGCTTGTTCATCTAATTCCATAATCTAAGGTATGTGGGATTTTGAACAAGGGTAACTCTTTCACCCTTGTGCCCAAAGGCTTATTTAAATCATGATTTCCTAGAAATCTATAAGGTTTTACATGAATTTGAACTAGGTTTTTTCACCCATTATTATTGAATGAATTATCCTGATAGTTTTTCTGAATTGAAATTTAAATGGCATAATTTCTGCATGTTTTCTTGAGAAATTATAGCTGAGTCTATACCCTATGATGTTAATCCTTGAGAAGTTAATAGTTGAAATATTTGAAATATCGAAGCATATGAGTATGTTGAGATTTTGAGATAAATTGGTGAAATTTCTAGATTTCTACATGTGTTTTGAATCTATATTCTATCTATTATTCTTTTGATAAGTTTTAACTTAAGATTGAATTATGGGTTATTAAGCCCTACTTGAGACTTGAGATTTTATGAACTACTGGGTTATAAGCACGATTTGAGTATTGTTAGATTTATTGAGAAATATTTTGACCTAATGGTCATTGACTTTTGAAATCCACTCTACTACATGAGATTTCATATTTGATTATTGGGTTCACGGTGAACCACGAGATTATTTATAAAGGTGGATTTTTACAAGATACGCACAGATAATCCAAAAAGAGTAGTATTTAGCACCGAGTGGGCAAGTTATTACGATTTCTTACCCCAACACTATGTGCCACCACCTAAGGCCATGTTGATATTGGGTCTGAGGCCGAGTTTGTTTAGTGATCACTAGACCTAGGTTATACTCCCTAGCAAAGAGTATGATGTTCCTTCCCAACGCGGGGTCTCTTCCTTAGGAGGACAAAACGTTGGACTCCATGTAGCTCGCATGGTTTACATCAGTTAAGAGAACCTCCATTGCCCTTTAAACTTTGAGATCGGTACTTCCTTGAAAACTAAAGTATTCTCCCTTCCTATGAGCTATTTTCCAAATGGTAAAGTTGTAAAATGGTTCCCTAACTAAATCATTTCCTTGATATGAGTAGTTTCTCTAAACGAAAGTATTCTTCCTTGATATGGTATTTTCCATGAAGCTTTGAGATAAGTTATTTTCTTAAATTTGTGTATCTTTCCATTGAGATTGAATGATTTTCCTAAAGCTTAAAATGAGATACTTTCCTAAATTGAACGAAATGCTCCAAGTATGTTTCCAAGTTATATGATTCAGAATTTCAAGTATTTGAGTTCAAAAGAGTTATGAGATCTTTAGCATTAAAGAATTTCTACTCTCTATGAGATATATAAATGGTTTGAAAGTATTGTTTAAAGTTCCTTTAGCCTTGAGGATTGATAATAATAGAGGATTTTTTATTTCAACATTAAAGTATGATGACTCACAAGATTTGTGTTACATGTTTCATCTTGCATGACTTATGAGCTTTATATTTTGTACTTGTTCAAGCCATGTGAGTCATACTATATTGCATGCATGATTTGATTGAAGAAGATTAATACTGTTTTATACATATGCATTCACCCCCATATACTCAATACATTCCCGTGTGTTGATCCACATATACGTCTATGTGCTATGCTTCCTTACCTATCTATTATTCTTGAGATATCATGATTAGTAAGTTTCAGTTCCTTCCCAGATAAAGTTCTCAGATTGGCTTGCAAGAAGCTTCAAAAGTCACACAAAGCGGCTCGATCGGAGCCTTCTGGTGTGTCATGAGTCCCTCGTATTTAAAGATTTGCCTCACTCTTATGAGTCATGTTAGTGAGACAGAATTAGATGCATATTCCTAGATCATTGTATTACATGTTATGTTTCTATCTCTTGTAATATGTAACCTTTTTATCATTGTGTTTTTTAAAAGAAAAATCAAAATCTAGTGAAGCCGTGTGGGGATATTTCGATTTACTAGCATAGTTGTTTTGTTTTTCATCTCATTTTCTTGTTTAAAACACAAAACTAAAGTCTAGTGGAGTTGTGTGAAGCCTATTTCAATTCACTAGTAACATGTTGTGCATTATGTTGTTCTTATGTTGGTTGAAATTAGGGGTTTAGAGTTGTAGTGACAAGAAAGGTGGTAAGGGCCATTTATTAAATTTAGATGCATATATGTATAGCTGAATTTTATTGCACATGTTTGGGCTAGTAATGAAGTGTTATGTCCTTGTTTGTTTGTTAGTGAGGGATGGAGAAGGGGTCATTAGTTAAGGGGAAATATTGTTTGTTTGAAGTATGAAAAGTTGTTGATGATAATTGTTGTCTTGGAAAGTATAGGTTATTGATGAAAGTACTCGGTGGATGGGTATTGTTATGTTAGGCGTCCTTGAGATTTGTAAGATGGAGTTTAGTCAAAACTTATAGAGCTATGAGCTAAGTCTGGGTTGTATAAGTAGGTGGATAGTAATGACGTGTAGAAGGAGGATGTGTTAATGTATTAGGAATAGATAGGCCATGTGATTACAATCGGTTATTATTGATTACAAAGTTCGAGTGGGCCATGTGAATTTTTGGTTATTGTTGATGTTTTATTTCATAGCTTCTGAGTGAGATTAGTGCTAGAACTAGGTTTGAACGATTGGTGGTAGTGAAAGTAGAGGCGACAATTTCTTGTTTAATAGTACTAGTTATAGTGGAGTGATCAAATAGGCTTGAACAGTGTATGCAAGAGCTTAACTTTGTTTGATTCTTAATCAAGTTTGATATTGTATGTATGATGTAGAAGTGTGCCCAAGGTGCTATGGGGCTATTATTTTTATGAATTACTGCATGTTGTTGGTTAGTAGTAATGTTAAGTTGCTAGGTGTGGCTAGTGAGATAATGAATGATGTCATTGATAGATGAGTTAAGGAGTTGTAAATGAAGATGGTGAGTAAGATTTTAATTCTGATTGGTTAGAAATATAAGTTTATAGGCAATGTAGTGGTAGGCTATGACATCAGTTGTATGGACCATCAATAGGATTGGAGGTACCCGTTCTAAGCGTTAAGTATTAAATGATGACTATTGGGGCCATAGAAGGATGATACGTGTCTCAAGCGGTAGTATTATGAGTGGGTGTTACGCTTTGAGGAGTGATGTAATTAAATATGACATGGAGCAGTTACAGTTGACTGAGGACATGGCCCTGGATAAGAAGATTTTAAGGAAAAGTATTAGGATAGAGGGCTAAGGGTGTGTATGAGTCGTAGTTAGTGATTGGGTGGACTTTGGTTTCCTCGGATTAGCAATATGAAATTTGTTGTGATGTAGTACCTATGTCCTTTTTATGGTGTCTTATGCTTTTGATGATTTTGGTATACTGCCTTTTTCTTGAGCTTGAGATCAATCGAAAGTAGCCTCTCTACTTCTCTAGAGGTAGTGGTATGGACTGCGTATAATCTACCCTCTCCAGGCCCTACTTATGTTGTAATATACTGGGTTTGTTGTTATTGTTGTTGCCGTTGTTGTTGATGTTTTATGCTTTGAAGTGTAGTCTTTTGGGTCAAGTTCTTCTGTTCATATGCATTGTTATATCCCCGACTCTAGAGCAAAGTGATTACAGCCAGAATAGAATTTATGTAGTGGTTTACCACCTTGGAGTGATGGCTTATGTCTATGGGAGAGATGATAGAACCAATAACTGGGTTAAACCTTAAGACTCTGGTAGATGTACTAGTGAGCTGTAGAATAACTTTGAGTAAGATTGATGCTTGACCCAATCTCATTTCAGCACTTTCAGTTGTCCTATTAGCTGCTCATATTTTACGTTTTTGTTCCATGATCGTAATTCATGTTCATGCATATGATAGAGAATTATGTACTCTCCTAGTTCCTAAAATTAGGAGTTCTGGTTCATCCAATAGTCGGGATCACGTTCTATAAATTTTGTACTCTAAATTTAGGTTATGCGACTCATGACTTAAGTACTCGAACAATGCTTTTAGTGATTCGCAAAGTCTAGATTTATATCATGTATGTTCTTGGGTTAGACCGCTTTGATAAGTTCATGATGTTATATACCTTAAGCCTCAGTTGAGTGCCAGGTAGGTACAGTGTCCCTTCATGCTCCAGGTCCTCATGTTCTAACTTTTCAGCGACCTCTTCCTTAGGTCATGATAGATATAATGAACAGTGGTGCCGGTTTGAGAGAGTAAATGGGTAGTCTTGAAGAGGATAGTCGTATGTAGGTATTTATTCCTGGGTCCCTACTAACAAAGTAGCTCTAGAACCCTTTTTCTAAAATTCAAAGATTATATGTTTATGATTTGTTCGTGATTCATATGAGTTGAAATAGATGTTCATGCTAAGATTAAGTTGTGATTAATGTTTACTTGTAAGGTTTTCAAGAATTTGACCCTATTATGTGATGCTCATGTGATGTTCACGATGAACCCTCTTCAACTTGCTTTCTAAATGATATGTTCATTTCAATTTAGTATGGAAATTATTGAATAAGCAAACCATGCTCCCCATAAATTTTATAAAATGCTTATGTGAGGGAATTAGAGCCATTATGGCATATTGACCAGAAATCCCCAATTGTGTGCAAGCTCATGCATGCCAAGTATTTGTTGAAAAGCCTTAGTGAATGAATGGTGAAATGGTAGTATGATATTCCCCAATTATGTTTTCTCCGATACATACCAAGACTTAATTACGTGCTTAGTGTTTGATGCAAGACCTTGTTGAGTGGAATATAATTCAATAGCATGTCCCCCTATGTTATTACATGTTTAGGAGTCCTAAATGCGTGAAGTGATTCTTTACTAATTGTGATGGTGGACGAACGTCCGTGGTCTTGATTATTCAAGAATGGTTATGTTTAACTTTTATGTTATCGAGTCCTGGTGGTATTTATACCCGATAATTTAGCTGTCGTCTAGAGCCGTGTAAGTTCTTACGATAATCTTAGTCGAGCCATTATTCTCAGAACTCAGCCCTTCTAATCTAAAGTGTAGCTATGTATCTATTATTACATGAGTTCTTGTAATTTTTGAGGCGTTTAAGAGTTTAGAAAGATTCTGAGCCCGTTTAACAAATTACTTCAGCTATGTATACTCAATTTTTCCTGTGTTCTTAGTCTAGCTAGTGACATTCAATGATAAATATTTCAAAGGGGGAGATATTGTAATACCCCACAAAATTCTCTCATAGAATGAGCCTTAGGGTGTGCCAAGTGAGGAATGATTCCGGACCTAAAAGATTGAGAAGTGACTTGCTAAGTGAGTATCGTGTTAACCAAATAGAATTTCCCTAATTTTAACTTTTTATCACATGGGAAATTTGATAAGCATTCCGTCGATATAAGATTTTCCCAAATCCAATACCCGAGTTAGAAGTTATGGCTAATTTAAGTCTTAGTCATAAAACAATGTCATTTTAGTGCTTGGCGCATCGCGGAGAGGGTCTATTTGACAATTATCAAATTACAGTGGAACTCCGCAATAGTGGTGTGTCGCGGAGGACCCCAATTTATCAATAGTCAATTTTCAATGACCTAGCACGATTGTGACGCATTGCATTAAAGTTCCAAGTCCCAACCTGTGGGACAATGCAATGGCTCCGCGTCACGGTGACTCCGAGATTGCCATTTGTCAATTTCTAGTGAGCCAACACGATAGTGGCGCATTGCAGTGGCCCATAAAATTGGGTTCTCAATTCAATTTTTCAAGCTTCGTACAGAAGTTAAAAAGGTCATTTTGGACTTTTTTCCATGCCTCTTAAAGCGTACAAACACCAAATCAAGGTCATTTACAAGCATTCTATAAAGTTCTTCTCAAGTTTTCTGTCAACAAATACCCTAAGTATCCAAAGCCTCTTCCACGAATCTCAAGAATCTACCATAGATTTTCTAAATTCAGTCAAGATTCAAGGTTCCAACTCAAGGGCTTCAATAACCCTCTCCCAAGAGTAAGAAGAGGAAGTTTAGAGCAAGCTTGTTCATCCAATTTCATAATCTAAGGTATGTGGGGTTTTGAAAAAGGGTAACCCTTTCACCCTTATGCCCAAAGGCTTAATTAAATCATGATTTTCTTGAAATCTGTGAGGTTTTACAGGAATTTGAATTGGGGGTTTTCACCCATTATTATTGAATGCATTATCTTGATATTTCCCATGAATTGAGATTTAAATGGCATGATTTCTACATGTTTTCTTGAGAAATTACAGCTGGGTCTATACCCCATGGTTTTAATCCTCGAGAAGTCAATAGTTGAAATGTTTGAAACATTGAAGTATATGAGTATTTTGAGATTTTGAGATAAATTGGTGAAATTTCCAGATTTCTACATGAGTTATGACTCTATATGCTATCTATTATGCTTTTGATGAGTTTTAACTTAAGATTGAATTATGGGTTATTAAGCCCTACTTGACACTTTAGATTTTATGAACTATTGGGCTATAAGCACCCACGATTTGAGTATTCTGAGATTTATTGAGAAATGTTTTGACCAAATGGTCATTGAGTTTTGAAATCCACCCTACTACATGAGATTTCAGATTTGATTACTGGGTTCATGGTGAAGCATGAGATTATTTCTAAAAGTGGATTTTTATGAAATACGTGCTGATAATCTAAAAGGAGTAGTATTTTGCACTGAGCAGGCAAGCTACTATGGTTTCTTACGCTAAAACTACGTGCCACCGTAGGATAGGCCTTAGGCTGAGTTTTATGATTTTTGCTAGGCCTAAGGCCGAGTTGATATTGGGCCAGAGACCGATTTTGTTTAGTGATCACTAGACCTAGGTTATACTCCCTGGCAAAGAGTATGACACTCCTTCCCAACGTGGGGTCTCTTTCTTAAGAGGACAAAACATTGGACTCCATGTAGCTCACATGGTTTAGGTCGGTTAAGAGAACCTCCCTTGCACTTTAAACTTCGAGATCAGTACTTCCTAGAAAATTAAAGTATTTTCCCTTCCTATGAACTATTTTCCTAATGGTAAATTTGCAAATGGTTCCTTAACTAAAGCATTTCCTTGATATGAATTGTTTCTTTAAACGAAAGTATTCATCCATGATATGGTATTTTCTATGAAGCTTTGAGATAATTTATTTCCTTAAACTAGAGTATATTTTCATTGAGATTGAATGATATTCCTAAAGCTTGAAATGAGATACTTTCCTAAATTGAACGAAATGCCTTCAAGTATGTTTCAAAGTTATATGATTCCGAATTCCAAGTATTTGAGTTCAAAAATGTTATGAGATCTTGAGCGTTAAAGAAGTTCTACTCTCCATGAAATATATGAATGATTCGAAAGTACTGTTTAAGTGGAATATGATTCAATATCATGTCCCCCTAAGTTATTACATGTTTAGGAGTCCTAAATGCATGAAATAATACTTTATTGATTGTGTTGATGGATGAATATCCATGGTCTTGATTATTCAAGAATGGTTATGTTTTAATTTTATGTTATCGAATCCTAGGGGTATTTATACCCGATAATTTAGCTGCCCTCTAGAGCCGTGTCAATTTTCGCGATAACTCAGTCGAGCTATGAATCTCAGAACTCAGCCCTTCTAATCTAAAGTGCAGCTATGTATCTATTATTACATGAGTTCTTGCAATTTCTGAGGCATTTAAGAGTTTAGAAAGATTCTGAGCCCGTTTAGCAAATTGCTTCGGCTATGTATACTCAGTTTTTCCTGTGTTCTTAGTCTAGATAGTAACATTCGAGTACGAATGTTTCCAAGGGGGAGATATTGTAAGACACTGCAAAATTCTTTCGTAGAATGAGCCTTAGGGTGTGCAAGTGAGGCGTGATTTTGGCCCTAAAATATTGATATGTGACTTCCTAAGTGAGTATCGTATTAACCATATAGAATTTCACTAATTTCAACTTTTTATCACATAGGAAATTTGATAAGCATTCCGTCGATATAAGATTCGCCCAAATCCAATACCCGAGTTAGAAGTTATGACTAATTTAAGTCCTAGTCGTAAAACAACGTCATTTTAGTACTTGGCACGTTGCGGAGAGGGTCTATTTGACAATTGCCAAATTCCAGTGGAACTTCGCGACAGTGGCGAATTGCGAAGGACCCCAATTTCTAAATAGTCAATTTCCAGTGGCCTAGCGCGATTACGACACGTCGCACTGAAGTTCCAACTTCCAGTAAGCCACTGCTACAGTGGCGCGTCGCAGTGGCCCATAAAATTGGGTTTTCAGTTCAATTTTTCTAGTTTCATATTGAAGTTAAAAAGGTCATTTTGGACTTTTTCCAAGCCTCTTAAACCGTACAAACACCAAATTAAGGTCATTTACAAGCATTCTATGAAGTTCTTCTCAAGTTTTCTCTCAACAAAAACCCTAAGTTTCCAAAACCTCTTCCACGAATCTCAAGAATCCACCACAGATTTTTTAAATTCAGTCAAGATTCAAGGTTCCCAAGTCAAGGGTTTCAAGAACCCTCTCCCAAGAGTAAGAAGAGAAAGTTCAGAGCAAGCTTCTTCATCCAATTCCATAATCTAAGGTATATGGGGTTTTGAACAAGGGTAACCCTTTTACCCTTGTGCCAAAGGCTTATTTAAATCAAGATTTTCCTGAAATCTATGAGGTTTTACATGAATTTGAACCAGGGTTTTTCACCTATTCTTATTGAATGCATTATCTTGATATTTTCCATGAATTGAGATTTAAATGGCATGATTTCTATATGTTTTCTTAGGATATTACAGCTTGGTCTATACCCCATGATTTTAATCCTTGAGAAGTCAATAGTTGAAATGTTTGAAACATTGAAGTATATGAGTATATTGGGATTTTGAGAAAAATTGGTGAAATGTCCAGATTTCTACATGAGTTACGAATCTATATGCTATCTATTAAGCTTTTGATGAGTTTTAACTTAAGATTGAATTATGGGTTATTAAGTCCTACTTGACACTTGAGATTTTATGAACTATTGGGCTATAAGCACCCATGATTTGAGTATTTTGAGATTTATTGAGAAATTTTTTGAACTAATTGTCATTGAGTTTTGCAATTCACTCTACTACATGAGATTTCAGATTTGATTATTGGGTTCATGGTGAACCATGAGATTATTTCTAAAAGTGGATTTTTATGAGATACGCGCAGATAATCTAAAAGAAGTAGTATTTAGCACCGAGCGGGCAAGTTACTACAGTTTCTTACCTCATTACTACGTGCCACCATAGGATGGGCCTGAGGCTGAGTTTATGATTTTTACTGGGCCTAAGGCCGAGTTGATATTGGGCCCGAGGCCGAGTTTGTTTAGTGATCACTAGACCTAGGTTATACTCCCTGGCAAACAGTATGACGCTCCTTCCCAACGTGGGGTCTCTTTCTTAGGAGGACAAAATGTTGGACTCCATGTAGCTCGCATGGTTTATGTCGGTTAAGAGAACCTCCCTTGCCCTTTAAACTTTGAGATCAGATTTCCTTGAAAACTAAAGTATTTTCCCTTCCTATAAGCTATTTTCCTAATGGTAAAGTTGCAAAATGGTTCCCTAACTAAAGCATTTCCTTGATATATGAATGATTTGAAAGTACTGTTTAAAGTTTCTTTAGCCTTGAGGATTGAGAATAAGAGGGGATTTCTGATTTCAACGTTAAAGTATGATGACTCACGAGATTTGTGTTACATGCTTCATCTTGCATGACTTATGAGCTTTACATTTTATACTTGCTTAAGCCATATGAGTCATCCCATATTGCATGCATGATTTGATTGAAGAAGATTGATACTATTTTATACATATGCATTCACCCCCATATACTCAGTACATTCCCAAGTGTTGATCCACATATACGTCTATGTGCTACATTGTCTCATAATGTAGGTGCAAAGATTTGTAACGCATGCACCATATCCAGTTAGTTCGTAACTTCCAGTCAGCAGGTGATGGTCCCCTTTTTATTCAGGGGCTCGAGTCAGTGATACAGTTGAATCGTATCATATTTTCTTTATTCTGTTGTATTGATTTGGGGTGGTTGGGAGCCATGACCCAGCTACCTATAGTCAGTACTAGAAGAGGCTTCATAGACAATCAGTAGGAGTTGATGCATCGAGTTTCATTTTTATTGTAAAAGCAGATTTGTAACCTTGTGACTCCAGTTTTGTATTGAGTCAATTAATAATAGAGTTATTTTCGCCTTATTCTTTCAGATTTAGGTACTTTGTTCATGAGTTATGCCTATAGAAGGGTTAGCTTGGGGTCACTTGTGACCCTAGGCACCGTGTGGCGTCCCAAGGGGTGATTTCGGGTCGTTACAGTTAATAGCATATTTTTATCACTGAAAAGGTTATTAGTACCGACAAAATTAATTTGTCACTAAAATTTTACTTTAGTTAGTGACGATGCCAATTGTCTTTACAGTTATATATATATTGTAGCTGAAAAAAGTAATTTCATCACTAAAAACAAACTTTTGTGTACAAAAAGATATTTTGTCCCTAAATATATTAATTAGTGACAACTTTAATTTTACAAAAATGACTTATTAGTTTGTATTCAAAACCTATCATTTCGTCACTAAAAATATTATTTGTCATGATTTGATTGTGATCGAATACAAATTTAATTTGTAATCAAAAATAAATTATATTATTGATAATTAAAAGAGAAACTACATGGATTATTCTATTCTAATGCTCTTTTAATGTTCAACCAACACTGTAATTGCTAATAACAAATCCTAACCCAAAGCAAAGAAATAATAAATTCAGCACTTCACTAAAATCAATAGTTGAGGAGAATCCTCAACTTCATAACTCAACTAACAAATTCTAGCCTAAAGCAAAGAAATATCAAATTCAGCAGTTCACTAAATCAATAAGAGAACTAAGGAGAACTCAACTTCATACCTCAAATATTTGAGGAATCACATAGAGTCCAACATTTGTGAGGACCCTTTATGTCCCATTGTCACTAATTCTGTTGATTTATGATATCAAAATTTTTGCCCTGTATTACAATACTTCGTGAATTTTAACACATTCTCATTAACGAAAAGTGGGGGAGCATAAGCTCTTTGCATTAAATCCAGTTGATGGGAAAGTGAATCTTGAGATAGTCTCAAAGATTAACCTGGTAAAGTTTTGAACTTTCTGTTTTCTCAATCATAAGCAATTCACTTCAACATCCAAATAAATACAATTAAACTGACAAAATATCATAGGACACATAAATCTAAGATAAATGAAAATACAGCAGGAGTGTACGACATCTAAAGCATCTAGATATATGTTTATAAATCTCCCTCTAGGCATATAAATCCGACAGATATAAGTATTACTATTATTAGTATATGTAGCACTTCAAATGTATGTCACTTATAATAAAAATAAGTTTAGTTGGTTGAGATGCCCTCCCTCCTTCCCCCCCCCCCCCCCTTTTTATTTTAAAAAAAATTATTTTGCCTACCAGTCCTTACTTTTAAGTAGCTTAGTCTATCATGTCATTACTTTCTCCCTAGAAATTAAGAAACATAGAGTACATCTCAAGAAATAACTAAAAATAAAAGATCAAAAGGAGAGAAAGAGATAGTTGAAATAAAGGAAAGCTAGAAAAAAAGTTTTAAAACGAGTAGAAGAAAGAGGGGAGAAGTAAGGAAGAAGAAATCGATGCATATACCATCCATTGCTAAAAAGATTATATTTGATACGCACTTTCTATTCCAACAAAAATACTTCATTGTGGTCCTTGAAATTCCCACCCAAATTTTTCGTTGGAAAATCAAATTACTATGCAGTAATATCATCTATAAAGATTTTCATAAGGAAGGACAATTTGGTAACCTGTCAAAGTTATAAAATTAGAGACATGTTGAAAGATGTAATTAAGGTGATGTATTGTACATACACTAAAACGGTTGAAGGAATATTTCTATAATGAATAAAAAATAAATTATAAGTGACACCGCTATTTTGAATCAATGAAAATATACATAATAGCATATTCGATAGACCCAAGGAATTGATATTAAGATATAAAAAATATGTCATTCATAGTTATCAAAATATTCATGTCATAAATTAAAAAAGAACAGAGAGTTCATCGAAGGAACGACTACAACGATTGCAAAAATATTAAATAGAACTAGAAATAGAAAGTTCTAAAGAAATTGAGAAGTATGAATATTGTATCATGATTCTACTCAATAAGATATACACCAAGAAATAAATGTATCAAACAAATAGCTATCTCTAACCAATTTTCTTTTTTCTCTTTTCCACAAAGAAAGAAGTTATATATAGATTCTTAACTCGACCAAACATACTATTTGAAATTCTTAATCATTCTTTACTTTAAGTAATAAATTCACTAATAATACAAACAAAAGTGTAACTACATAAGAAACATGAACCTACTTTCGCACTGTACTATAATTCTTATCAAAATTGACAATTAGTTCGTCTGATGTATCCCTTTCACTCTATGTTTCTTCCAGTTGAATGAAAGAAATAAGCCAAACAAATTAATTCATATATAGAGAAAAAAATATACCAACAAACTAAAGTGCAGTTAGATCACAGGTGATATTAATTATTTTTCACTTAGAGCTACTTTATAATACTCATTATCTTATGTATTTAATTTGTATCTGAACTTTTAATCACCTAATCAGTTTTAGAAGGTAAATTGTCTTTAGTTATCAACCGTTATACAAAAGAAGTAATGTCAATATGAAAATCAAGAAACTACAAACTAATACCCTGTCTATCTATAAGTTCAATATATTTGAATACATACATAAATTTTTGAATAACAAATATCGAAAAACATGAATTACAAGTGTTGCAATCCTAAGATAAACCAAAGTTTTCTAAGAAAACACAATCAAAGTGGTGAAACTGTGGATTTCTATTTAAGACCATCTAAAAATTGAATAATCGATTGCTCTAGATTCAAGTGACTGCAATTAATCTCTAAGGACAGAGAAGAGGAATAATTTGAAGGTCAAATAATATTCTCATCAAATTTTAAGAAATCGTGGGCATAAAATGGAAATACAAAGTATCAACAGATAAACTTGAAAATGCAAATAGGGATATATGGGAGAAAAAGAGAAGGAAATGAAAAAAATGATGAAAGATTGTATGCGTAGGCACTCTTTTTTTCCTTCTTTCTTAAAGGTACATGCTATGATATTGCATTCACTACGAAACCCCTATAATTTGATCAAATTTCCAAAAGTTTATAAATACCATGCAATCATAAATAACGTTTTCCTTTTAGTGTGAAAATACTTCACCGCAAGAACATAGCCCCTAGAGCTTTGACAATACAATAGCTTAGTTCAATACATTGGACAGATATGTTGACTATTAGAAATGATACATATCGCTTGGCAGATATGGACTTTGAATTGAATTAGTATGACTATATAAGTGAGAGAAGTTTCGTTTAGCTGTGAAGTGTTCACATATATTACACGTCAATTACTATCAATTATCACACTAATTATACCTTCCATTGTAGCCTCGACAATGAGCCAAGAAACTACTTTATAAATCCCTTATGTACTTGTATCAGGTCTTACTACTCAATTTACTATCATCATTTATCAAATCAAAATTTGACCAAGATAAAATTTAAACTTTGAATGACCATCTTAAAAGGAAATTCCACTGTCTAAGCAATAATCAGGTAAACTATTTAAACTCAATATTATTCCCAAAATAATTAATTAAATTTTCACAAACAGCAAAATCAAAATCACAAAATGTTATCAAAGTGCAAAGAATTATATCAAATGCACAGGCAGTTGTAGATTATACTAACTCCTGATAAATTTAAACAACATTTGCATACCACCACACAATGTTATCCTTTTTTGATATTCTCTTTCACTGCTACCACCAAATTTATTAAGTCATAACTCAATTAGAAACCCAAAAAATGTCAAATTCCTCAAATATACCAAGTACGTTAATTTCGAACCAAATAAGCTAGATCCAATATTTACCTCTTTAAAAACCTATCAGTCGGCGAAATACTCTCTTCTCGTTGCATTGTCTTGCTCCTATGTGGAGAAGATAATTAAGAGAGAGAGAGTTGAGCGAAAGATTTGTGGATTAGGCAAACAAAATCGTGATTGAGAAAAAAGGAGGAAACATGTACTTTAGGAAAAAGGAGAGGAAATTTCACCCGTGTGTGATGATCTTTAGTCTAATTTCTTAATTACCCTTTTAATGTCTCTATTATAATCTAAGAAGATGGTGTACTATTGTCTCTTAAAATATTTATGTTTCCTTATATTATATTTTTACTTTTTACATATTAAAAATGGAAATACAATCAATCTATATATAATATGAAAGAGAGTTATAGGCAAGATGATGTGGCACCTCTGTTTGGACAAAGTTCTTATTTATTTATTTTCTCATTTTTAAAAAAAAAAATTCATAATCAATTTATTTATTAATTAAAACACTATCATATTTATTACAATAATTATATCTAATGAAATACAAGAAACATCAGCTTATTCACATTCTCAACTTATATTACATGTCTCTTCAACTTCTATTTACTTAACTCATATAGTTAATTCTTCATCTTATAAATAACAATCACCTATGAAATTGTTGAATCATTTTCATTTTCTACTTCTTCTTTATTTATTTTATCTTCTTATAATATAATTACAATGATTATTAAAGTAATATCTTTTGATGATATGATACATATGGGCATGGACATGAGGAGAAAAGTCATGATATAATTTTTTTATTGATTTAATTTTAAAATAGTTGAAGTTTGCTTATTGGTTTTATTTGCGTTTAGTAAAAAGTTATTTTTATTACCACTTTTTTCTGATTGTGTGATGTCATCAAAATTCAAATTTAGATACGATTTCATGATTACGACAAGAAAAATTGATAAAAAAAATTTAATAGTAAAAATCTTATAAATATTCCTGAAAGTTAATCACGAAGATCAATTTTTTTATATTTTAGTGACGACTAAGAAGATATATTATAAAGTTTACTAATAAATAACTATTGGATATATACCACCTTAAAAAGTCAAGTCATTCATATATCCTAAAAAATGTTATTTACAAGCTACAAAATTATTTCAATAACACTAATTATTATTGTGTTAAATCATTTTATAAATAATAAATTACCTATTAAATCGTTGAATATTCATTTTCATTTTCTACTTCTTCTTTATTTACTTTTTTCTTTTTAGTAATTATTGTCATTTTTCATTTCATTTCAAGGTTTTAGATGTTTTAAATTATTTAGACTTTATTAATATATATATAAATAATATTGAATTTGATTGGGAAGGTAAATAAGACTTCATTATATATTTTAATTTTATAAAATGTGAATTAACTTTGCCACTTGAGCACTTTATTAAATTACAAATGTCTTGTTTTCATTTTTATACATACAAAGGCAAAAATTAATTTATTTTTTTAATTTTATGTTATTTTTCTTTCATTATTTTAATTATATATTAAAAATTATAATAACTTTTTATAAAATACTCTAAACATCATGTTCATAGTTCTTCTCCCCTCCCCTTTAATGAGTTTGTATTAGTGTGTGTTAATGTCTCAAAAATAGAAGGATTTTTTTTTATTTTTATTGTTTAGAAAGATTAAAATCTCACATGAATTGAGTTACACATTTAACCAAACAATGTATCTTATTTGTATTATTTTATTTATTAAACTGCTTCACTTGGTAAATTTTTTGAGAAATCATTAGGGTTATTTTTTTACCAAAATTGATCTTCAAAGGTTGATTTTTTAGCACAAAAAATTGAGAAAACGCAAATCGACCTTTAGAGATCAGTTATTTAATTAAAAATTTGCAAGAATTGGGATCTCGAAATTATTTTTGAAAAAGAATATTTTTTAACAAAATACCATCCTTCAAAGTTCCTTTTTAATTTATTTGTTATTAATTTTTTATGTAAAAACCAACCTTCTTATGTCATCTATGTAAACAAATTTTTTAACAAAAACCGAGCTCTAAATTTAAAGATCATAAAAAATCAACCTCCTAGAGTCGCTTTTGAAATTTTTTTAGCAATGTCAAATGGTTTTGTCTTGATTCCCGATTCACAATTAGGGCTTGAGTTTCCTATCTCGAGTGTTAGGTCAATGCTCGGTTCCTTGGTCTCTAGCATAGGGACGATCCAGTTGATGTATTTATGGGTGGCAACCCAAGGGGTTCTTATACCTAGCATAGGACCGATCCCAGTTGATGTATTTATGGGTGGCAGTCTAAGGGATTTTTATACCTAGCATAGGGCCGATCCCAGTTGATGAGTTATGGGTGGCAGTCCAAAGGGTTCTTATACCTACATAGGGTCAATCCCAGTTAATGTGTTTATGAGTGGCAACTCAGGGGTTACGATACCTAGCATTAGCCAATCCCGATTGATGTATTTTTTAGGGTCTTCCTTTCCCACCACTGATCAGTCGGTCGTTATATCATATGTTATAAATTTTATGAGATAAAGAAATATAAAATAAAGTAAAGAATGCAATGTACATGATTCCATAATTATAAGAAAAGGTGGTCTTCTATCTTTTCCCATACAGCTATACATTGATATCTAATTTCATTTGAACTCTTTATATACAATCATTTTGTACCTTACATACTCAATACATTCTTTCGTACTAATGTCCCTATTTCCTAGGGGGCGTTGTATTCATGCCTGCAGGTTATTAGAAGGAAAAAAGGTCCTTGCCTTATAATGTTCGAGTTCAACTGATGGTTGGTGTGCTTCGTTCTTTCCAGAGTTGCTGAGTCTAGAGTTTACTTCGGTTTGTATATTTAATGAATACTACGGGGTCTGTCCCGACTAGTGATTAGTGATTTCTCATTCTAGAGGCTTGTAGAAGGTTATTGTTGTGGATCAGGTAGTCGGTTATAGTCCAATTGTCATTATATTATACTTTTGTTGCATTTGTGTTATCTTCATTATCCTTCCCTCTTTTAAAATTCAACTTGGCCTTAATGGTCCACTAATGTTATTTAGATGTATTTTGGTTGAATTATTTAGTCAAGTGTGGTATCAGGTACCAGTCGCACCTCTACGATTTTGGGGTGTTATGAAGCTTTATATGGAAGAAAGTGTAGATCACCAATTGGGTGGTTTGAAGTGGGTAAAACTACCTTATTTAGGCTAGATCTTATTCATCAAGATATAGAAAAAGTTAAGGTGATACAACAATGATTAGAAACAGCTCAAAGCGGACATAAATCAAATGCAGATATTAGAAGAAGAGGGCTAGAGTTTGCTATAGGAGATTAGGTGTTCTTGAAGATGTCTCTAATGAAAGGGGTAAAGAGGTTTTATAAAAAGGGAAAACTAAGTCCTCTCTATATAGGGGGCCATATAAAATTATTCAAAGCTTTGGCCAAGTGCCATACGAGTTACACCTACCCCAAGAGCTTTCAATGGTGCATCCGCTGTTTCATGTCTCAATGCTTTGCAAGCGCATAAGAGACCCATCTCATATTACTCCTACTAAAGATGTGCAGGTCATGGAAGAACTCACCTATAAAGAAGTGCCTATTGCTATACTCAATCAACAAGTTAAGAAGTTAAGAAATAAAGAAGTAGCTTCCGCAAAAGTACTTTAGAGGAGCCCGCAAGTAGAAGAAATCACATGGGAAGCCAAAGAAGCAACGAAGTCAAAGTACCCTCATTTATTCGAATCCAAAGAGAAAGTCTAAGGATGCTGATTTAGGGTATAAACAAGTAAGTATAAATACACGAGTGTTATATGGATAGTAACAAGTTTAAACTTAGCCTTATATTTGTTTAGGCTAACTAGTTATGCTAATATTCGAGGAAGAATATTTCTAGGGGGAGGTATAACACCCTATATTCTGTGTGTACTAGTTCTACTCATGAGGAACTTGATATAGATATATGGGATAGGTAATGGGCTCGGGTATCCTATATGATAAGTGACGGTAAGATAGGTTTAAAGGAATTACAACATATATTAAAACGGGGTACAACTAAGTTACCATCGATGAGAGTATCTAAACTTAGGCCCTTAAGTAGGTATTTGGATCTAAAGGATGAAGTGACCAAGTGTACATAAGTTTTAAGTCTAACTGTAAGTATTTTGATCTTAAAATGGAATAAAATATTAAGGTGCTTGCTTGACTTATTTAAGTTAGTAGGTGAGTCACCTACTTTGACCTTTTGACCAACCTAAGAACTAAGTAGGTGCATCACCTATTAAGACTCCCTTAACCAGTTTATTGGGCCAAGTACACTACCACCTACTTTATTTAATTTTGGCCCAATTTGAAGGAGGGAAAGAGAGAAGAATAGGCAGCCAAGGACCAATAGTTTTAGATCCAAAAAGGTCCAATATAATGGGAAAGTAGGTGCATCACCTACTTGAAAAATTATGGCCCAAAAATAGCCAAGAAAGTTGGCCAAAAGCATATCCTTTTAAAGGGGTTGAAACCAGCTCTTTTAGCTTATTTTAACTAGTTAAAAAAAACAGCTTTCAAGATTTTCTCTCTAGTTATATCTTAGCTATGAAGCAGCCCTATAATTCCACTAGGGTTCTTTGGATTTACCTTCCTTCCAAGTTAAAGGTAAGTGAACAAATCATGTGCACATCTTAATAATACTATGAGAATTATGTTCTCCATGATTAAACTATAAGACATCCCTTTTTAAGTTTGGCAGTCCTATTATTCTTGATTATTAAGAGATGTTTCTCTTCATTTTTGGTTTGTGAATAAAGGAATCTAGCTATTGAAGAGATATACACTAAGGGAATAAACTACCACCGAAATTAAGGTATGGCTACTATCTATTTTTAGTTTTTTTCGATACATGTGTTGATAGTGATCGTATATATGTTGTTGTTAAGAACTCAAGGGATGGTGAGTTCAATATTTGATTGCTATATTGATATTTGGGGCTGTTTTGGAATAGTTTTATGTATATATATTGGGGCTGCTTGGTTGATGTTGGGAGAAAGGTGTGAATGGTTTCCAATGAAGGGTAGAAAGAGGGTATAGTGGTACACCACCAAATGAAATGTTGCATATGCTTACTGCCCACACCACTTGGTATACCATTTTGAGAGTACAATAAAGACCAAAGTGTTAAGGGGGGGGGGGCGTCTTATAAGAAGTTACATTGCATGTGAATGTAATTAGAAAATAACGAGGTTGAAAGAACACCCTTGAATTAGTTAATTGTGGATTACTACCTGCCTACTGTTTTGGTAAGTTTAAATGGCGTGAATGTATTAATTAGCTGCTAATACCAGTTTTATGCTGTTGTAGATTAATAATCTAAAAGGAAGGGTGTTAAGTAAGAGTGTAATTAGTTGTGCAACAAGGTATGTAAGGTTTATCGAGCCTATACTCTTTGGAATGATTTGAACTCCTTTGTTACAATGTAAGCTTCCTAAGCGTTCTTCCTTTCAAATTATACATAAATGCAGCGTACAAACTCCAAGGTAGCTAACAACCTTATTCTAACTTGTTAGGTTCTTAAAGCACCTGAAGATGTGTTTGTTACTAGATCTGTCCATTTTTCCTTCTAAATATTAGTATGATATAGGTGTTTTCAGCAATAAGCTTTATAAGTTGTTCTCTTAGTCAACATGACCTATGTGTTATATTCCTATTATTGTTGTATCCTACCTCATTGCTACTGCATCTAATGCGTATTTGTATACCTTTTTCTACTGGTCCAAAGTTCCAAATCTAATACATGGCCACCAAAACAACAACTTTAAAGATGAAAAGAATGATCTGAAGTGATTCTATATATTTCCAGGTTAGGGTCTGGTGCACCATCCCATATAATTAGGGGAAAGGACATGAATTGAGCCTTTTCAAAATTAATGATTCATCTTTGGGCCATTAGCCATTTCATGGCCAGTGGACCGAAGTAATTCCACATATTGTCTATTCCAATTTTGGGCTATTTCAGGCCCTCTTTAAAATATTAGTGTTGATCAAATTTTTTTCGCTCCAAATTTTTTGGGCTAAAAATTTATTTTTTTAAATGAAAAATAATTAAATATAATTGTACAAAAATTATATAATTATTTTATAAAATATGTATATGTATAAGATATAAATAGAAACTATAATGGATGTTTAAAGAAACTGTATAATTAAGGTATAGAATATGTATCTGAAAATTATTATAGCTAAATGTTATATATAATGTGTATAGAAACTGTATAATTGTTGTATAGAGTATATTCTTGAATATGATAAGTACAGAAACGGTAGCATTGTTGTATATATTGTATATATATTTGTTATATAAAGTTTATAGTTTTGTATATGATATGTATAGAAACTGCATAATTATTGTATAGAATATGGTTCTGAATAATCGTTGTAGCTAAATGTTGTATAGAAGCTTCATAATTATTTTATATATATATATATATATATATGATGTATATAGAAACTGTATTGTTTTTTAAATATATAAAATGTATAGTAGTTATATATATTCTATAAATATACAGTATTTATATATTGATTATACATTTATTACACACGAATTATAAAAATATAAAAGTGAAGAGTTACATTACGTTGATTTTTCTCTATTCTAAGTATCTCCATTCTATTAGAGGAAAAAAACTACAAAATCATATTTGATTATCAAAAAAAAGTAAAAGAGCAAATTTATTTATTTTTTAAAACAAAGCAACCAGTTTTTTTAAGAAGTAATAGCAAAGAAGAAGAAGAAAAAGGAGGAGGAGGAAGCAGTAGTGAGAAAAAAGCCTAAATGAATATATTTTGAAAACACAAACTCATTGGCCAATCAGTTCGCAATTCTTTCGGCGAATGTTCAATTTTTTTTCATTCCCCAAATAATTCGATCGAATTGGGCAAGTCATGACCCAACCCATTTTTAGCCCTTCCAGGCCAATTCATTTAAGTCCAAGTAGCTTTAGGGCTGATTTTAGCCCAACTTATTTATGAACTCAACCCATTTTTACTTGTTCAATTTCAACCCAACCCATCATTTAATACCCTTAATCGAGGGGTGGAATAGATGTCATCATGACTTGTATTTTGGAACGTTGACATATATACTTCTAGAGGTTGATTAATACATATGATCATATTTAATCTCTGTTTACTTAGAATGTTTTCCACATGTGACAAAATTAGCACATTGACTTTGCATTCCCACCCCCTTCTGAAAAATTCATTCAATAAGTTCACTTCAAACTTCACCTTCACACAATTAGATCGAGTCTTGTTTCTATAACTATATCGACATAGAATGGATTTTCTATAATCATAAACAAGTGTAGCCAAAGATTAATTCATATTTATCTACAAAAAGAAAATTTCATAGCAAATAGTTAAATTATTTAGTTAAAAATTTTAAATCGTCGCTATTTAACAATGGCATATTTTGTGATAAAATTATATTGTCACTGAATCACAGTTGATTAGAGGTAATAAAATGATTTTCACTAATTATTTATATTATTAGTGACAAAAACTGAGGTCACAATTAAATATCAAATTTTGTAGCTATAACTTAGAATATTTAACTACAAACTCTAATTTGTCGCTATCGCATCAACTTATTTTTTATGACAAATTTTTTTTCATATCTAAAATTATAACTAATTTGAGACAAATAATAGTTTATCACAAATTGAATACATTATTAGCGATAAAAAAGAACGTCGCTGAAAACATAAAATTCATCACCAATGATATTTAATAAATAGCACCAAAATATTTTTTCGTGGGAAACTGTAGAGGGTAAAACTTTGTTACGAAATTTAATGTTTCGTCACTAAAAGTATGTGCTTCATGTATTTAGATACGAAATGTAATTTTCGTCACAAAAAAATGAGTAATTAGTGACGAATTCTATCTCGTAGCTAATAATTTCGTAGCCGTATATCAATTTTGTTGTAGTGCGAATGAGGACAAAAGTAATAATGTATTTAAAGAAATAGATACATATAGCAATTCTATTGCATAATTTTTAAAAAAATAAAATTATCAAAGCTTGTCTTATTCTCTCTTATATATTAGTACTAGCTTAGTGTATGTGTTTTGCATGTGTGAGTCACATCAATCACTAAAAATATATTCATAAGAAAAACACACTATTAAAATGTAGCTATTAACGTTAAAATACATGCTATATGTACTTAAACAATAAAAAAAAAATGAATCTCAAAATTTTAACTATACCACCCAAATTGAGACAAAGGAAATAATTTGAAAAATTATAAATCTCTAAACAATTTTTTTCCAAAAGCTTCTATATATCTTTTTGCATTAAGGTCAGGAAACGCAATACTATCAACATTGAATATATCTCTATTGTTCAATATGAGTTTTGACGAGTTAAGCCATGGTGAACTTTGATATTGCTTGAAATTATTACATGATTGGTTATAGAATTGGCTGAAAAATAGTTTGAAATCATATTATAACTTTTCATGGCTGAAAAACTGATTGAAATCATCACAAAGATTTAGCACATAACCTAATAAAGATGAAAAATAGGATATCATAACGAATAAAAAACATACTATGTTCCATGACTGACCTTGGGGAGGAGAAATTAGCTAGTCCTACGTATTAGATTTATGTTTAAGTTTACAATTTATAAAGAAGGAAAGGTGTTTTAGTTGATGTAATAAAGGAAAAAAAAAAAGAGGAGGTTTAGAACTGAAATAGGATTCAAGACCTATTCAAGTTTTATTTCAATTATTATTATTTTTTTAAATAAAGAAACTTTTTTTAAAAAAAAAAAAAAAGCAAAAAGACAATTTTGTCTATTGTAAATTTTTTTAATAAAGGGCAAAAAGTTCAAATCACTTTTCTAAAGGGCTTCACACTTTTAATATATTATAGATTGTAGATATAGATTATAGATTATAGATTATAGATTATAAATATAGATTATAGATTATAGATATAGATATAAATAATAGCAATCATTTAATTTACAAGCGAAGAGTAAAAATATTTGAGATTATTAATTATTTCAATAGCCTTCGTACAATCCGTTTGAGTCATAACTGGACAGAGACCTGAGAAAGTGGCACTTTATTAAGTCCCTAATAGATAGACCAAATTGAATTCTCATTTGAAAAAGGGATGAGAAAAATTATGGTAGAGCATGGTAGGTCCGTTATGATAAAGATTGCTTCATTAAATGATATGAATCTTTAACCCATCCTAGCTTTTGGAACTCCTATCCAATATAACCAAACAAAGCCCTAGGTAGGTATGAATGAGAATATTAAAACTTACCACCGGAAGAAAGTGGTACTATATTAGATGTATCTACACTTCTTAGCCAACTTTGGAAGTTCAAAGGCAAAATATTTAATACTACGGATTAATATTTATTTGTGTCAGAATATTTAGGAATAAAATCGGATGTATTTAACTTTTTCAACAGATTATTATTATTATTAATGAACAAATTTGTTGAGGAAACCTAATGTATAGAGGTCTGATGTATAATAGTACCTTTATTGTACATATACTGGTTTAGTTAGAAAGATGGTCTTAAAGGTTATGAACTATTGGTTTATAATATGTTTAATTCCTCTGTTTCATTTTTCTGATACTCGATTTCAAAATTGGTACGTCAAGCATCTTGCTTTCAAGATGGCTAAATCTGGATGGAATGTCGTTGTGAGCAATCATCAGGAGTGTCAATAACTGTGGACTTTATACTTTGCTAAAGGAAGCTGCTTATTTTTTAGTTGAGTCATCTCCAAGGAAATACTGTCCCCTATATGACCTCTAAATTCTACTTACCGCCCTTATAAATCTTGGACTACAAGGGCAGATTGCGGCGACGACAACACTATTCTGGCGACAACAACACTATTCCAGCGACATCAACACTATTTCGGTGATAGCAACACTATTCCGGTGACGACAACACTATTCCATGACAACAACACTATTTCTGCGATCAATTTCTACCGCAAATTGCCGGAATCCAGCATCTCAATCAAGTAAACAGACCCAACCCAGCTTCAATTAGGTGCACTCACTCCATCTTTTCTAGTTGTGTGCATATCTTTCTTGATTCTAGGGACTGCTACTAGTTGTTTTGCTTACTATTCCTGTTTTGATTTCTTTTTCTTCGTGTCTTGGATGATTATCTGGATTGTGGGTGACGACTTACTTGTTGATTTTTGTACTTCATAATAGTTTTTTACTTGTTAATTCTATTTGTGTTTCTGGCTTTTTCTTGTTCTTAGTAGTTTTGAAGTGTGGACTTGGTAGTACTTTTTTGGTTGTTATCTAAGCTTTGTGCTATTAGTGTTATTGGTCGGTGCTGTCTGTGATTGATGGTGTTGGAGTAGGGTCATGTCTTCGGCAAGGCGTGGGTCGGGGTCGGGGTCAGGGGCAGGGGGTAGGAAGGGTAAAAGGGCTAAGGAGGACTATAAATTGAGAGTAGGGTCGTGGAACATAGGGTCTTTATAGGAAAAGTCTTTAGAGTTAGTGAAAATTCTTAGGAAAAGGCGAATTAATATAGCTTGTCTCCAAGAAACCAAATGGGTAGGTTCTAAGGCGACAGTAGTAGATAGTTATAAGGTGTGGTACTCGGGAAGTGTGAGGAATAGGAATGGGGTAGGTATTTTAGTAGATAATGAGCTTAGGAAGCAAGCGATAGAGGTTAAGAGGGTCAATGATAGGATGATATCACTTAAGCTAGTTATTGGAAGGACTTCTTGGAATATTATTAATGTGTATGCACCGCATGTAGGCTTGGATGATGAAGACAAGAAGAGATTTTAGGAGAATTTGGACGAGAAGGTGAGGAGTGTCCCTAGTAATGAGAAGCTTTTCATATGAGGGGATTTCAACGGGCATGTAGGGTCTTCTTTGAAAGGTTATGATGATGTGCATGAAGGACATGGGTTTAGTGTAAGGAATGTCGAAAGAGTTGAACTTCTGAATTTTGCTCTGGCGTTTGGATTGGTGGTAGTTAATTCGATCTTTCCTAAGAAGGAGGTTCAATTGGTTACCTTCTGTAGTTCAGTGGTCAAGACTCAGATTATCTTCTTGCTTCTTAGAAAAGGGCATAGGGTATTTGTAAGGATTGTAAGGTCTTATCAAGTGAGAGTCTTTCAACCCAACATAGGCTTTTGGTGATGGACTTGGATATCATAAAGAAGCAGATGAGGAGAGGTATAGAGGATCAACCAAGGATTAGATGGGGTAGATTGACTTTGGCTAGTATACTAGATATAGGGGATAAGTTGGTAGCGAGTAAAGCTTGGAGGAGTAGAGGGGATATAGATTTTATGCAGGACGAGACTTCCAACTGCATTAGGGAGACAACTAGGGAGGTGGTGGGGGTCTTGAGAGGTTGTTCGGGTAAGCACCAACGGGACTAGTGGTGGAACGGAAAGGTGAAGGAAAAGGTGGAGGCTAAGAAGAGAGCGTATGCAAAGTTGATAGAGAGTAAAGTCAAAGAAGATAAACGAAAGGATAAAGAGTAATATAAGATTGCTAAGAGAGAGGGAAAGTTAGAGGTTACAAGGGCTAAAGATGCTGCTTTCGAGAGTTTATACACATTGTTAGATAGTAAAGGTGGGGATAAAAAGTTGAACAGGCTCGCAAAGGTTAGGGAGGGGAGGACTCAGGACCTGGATCAGGCGAAGTGTATTAAGGATGTGGATGGCAAAGTTTTTGTAGAGAAGGGTCATAGTAGGAAGAGATGACAGTCTTACTTTCATAAGCTTCTGAACGATGGAAAGGATACTAGAATTGTGTTGGGGGATTTGAAGCATTCTAAGAGGTTTCGCTACTATGGATATTATAGGTACATTAAGGTTGAGAAGGTTAAGGGATCTATTCGTAGAATGTGTAGGGGTAGAGGGACGAGCCAGATGACATTCTGGTGGATTTTTTGAAGTGCACAAGAGGGGTAGGTATGGAGTGGTTGACTCGTTTGCTTAACATAATTTTCAAGATGACGAGGATGCCTAAATCTTAGAGGTGGAGTATGATATTCCATTGTATAAGAATAAGGACGATATTCAGGATTGCAATAAGTATAGGGGTATCAAGTTATTGAGTCACACTATGAAGGTATGGGAGAGAGTGGTAGAGTTGAGGTTGCAAAGGATTGTTACTATTTCTGAAAACTAATTTGGATTTATGCCAGGGCATTTGACTACAGAATCCATCTATCTCGTTAGGGGACTGGTGGAGTAGTGTAGGGAAAGAAAGAAGGATTTGCACATGGTGTTTATTGACTTAAAGAAGGCCTATGATAGAGTTCCTAGGGAGGTTCTTTGGAGATGTTTGGAGGCTAGAGGTGTACCTATAGGTGATTAAGGATATGTATGACAGAGCCAAGACTCGAGTTCAGACCGAGGGAAGGGACTCGCAACACTTTTCTATCTTGATGGGGTTACATCAAGGATCAATGTTTAGTCCATTTCTTTTTTCTTTGGTGATGGAAGTTTTGATGTGGAACATTCAAGATGATGTGCCTTATTATTATTTTTTTGCGAATGATGTAGTCCTGATTGATGAGACTCGTAGTGGAGTTAATGCTAAGTTGTAGGTTTGGAGGCAAACCCTTGAGTCTAAAGGGTTTAGATTGAGTAGGTCCAAGATGAAAAATTTGGAGTGTAAGTTCAGCAAGGCGTCTTATGAGTCCGATGTGGTTGTTAAGCTTAACATTTATTCTACTAGTAAGAGAGATAGTTTTAAGTATCTGGGATCGATGATTCAGGAAAATTGAGAGATTGATGATGATGTCACTCATCGGATCGGGATAGGGTGGATAAATTAGAGGCTCACCTCCGATATCTTGTGTGATAAAAAAATAACTCCCAAACTTAAAGGCAAGTTCTACAGAGTGGTGGTTAGACCGACATTGCTGTATGGGGCGGAATGTTGGCCTATTAAGAAGACTCACATTTAGAAGCTGAATGTGGCGGAGATGAGAATGCATTGGTGGATGTGTGTTTCACACCCCTTTTCGCTCAAAAATCAAAGTCGAAGGATTTTTCCAATTTAAGTGACGATACTGAATAGGGATTATTTTATTTAATTTTTGAGTCACCACTTGGAATTGAGTTATAGTGTCCCAAGTCACCTTTTTGAATCCCTAATCAAAAGAAAATGACTCTTTATTATGGTTTGCAAAAACCGAAAGTCGGGTATGGAATTTTGTTGACCGAAGAAAAGGTGTGAGGCACCCCTCGAGTCCCGTGATTCTAACACGGTCGCTTTTATTGACTTATCTTGACTTAAATTATTTTGATAAATTATGGTTAGGCCTAAAATTGCTCATTTTTATTATACCGAACACTTGTCTATTATCTTATATTTAAATAAATCGTGAAAGTTGATTTTAAAAAATATTTGACACGGTGTATTATTGCATCCTTGAATTATTTTTAAATATCTCAGAAAGATGCGTACGCTGCATTCTTAATTGAGATGAATATTTTAAACGTTCCTAAAACTTGCCTAGCGTTAAAAACATTGATTCCACTCTTGTAAACTTATGATAATTTTTCAAAATGCTACTTAATTTTAACAATAAACTAAAATAATATTCATTTAAAGTGATCAATTAAATTAACAAAACAAAATTATCAAGCTTTATTAGAATAAAATAACGAAATAATAAAATAAATAAAAATACACAGATCTATCCATATTATGCTAAATTTAATATTATCCTCAAAATTTAATCTTTTTAAGTTAACTTGATAATAAAATAAATCATGAAATCTAATTAAAAATAAATATAAATCATAAAGTATCTTTATCTCTTTTATGTTAATTTTATCTCTTTTAAGTTAACTTTCAAAATAAAAGAAAATTTTTAAAATCCAATTGAAAATAAATATAAATTCATAGGGAAAACTATTTTCAGCAATTATTAGGGACAAAATAAGAGAACGATTTAGTGATTTTTCAGTGGTATTTCATCGGAGCAGCGCCGACTTTGTTGATGGAGGTGGCGACGGGTTAGGGAAATTTCCAGCGGTTCTCCGTTGGATATGAAAAAAAAGGTCAGTTGGTGGAGCAGCCATCCGTCGGATCTTCGGCGGTTATGAATGTTGGTAACTCACTAAATAGGGCGTCGACGCGTGGGGTTTGTGGGTTTCCGGTGAGGGATTGCACGGCCGGCGGCAGATCTACTGCCAAAATAGATTGCAGCACATGGGATCGGTGGCCGGTGAGTCAGAACCTACTGTTGGGTCTATTGGGCCCCAGAAAAGGGAGAAAATAAGGAGGGAGGCAGCATGGCTGCCTCACTAGCGATGGTGGAGGGCTGTTTGATTGCCGGGTTTGGGGTTTTCGGTGGTTTATGAAGGTAAAGATAGTGTTTTCGGGGATAAATTCATCGGAAAAATATGGGTCAAAAATTATTTTTTTCGATCTTTCTTCTCATTTTTTTTACTGTTTTCTATCATTTTCTCTCGTCAGTCAATATCTCTCTTACGTTCACTAATTTCTAATTTTTCTTTGTATGTGCGCATAATTTTTGATGAGTGTGTGTGTATTCCAGTGGCTATGTGTGTGTATGCTGTGATATAAAGTTGAGATAAGTGATGCAGTCTCTGTGTGTGCTGTGAGTGTATGTGAAAATATAGCGTAAATGTGTGAGGTGTATTTTTGCCTAGTGGATATCTGTGAATTTGTGTGTATGGTGTAAACAGTGAATTCATTTTTAACTAAACAATAATAATACACAACATTTAAACATTCAACACTTCGGCGCACAAATATATTCACAGTTTGTAACTTGAATGCTAAATAATGTTTAAGATCACTTTAACATTCAATTTCATACATTTTTTCACAGAGAATTTACAATATAAATGGTACAAAAATTGGAATAGAACCTGTTAATGTAGTAAAGTGAAATCCAAACATCATCATCGGAAGCTTTGACAGGAAATCCAACTTCAACTTTTCTTCTTTTCTATCTTTTATGTGATGTTTTTTTGTTTTTCTCTGTCTTTTTTTTATGCAGTGTATAATACAATGTACATACTTTTTCTGGGGGTTGAGGGAGTCCTTAAGTACATGGACTTTGGGAGGAACGATTAACATCAGATCGGATAGAAATTTTTAAATTTTGAATCTTTTTTTTTATATATAGAAGATAATAATAATAATAATAATAACAAATAAAAATAATAAATATATAAATAAAATAATAATAATAATAACAACAAAAATAATATAATAATAACTAATTAATTTTTATATTTAATAAAATATAATAAAAGTTTATAAATAGCCGAAAATAAATATAATTAAGATAGTACTAAAACTACTAGCTTATTTATTTAATTTTTTAAAGAAAATATTTTTAAATTTTTGTATTATTTTTTTAAAATTAGAATCAAAATAAAATAAAATATCCTAAAACTAACTTCATTTAGTTATTTATTTTTTAACTAAAAATTTATTGAAAATAAAATAAGAATTAAAATAATATCGAACCAAATATAAATATTTAATATCAAAAAATAAGTTAAAATTCGAGGAGGATCAAAAATCACGTGTCTACATTTTTGCCCCTCTTTGTGTGGAATCTCGAAGTATTTCATATAAAAAAGTGGACAAGATATGATTTTTTACCCTCCAATTATTTGAAAGGTAGGGATAAAATAAAGTTAAAATAAAAGAAAAAATATGATAGAATCCTGATTTTGGACCTCCTACCTATCCCGGATTATAATCGAAGTAGGTCACGTGTAGTTTAAAGGTTAAAAGGTTAGAGAAAGAGTTAAAGGTCCAGTGAGGTTCCATCGAGTTTTTCGATTCAGGACTTTTGCTTTTTTGCATCCAAATGACTAACAAAAGAAAAATACAAATGAAAGATGCAATTTCTCTAGAATCTTAATTCGAATCTTCCTGACTTGAATTTGAAAATTCACCCTATTCTTTAGGAGGGCTCCTGGATTGCTTTTTCTTCACCCTGTTCTTCACGCGAGCTCCTAACTTGTTATTTCTTTACCCTGTTCTTTAGGCGGGCTCCTGACTTGTTATTTCTTCACTCTGTTCTTCAGGCGGGCTCCTGGACTCACTTTTTCTTCACCCCGTTCTTCAGGCGGGCTCTTGGACTTACTTTTTCTTCACCCTGTTCTTTAGGTGGGCTCCTGCACTCACTTTTTCTTCACCCTGTTCTTCAGGCAAACTACTGTACTCACTTTTTTTTACCGTGTTCTTCAGGCGAGCTCCTGGACTTGCTTTTTCTTCAATCTGTTCTTCAGGCAGACTCCTGGACTTACTTTTTCTTCACCCTATTCTTCAAGCAGGCTTCTGGACTCACTTTTTCTTCACCTATTCTTCAAGATGGATCCTTTACTTACTTTTTCTTCACCCTGTTCTTCAGGTAAGCTCATGGACTTACTTTTTCTTCACCCTTTTCTTTAGGCGGGCTCCTGGACTCACATTTTCTTCACCTTATTCTTCAGACTTGCTCCTGAACTTACTTTTTCTCCACTCTGTTCTTCAGGAGGGCTCCTGAACTTACTTTTTTTTCACTCTGTTCTTCAGGCAGGCTCCTGAAATCAAAATCAAAACTTAAATGAAAATTATCCCATACAAAGATTATGGTAAAGAAAACTTCATTTTACAGAAAAATAAGTCTCATTTTCTAGGAAGGTCCTAAAGTGAAATTTCAAATAACAGGAATGAAATATTCTTTTTACCCCAGTTTATCATCAAAAGCTTTTACAAGCATCAAACCCAATCATAAGTACTTACAATGATGCCTAATGGAAAGATGAATCAAGATTTCAATCAACAAATGCACCTCTTGAGGATAAAATTAAATGATTGAGACCAACAAGTCTGTCTCTTAAGAATAAAACTGAAAAATTCTTACTAAAAAATACATCTTTTAGGATTAACGGTTCAAATTATGAAGTGCGCCTCCTAGCCATGAGACATGAAAGACCCAAATAGAGAATGTATCTCCTATGGGTGCAAGATGATGAGTTTTACCATGATTGTGATTACCAAACCTGTACAACAACATTGCCTCTTGGATTTGCAAAAACGAGGAATTACACCCTGGATATTTGTGCTTTGAAGACTTTGATTTGAAGGTAACAATTGTTCCTGTTTCATACAAAGAAAACTTGTGAGTTTAAAAAGGTGGTTGATTTGTGGCATTCGGCTTTTGAGGTGACTACTCTTGTACTTTCCATGCTCAACTGCTTTCAAATTCTTGATAAATATTTGTTGACACGTTGTACTTTTGACACCAAATTCTGACTACTGAAACTCTTGATTCGAATCATATCTCTCATGTATGATGCCTCTGAGTTCAATTTCCAATACACACTTTTTATCTTTCTACGAGTCCAAAACTGTCAGATCACAATCATTCTAAGTACCTTACTTTACTTTGAAATGTTGTCTTTGTACGTCGATCCTTTGTCTTGCCTTGTACCGTTGAAAAAGTTGGTAGAAAGTTTTGAAGTCCTTTCTCAGTTTGACTTGACATGAATTTGACTCAAAGACAAACGAAAGATGACAATAATTTTTATTTGATGACAAAGATACCAAAAAAATAAAAAATAGAAATAAAAAAAATAAAAGAAAAAGACAATAGGCATCTCTTTTTTGAAACAACAGAAGAAAACTTATTTGGGTGTGGTAGCCAATTCCAGCAATTGCGACATCCATTTTGAATTAAACAATCCGATCTACCCACACTAATCATTATAACTTTTGTTCACTTATTGAGTTTGAAATGGAATCAATACTGAATATGCTCCCTCTAGATCACAATCCTCCTTTAACTAGTGGCACCTCAATGGATTTTTGCCAAGGAGCCTATCTAATTTTTATTTCTTTCTCAGCTCACTGTCGCCTTATGGTGCCCAAAAGGATTTTCACCAATAAGACTCTCTCATTTTTTTTTCATATTTTTTGAAAATAATGCCCAACATACGGAACATCATGCACCTATAACATGTTTAGCCTTGATATTCTCAAGGATCAATCTGAAGGCTTTTCTTTTATTGTAACTTGGCTTTAGGAAAAGGTTAAAAAGAAAAGGCGGCATGAGGCTAAAAATTTACATAACATTGGGTGAAGCATACAACTTTTGAAATCAATTATCTTAAGAAAATAAACTTTTACCCCAGTTTTACTTCATTCTGGGAAACTTGAATTTTGTTTTGGTTGGACCAAACCCTAGAGTCGGGCTGCCTACGTATCTTGTCATAGCATGAATCAAGTCAAACGTAGTTCAGGAGAATCATTCTTTTGCTTGGTTTTGATTTTTTGATTGACTTTATTTTTATTTATTTTATCATCGTCATTTTTATTTTTTCATTTTGAACTTTTGACTTTAATTAATTCCAAAAGAGGGTTATGAAAGAAAAATTGAATCAAAGCTCAAAGGGGTAAGCAAGGGTTGACTTAATATTTGGATAGTAGAACAAAATTCCTTCATCAATTCAATATTTTTTTAAAATACAAGTACAAAACATATATGACATAATTGTACATGAATATCATACATAATATATATTAACTACACCAGTATTGATCGGCATATTTTCCATTTTGCCTTCTACATCGGTCAAATATACTACACAATTAAGTAACACTTTCTTCACCATGAACGGTCCTTTCTAATTAGGCGAAAACTTGCCTTTGGATTCAATGTGTGTTTTAGTACTAATTGACTAGCTTCAAAATGTCTGTGACGTACCTTTCTATTATATACCCATGCCATTCTCTTTTGGTACAGTTGTCCATGACATACTAGCGTTAATTTTTTTCATCAATCAGGCTTAATTGCTCCAATCAAGTCTTGACTTATTGATCATCATCAATTTCAGCTTCCATAACTACTCGAAGAGATGGAATTTCAATATCTGCAAGTATAACTGCTTCATTTCTGTATACCTATGAGTAAAGAGTTATACTAATTGAAGTCTGAACTGTAGTACGATAACCCAATAGAGCAAAAAGTAACTTTTCATGCCAATGTCGGGAATCTTACTCCATCTTGTAGAGTATTTTATTTAGGTTTTTGTTGGCAACTTCTATAGCCCTATTTTCCCTTGGGCGATAAGGAGTTGAATTTCGATGCATAATCTTAAATTATTGGCATATTTCTTACATCAAGGGACTATTGAGATTTGCGACGTTATCCATGACAATTATTTTTGGAATGCCAAATCGACAAATAACGTTGGAGTGAATAAAACCAACCACCACTTTCTTGGTCACTGACTTGAAAGTCGCTGCTTTCACCCACTTCATAAAATAATTAATGGCCACCAATATTAACCTCTATCTATTCGATGCTTTCAGTTCAATTAGTCCAATTACGTCCATTCCCTAGGCTATGAAAGGCCATGGGGCAACCATTGTATGCAGCTCAGATAGAAGGGGATGTATTAAGTCCCCATGCACTTGGCATTCATGACACTTATGAACGAACCAGATAGAATCTCACTACACGGTGAGCCAATAATAACCTGCCTTAAGTATTTTCTATGCCAAAACATACCCATTCACATGCGGTCTACAAATCCCAAAATATACTTCAGACATGATTTTTAAAGCCTCTTTAGCATCTATGCACCTTAAAAGTCCCAAATCTGGAGTCCTTTTGTATAAGATTCTCCTACTCAAGAAAAACCTATGAGCAAGTCGTTGAATGGCTCTCTTTCGGTTACCATCAGCATGTATTAGATATTTTCCAGCCTGAATATAGTCTTTGATGTCATGAAACCAAGACTCCCCATCAAGTTCTTCCTCAACCACATTTCAATATGCTTGTTGATCACGAATATGTATATGCAAGAGGTCAATATGAGTCTTATCGGGATATTGGAGCATCAAAGATAAGGTCTCCAAAGAATCAACAATCTCATTATGAGCTCTAAATATATTTGAACTTTACTAATACAAATCGTTGACAAAGATCTTGCAAATAACCTCGATATGGTAGGATTTTTGAATCACGAGTCTCCCAATCTCCTTGGATCTGATTGACTAATAAATTTGAGTCTCCTAATACAAATAGTTCTTGGATTCCCATAACAATAACTAGTCTTAAATCCAAAATGCAAGCTTCGTATTCTTCCATATTATTGGCACAGTAGAATCGAAGTTGGGCTATTACAGGATAGTACTGTCCCGATTTAGAAATAAGAATTCCTCCTATCCCTACTCCTTTTACATTAGCAGCTCCATCGAAGAACAACTTCCAACCGAAGTGGCAATCATCAGAAATAATTTTATCAACACATGATACCTCTTTATCCAGAAAGTAAGTCTTCATTGGCTCATACTCCTCATCAACTGCAATTTCAGCCAAATGATCTACTAAGGCTTGATCTTTCATTGCAGTTCGCGTCACATAGACAATATCAAACTCTGTGAGTAGTATCTGCTATTTCGCCAGTCTGCCTGTGGGCATAGGCTTCTTCGAAGCCTTTCATAGAATTTCCTCAGATCTTTGACATGGTTAGACTGTTCTTTTGATTTAATTATCACATAATCCACATAAACTTCAATGTCTTTGTTCATCATGTCATGAAACATTATGGCCATTGCCCTCATTTAAGTTGCCCCAATATTCTTTAGTCCGAGTGGCATAACTCGATAACAATATGTCCCCCATGACGTGATAAATGATATCTTTTTTGCATCTTCTGGATCTATAATGATCTGGTGATAACCCACATAACAATTCACAAAAGATGCAAGATCATGTTTGAAACAATTATCTAACAAAATATGGATATTGGGAAGTGGAAAATCATCTTTCGAACTTGCTTTATTTAGATCACGATAATCAACACATATCCGAACTTTGTCGTCCTTATTGGGAAAATATTTTCTAACCAAGTAGGATATTGGGCCACTCAAATACTTTAGCCTCAAGTTACTTCGTGATTTTCTCTTTGATTTTTACACTCATGTCAGTTTGAAGCTTCCTTAATTTTTGCTTGAAAGGAGGGAAAGTAGGATCAATTGGCAACTTATGAACTACCAAATCAGTGCTCAAACCGGGCATATCATCATAATACCACACAAAGATGTCTTTATACTCAAGCAAAGCTTCGATTATAGCTTTCTTTTTTTGTGGTCGAGCATGTACACTTATCTTAGTATCCCTAATATGTTCATGGTCCCTAAATTGATTGCCTCAGTTTCATCCAAATTGGGATTTGACTTACTCTCATACTGTTTAAAATCTTTGTTTATTTCCTCAAATACTTTCTCTTTATCGTATTCAACCTCTTTATTCATTTTTCATAATTAGATTGGGTTTTAAAATCTGGTTTATAATTGTTCATTCATGTCATATCATTAGAATCGGCATAAAAAGAGTTGTATAATAGAAAATAAATAAGTAAATATTAGACACAAAATAAAACAAAAGGAAATTATGTTTCATTAAAAACAAAGATAGACAAAGTTTTAACCTAAAATACCAAGATAAAAATCTAAATTACAACCCTAAAACGATTCAAATTGCAGAAAAATAAACAAATAAACTACCAAGACTCCTTTAAAGTAGGGAGAAAAGTGGTCTCCTAATTGTTAAGCTTGACATCTTAGCCACTGGTTTGCATATCAGCATGACTAGAACTTCCACCACTGTCCAACATATTTCCTTAATAAATAAGTTATGGATCCCCATGCTTAACTCATTGCTTCTTACATATTGTGCATTACCGTGTGTTGGTGAAGGATTCCGTGTGATGCTCTTAGTGTCAATGTTTTGCCCTATAATCAATTTTTCTTGAATTATCGTTTCTATTTCTATTTTGAAAGCTCGAAAATCCTCAATACTATGACCCTGAATATCAGAATGATATGCACATCGTACATGAGGATCAAAATTTCTTAAATGTGAATTAGGAGTACACTCTAGGAGAGGAGTGATTACGCCTGAGTCTCTCAATCTCTGGAATAAACTGGCATATGACTCCTCAATTAGTGTAAAATTATCTTTTGACTTTCTCCTCTTTGTAAACTCCAGCCTAGATTGAAACTTAGACTTAGAAGTACCTTGATAAATATGTGGGGGTCGAGGATTATTTTGAGGGATCGGTGCATGACATTGTGGATAAGAAAATGGATGAGCATACAATTGTAGATTATTCAAAGGATACTGAGGAAGTGGGATAAAATATGTTGGATTTTGTACAGAGGAGCCTTGTTGTAGGTGAGCATATGGATTTGATGTGCAAGCTTGGGATTGACACTGACAATATTGCTGAGTTGGACCTCTTGAGCTCTGCTTTTCCCCTGTAATGACAATAGGTACGTTTTCCTTTTTCTTTCCTTTAGCCTCTCTCAACTGATGGCAATATCTTCCCAAGTGTTTTATAGAATCCTCATACTCATCATGTTCCTCAAATTTTAATATCTCAAGGCTTGGGGAAAGGTTAACACTTGAAGACATGTCCCAGTCTTTATATGCAATATCATTATAATTTATAATTCTCTGAGAATTTTGTATAGTTTTTTCTGTGCTCTTCATTTTCTTAGTTATTTTCTCTTGCTCTTCTTCTATGTCAGAATTCTTAATAAGAAATTTTGATGGTTCAATTAACATATATGTGGGCTCAGATATATAATAGTGATTATCAAAAGTGTTGAACATCGACTCATTAGCAGATTGGGGAAGCACAATCGCTGGACCAAAAGCCAAGGTGGAAACCTCAGTAGAGGGTTGGGGAACAGAAGCAGAGACTATAGGTGGTGCTATCGATGTAGTAGATTTATACTGAAGAGCTAGAGAACGAGTAATAAAAACATTGGGATGTTTTTAACTTGGATTAGATTCTGAGGCATGTTGTGGAGCATAACCAACAACAGAAAACTGATATTGCAATTTTGATGAAAAACTCAATGTATTTGTAGGGTCAACAATGGAAAATGGAGGTGGAGGTAGCCCACTGGACTAAGCTCGATACATTTCCATCATTTGTTGCCTCAAACTCATAATCTCTTACTTTAAAATCTTATTTTCCTGAATCTTTGTCTGATCCATGATGTCACTCTCCATATTCTTGTTGGACATGACTCTCTTCCCTAGACTTGATGTAATTTGGAGGACCATCCAAAATATCACAAACCAACCACCTTAATCTAACTGTAATGAATTAACAAAGGTGTTAGAATGCAATATTTTTCAAAAACTTTTTTCATTTATCTTCTTTTTGAAAAGATCACCGAACCCTAGAAGGGCGCCTACGTATCTCATTAGAATGAGAATTAGGTGTGCATAGTTCGTGAAGCTGGAGATATGAAGAAACACATTTTACTTTTAATTTGAGAAATGAGAAAGATTATTTATTTATTTTGAATTTATTAATACTGATAAAACATATTTTTTATTTTCAAAAATAAATTAATTTATTTTTATATATAGATAAAAAAACTCTCTTCTTTATAATTTGTTTAGAAGGAAACACAAATATATATTTTTTTCTTTAAAATCACCGAATCCATGAAGGACTGCCTACATATCTCATTAAGATAAGAATCAGGTATGCATAGTTCTTGAAATATATGTCGTATAAAACTCAGCCTCAAGACCCTTAAAGGCTCAGGGCTGTTAAGATTTATATATTTTTTATTTATTTAGTAAAAACTTAGCCTCATGATCCCTAAAGATTAAGGGCGATTAAGATATATATAAAAATTAAACCTAAGAAAAAAAATTATGAAAGTACTCATATTTTAAAAATATTCCCTGATAAATCTATGAATAATTTTTCAAAAGACAGGGTCGTATCCTGTGAAGGACTTCCTACGTATCCCACTAAATAGTGAGAATCAGACCCTTGTAGTTCATGAAGACCTTAAAAACTATATATATTTTTTAATTTCTTTGAAAAATAATTCATTAAACTTGAGGACCAAAATTCTCTTACGTTTCACTAAGTTGTCTAAAAGCTATCAAAAATTAAATGGCCTTCCAAATAAATATCAAAGAGGAAGTAGGATGCACATGTTGGTCATTATAAAAAGGGATACCTGTCCTAGATAGACTTATCCCCTGTGCCGAGTCCCGCTAAGTCAAATGCACATGATGCAAATAAAGCGGAACCTAATAGAGATAACCAGATTCTGAGTTTTAGTTCTACTAAGTTTAGCCTAATATGGATACATGTCTAGACTGGCTTACCCAAGCTTATACTCGAGTTGGGGAGGGACAACTTGTTCAATAGCAGTGTTACTCCGACTTTATTGTTGGTCCAAAACCCCGCCATACATGTGTGACTAATAATCCTTAACCAGGTGCCTTTACACTCCAGCTATCTCACAAAGAATATAAGTTGCATGCGCTGCATACTTTCTATCCTAATTCAGAGACTCAGAGGAGTGCGCAAGAGAAGACAATTTATAATATAATTGAGCAATATCAAAGCAATAAATGAGTGACAAGTAGCACATAAGGCCAACAAAAATAATATCAAAAATAATTAAAGTAAGTAAAAGTCAATATCAAAAGCTTGAATTCTAGTTATTCCCTAGCAGAGTTGCCAGAGATGTCACACCCCTTTTTTGCCCGAAGAGATCGAAGTCGAAGGGTTATAGTGTTCCAAGTCACCTTTTTGAATCCACAATCAAAAGGAATGACTCTTTATTATGGTCTGCAAAAATAAAAGGCTGGGTAAGGAATTCTGTTGACCGAAGGGAGGTGTGAGTCACCCCTCAAGTCCCGTGATTCTAACATGGTCTCTTTTATTGACTTATCTTGACTTAAATTATTTTGATAAATTATGTTTATGCCTAAAATTGCACATTTTTATTATACCAAATACTTGTCTATTATTGTAACGCCCCAAATCTGGTACCCAAAATGCTATATGATGCTCATAATCCCGAAGGACCATAAGCTAATCCATGAATGATACCTGTAACTGAGCACTGAATAATAATAATAATAATATTATAAATGCAAAAACATAAATGAGAGGCCATAAGGTTCAATACTGATACATAACTAAAAATATGGTATAACAATACCAAAACAATTGAAATAACTGTCTGAACGTGTTGTAGTCTGAAAACATCTAAAACTGAACTATCTGAATAAAGAGTTGATTGGATAATCCCCCAACTAACTCTATCTGCTGAAATAAAATAAGTACTAAAAAAATAAAATAATCAAAAAATAACATCGTCGAATAATGAGGACTCACTCCTGACTCTGACTACTAAAACTGCAATGCTACTGATACTCAAGAGTGCGTGCTTCTGAAACTATGGTATGAAACACTATAGCGCAAATGCATCAGTATGATTGAATGTACTGATATGAAAGTGATATAGGCTGAATACAATGGTTCATATGCATGAATAATACTAACTAACTGAATAACATGAATGTGAGAATATATGTATGAATACATAACTGTAACTGAGATCGTGATAATACTGACTTATGAATTCTGATAACGTGGATTTACTGATATCTGAGTACTAATACAGGGATACTGAATGACTAAGTCTATTGAGTACTGAGGAACTGATGTCATATTACTGATAAAGGAATGATTGTTTTTGACATTTCTGATTATAAAGAACTGGTCTGATTGATTGTATCTGGCAGACCTTAAATCTAAATATTGGTAACATGAATTTTTTATAATTAATATACTATTAACTGGGTGAGTGTGTCTGACAATCTTGATTCTGATAGAACTAGCTAAGTTCTGTACTAAGCTGAGCGACTGTATCTGATAGTTCTAAAACTGTAGAACTGAACTGAGTTCTATTACTGAGAATAGATCTGAAATTGAGACTGTGGGAGGTAATCATCTAATTGACATGCCTCAAAACTGAACTAGTAGGGTCTAACCTGTAACCCTAGCTGGAAGGGTATCAGTACTGTGCCATGAGTAAAGACAAGCTGTGAGTAAACCCTTTCTGACAGGGAGCTCTTCCGTCAACACTTCCTAGTAGGAAAACTCGGATGAGGTGTATAATCCCTAAACTCATAGGGTACATCTCAACTTATGCTGGCTTCGTAGTTTTAGAATGCAAGGATTGCTTCTAATGATCACACCCTCTACTGGCCAACTTTCGAAGGCCAATAATAGGCTAAGTCTGGGAACTTAGTTAGAATTTTATTTTAAAGTCTTGGCCCCCTTGACAAGCTTAAAAGACTGAATTAAGCTTAAAAATTTTGACGGGTCTTACAATATCTCTCCCTTGGGAACATTCATCATCAAATGAGACTAACTGAGAGAGGAGAAATGATAAACTGAAGTACATATTGAACATGAACAACTGAGACATGACTTCATGACTAGCATGAATGATATGATGAATGTATCATACTGAACATGCATATTTGATGTGTGAGTAACTGGTTCATGATTGCATAATTGAGATTTCTTATAAGCTGAGTGTCTCACGATGAGAATGCATGTTTGATGCATGATTATATGACTGAACTGATACATGAATGCATGACTGAATAGGCAATGGTATTTGATACCAAGTTTATGATGAGAATCTGATCATGGAACTAAATGCCAAGTTTGAAACTGAAATCTGAACATGAAACTGAATGAGTTCAAGGAAGACTGTTACCTTAAACTGAAAATGCTGATGAGTCTAAGATTAATTACTAATTATGCATGAGTGGAAACATAATAACGTAACTTAGTCTGGAATGTGATACATAAGCTGGATTATCGTGATCTGAATTGAGCACCTTGAAAACGTAGCTTACGGCTGAGGTCGGAGTTTGAGGGTCAACTTATAATTACCCACTTACTCCAAACTAGATTCATTATGAGAAGAGATAATGGTATGTTTTATGTCATGAGAGTTCAAGGAATTATTGTGTATCTCCCCATTGGGACATTATGTCCCTAGAAGCATATTGACTTGACTGAGGTACTGAGGAAAACTAGGATGATGCACAAGGCACCTACGAATTAAATTGCGGCTGAATATCTGGGATTGATGCTAAGATATGATATATGAACTGAGTGGATCTTGCAACTACTGCGACTTTCTATCTTGGAATAGGTACATATTTGAGATTTCTGATGGTAGGACTAGGTGGAAAGATGGGAAACTACACCATACGGATTTGTTGTCTGATTGCTAAACTGAATTACTGGCTTTCAGACTAACTTACGCTGAAAACTTATAATCGACTAGAGAATTTCTATGACATTCTTTCTATAGATTTCTAGTGACGGTAGGGAAAAAATAAATCTTTGTCTGGCGTGAGCAGGACATCTGAATAGGAGATCGCTACATGGCTGGGATTTTTTTTGTATTAGGAGGCAAGGCCTATGAAACATCATCTAAGAGAAGGTGACAAAACCTTATGCACTACAACTGAGACTACTGAAGAGATTCACATGGGCGTTGAGCATAAATTAATGGGTATACTAATTTATCTAATTAAATGAATAACTGATAGCTAAATACTAGACATATAAGATTGAACTGCACTTGATTTGGGATATCTGGACTGAAACTATAGAGTGTTATGTATAGAATGTAATAACTAACTGGGTAACATGAGGTAACTAAGCATGAGTGAGGAAAAACTATATTACCTTAGAAACGTAAGACCAGGTGTCTAACATGATTCGGGAATATTCTATAAACTGAGGTACTGAAATATAATATCTGAGTAACTGATGTCCATATGCTATGGTTGGGAAATCTTAAAACTGGACTGAGTTTCTGATCTGATTGGACTAGGACTGGGACTAAACTTATAGTTAAGACAGTAATTGATACTGTAACCGTAACTAAGACTGTAACTAAGATTGAATGCTGGTTTTCTATAACTGAGGGTTAGACTGTTACAAGAGTACTGAATTTTGATGGCTAAGTAACTAATAGATGAAAGCCATGGTTTTGTAGGATAATCTGAGTCCTTTACTGAATATTAATTACTGAACTGACACTGTAACTGAGGCCTGCGGGATGGAACTTTAACTCTACATATTCACTGAGGTATCTAAACTGAGGGTATACGTGGCATAATCTGTGTTTGACTGAACGCTAGGAGTGAAGTGATGAATCGTGTGGGCTAAGCATACTGTAAAGTACGACATGAGTGCATGAGTCATGAGCTGCACGAACTAGGTTTGGAATTTCTCAATTTGTGGAACATGATCCGCAACATTGGATGAACTTGGACTCCTCATATGAGGAACTTGAAACACACAATATTCTATGAAAAACGCATGGATAAAAGTTGTATTCGTAGGACTAAAACATAAAGCATACATAAGTATCAGGAGGGTTAAAGTACAAAACTTTACACTAAGGTAGGAATGGGTCGGGAATCATCTTCCCTTATTGATTTTCTACATATACTGGCATTACTACTAGAATCTAAATGGCTAACTTTCTGAGATATCATAACCGGATAGTTACTAAATACCTATCTGGCTCTCTTATTTTCCCTCTCCTTCTTCTTAAGTTTCTACTCCTCAATCTGTTGAGCATGGATTATAAGCCTGGATATACCATCTCCTAGATCAACATCGCAGTCCTGCACTCCTTAACCACTCTACCTGATATCCAAGACATAAACTTATTCATTCTAGATATACTATCTTCTACTACATAGGGATCGTACCTGGCTAACTGAGTAAACGTGAGGGAGTATTCTTTTACCCTCATGCTACCTTGTCTGAGGTTGATGAACATTAATACTTTGGCTTCTTTCTGCTCTAGGGGAAAGAATCTACCTAAGAAGGTTGTAGCAAACTCTTCCCACTCTATGGGCTCTGCATCTGCACCCCCATCTACCCTCCACTACTTAAACCATGTATGGGCTACATCTTGTAGCTGATAGGCGGCTAACTCTGCATTCTCACTGGAAGTCACTCCCATGATATCTGTGACTTTCTGAACTTGATCGAGGAACTCCTGTGGATTCTCTTCAAACTTAGAACCTAAGAATAGACGAGGATTTATTCAGGTAAAGTCCCAAATCCTAGCTACAGTAGAATTGGCCACTAGGCTAGCCGGAACAACAGTTGGTCAGTCATTCTGAGTTGTGACTGAATTAGCTAGAGAAGTGAATGTAGTCCTGAATTCTGTATGAGAGACATGTTAGCCTAAAAGGTTAGGCTGATCGGGCTAGATGATCTCCCGTTCCTCTTTCATGAGTCCTCTTTGGAGGCATGTTCTTTAAACAGAAGAGAAGGGATTAAACTGAGAGTTTGGCTGGAGCTCATGCTCACTCGCACGACATAAATACTAAAAGAAGGGAAACTGTTCCTAAAATATCTCATAGCCTTCTACACATAAGTGAGGTGCACAACACACCCATGTAAAATACTCTACTAGATGTAGCTTTACAGACTTTTTAGGACGCTGTTGAATCTTAGTCTCTGATACCAAGTTTGTAATATCCCAAATCTAGTACCCGAAATACTATACGGTGCTCATAATCTTGAAGGACCACAAGCTAACCCATGAATGATATCTGTAACTGAGCACAGAATAATAATAATAATAATATCGTAAATGCAGAAACATGAACTAAAAAGGCATAAGGTTCAATACTGATACATAACTAAAAATATAATATAACAATGCCAATAAACTGAAATAACTGTCTGAACGTGTTGTAGTCTAAAAGCTTCAAACTGAATTATCAAAATAAAGTGTTGATGGGACAATCCCCCAACTAACTTCATCTGCTGAAATAAACTAAGTATTGAAAAAAATTGAAATAATCAAATAATAACATCCTCAAATGATGAAGACTCACTGCTGACTCTGACTGTTAAAACTGGAATGCTACTGATACTCTGGAGTGCGTGCTTCTGAACCTATGGTATAAAACACCATAACACAAATATGTCAGTATGATTAAATGTACTGGTATGAAAGTGAGGTAGGATGAGTGAAATATTTCATATGGATGAATAATACTAACTGACTAAATAACATGAACGTAAGAATACATGCATGAATACATAACTATAACTGAGATCGTAATGACAGTGACTCATGAATTTTGATAACATGGATTTACTGATATCTGAGTACTAATACTGGGATACTTAATGACTAAGTCCATTGAGTACTTAGGAACTGATGTCATATTACTGATAAAGAAATGGTTGTTTCTGACAGTTCTGATTATGAAGAACTGGTCTGATTGACTGTATCTGACAGTCCTAAAATTTGAATACTGGTAACATGAATTTTGTATAATTAATATACTATTAATTGGGTGACTGTGTTTGATAGTCCTGATTCTAATGGAACTAGCTGAGTTCCGTACTTAGCTGAGCAACTGTATCTAACAGTCCTGAAACTGTAGAACTAAACTGAGTTCTATTACTGAGACTGGATCTGAAACTAAGATTATGGGAGGTAATCATTTAACTGACATGCCCCAAAATTGAATTGGTGTGGTCCAACCTGTAACCCCAGCTAGAAAGGTTTCAGTATCGTGCCACGAGTAAAGACAAGTTGTGAGTAAACTCTCTCTACAGGGAGCTCTTCCATCAGCCCCTCATAATAGGAAAACTCGGATGAGGTTTATAATCCCTAAACTCGTAGGGTACATCTCAAAATACGCTTGCTACGTAGTTTTGTAATGCAAGGATTGCTTCTAAGGATCACACCCCCTACTGGCTAACAGGTGAGTCCCCATCTTTTGATTTACTCGGTGTTGAATCCTACTCCTAATTGAAGAGACACTAAACTGATTTAAACTAAACTAAACTGTTACTAATAGTATTATTTAGTTAATTTAAACAGATTTCACTAAATTTCCGTTGACTAATGGAATACTACTGAGATCTGATAACTTACTGAGATTACTCAGATTACTGAAGTTACTGAGATTATCGAGGATACTGAGATTACTGAGTTTTCCTGAGTCATGTAACTGACTAAATTCTAATGATCATGGCTTGACTAAGAGTATCATAAAAACTGACACTGGCTCTAGGCACACAATAAATTATCGGGTACAAGTACCCCCAGGACTCGATAGCATAAAACTGATAAGACTTGACACTTCTTGAACACATGACCCATATCAAAAATTCATAATACAATAAGTTTGGGGATTTCATGAAGAACATGGTTATCATAATGTTGTACATGGATGGAATTGCATATAGATATGTCATACTTTCATTAACCAAATCTTATGAACATTCCATCAAATACTTATAATGTATACAAGATCATGGAATTCATTCTTGGTCATAAGGGTAAAGCATGCATTTATTATATGAGTCACAATTGAGCTATAATACGTAATTTCTATCCTCTTAGGCATTTTGTCAAACATCTTACATGCACAACTTAGGGCATAGGTGCAATCATCAACTTACACATTATAAACAACTTAATTAATGGATTTCAACTTGCATGCTAATGTAGTTTCATAAAAAAACACATAAAGATTCCAACTTGGGAATCATACAATAAGATAAACATAGTTACAAATAACCCACAACATAAATATCATGTTTTATAATTTGAAAGAGGGTTCTTAGACTTCATGGATGAACGGAATCTATAAATCAACACTTGACATACCTTAGTTCTTGATTTTACGAAGATTGATGAAGAGATTCTTGAATTTGAGTAGTGAATTTGAATCCTTAATTGAAAATCTTAACTCGTTCTTGAGAGAAACTTGAGAGAGACACTATATTTTGGTTGAATTGGGGCTAAATCCCGTGTTTTAAACTTATATAGGGGTGGGAAATTTACCCTTCTTCCCTTAAAAATACAGACGTTTAATAACTGAAACTGGGCATCGATGTTATTATCGATGCAGTGCGTCAATGCCATCGATGCAATAGTCGATGCGTCACGCCATCATCGCGTCAAGTCTTAGTACTTGACCCTGGCATCCTGCAATAATATCAACCAACATGATTGGCGATGCGGCGCGCCAAGATCGGATTGGTCTACTGTTTTGGGCTTCCAAACGTGGTCTAAATGTGGTCCGAAAAATTTAAAACTTGTCTAGGACCACCTATGGACCTCTCTAATCATGAATTAGCAAAAATAAGATTGCCAACTTTCAAAGGCCAATAATAGGCTAAGTCTGGAAATTAAGTTAAAATTTTTTTGTCTAAGTCTGGGATCCCTTGACAAGCTTAAAGGACTGAATTAAGCTTAAAAATTTTGTGGGGTCTTACAATTATCTTATATTTAAATAAATTGGTGAAAGTTAATTTTAGAAAATATTTGACAAGGAGCATTATTGCATCCTTGAATTATTTTTAAATATCTCAGAAATATGCGTATGCCGCATTCTTAATTGAGATGAATGTTTTAAATGTGCCTAAAACTTGCCTAGGTTAAAAAAGTTGATTCTATCTCTTGTAAACTTATGACAATTTTTTGCAATGCTACTTAATTTTAACAATAAAATAAAACAATATTCATTTAAAGTGATAAATTAACAAAACAAAATTATCAAGCTTTATTAGAATAAATAACTAAATAATAAAATAAATAAAAATACACAGATCTATCCATATTATGATAAATTTAATATTATCCTCAAAATTTAATCTTTTTAAGTTAACTCTGATAATAAAAAAAATTCTAAAATCTAATTAAAAATAAATATAGATCATAAAATATTTTTATCTCTTTTCAGTTAACTTTAAAAATAAAAGAAAATTGTAAAAATTTAATCAAAAATAAATATAAATCCATAGGGAAGAGTATTTTTAGTAATTATTAGGAAAAAAATAAGAGAACGATTTAGTGATTTTTCAGTGGTATTTCATCGGAGTAGCGCTAGATTTGTTGATAGAGGCGGCAACGGGTTAGGGGGATTTCGGCAGTTCTCCACCAGATCTGAAAACAAAAAGGTCGGCTGGTGAAGCAGCGATTCGCTGGATCTCCGATGGTTATGAATGTTGGCAACTTGCTGACTGGGGCGTCAGCGCGTGGGGTTTGTGAGTTTTCAGCGAAGGATCGTGTGGCCAGTGGCAGATCTACCGCCAAAATGGACTACGGCGTATGGATCGGTGGTCGGTGGTTTGGAACCCACCATTGGGACTATTGGTCGCCGAAAAAGAGAGAAAATAAGGGGGCGCCAGCACAGCTGCCTCGCCAGCGATGTAGGAGGGCCATTTAGTCATCGGGTTTGGGGGTTTTGGTAGTTTACGGTGGTAAAGATAGTGTTTCTGGCGATGAATTCACCGGAAAAATATGGGTCAAGAATCATTTTTTTCGATCTCTCTTCTCGTTTCTTTTACTTTTTTTCTATCATTTTCTCTCATTTGTCAGTATCTCTCTCACGTTCACTAATGTCCAATTTTTTTGTGTATGTGCGCATAATTTTTGATGAGTGTGTGTATTCCAGTGGATATGTATGTGTATTCCATGATATAAAATGGTGAGTGTATGTGAAAATACAGTGTAAATGTGTGCAGTGTATTTTTTGCCTAGTGGATATCTGTGAGTTTGTTTGTATGGTGTAAAAAGTGAATTCATTTTTAACTAGACAATGATAATACACAACATTTAAACATTCAACACATCTACGCACAAATATATTCACATTCTGTAACTTGAATATTAAATAATGTTTAATATCACTTTAACATTCATTTTCATACATTTTTCACGGAGAATTTACAATATAAAGGGTACAAAAATTGAAATAGAACCTGTTAATGTTGTAAAGTGAAATCCAAACGTCGTCACCAGAAGCTTTGATAATAATACAGTGTATATGATTTTTCTTCTTTTCTATCTTTTATCTGATTTTTTTTTGTTTTTCTTTGATTTTTCTCTGTTTTATTTTTTGTAGTGTATAATACAGTGTATGTACTTTTTCTGGGGATTGAGGGAGTCCTTATGTACAGGGATTTTGGGGGGAACAGTTAACATCAGATAGGGTAGGAATTTTTAATTTTTGAATTATTTTCTTTTTTTCTTTTTTATATATATAAGATAATAATAATAATAACAAACAATAATATATATATATATATAAATAAAATAATAATAATAATGTAATAATAAATAATTAATTTTTATATTTAATAAAATATAATAAAAGTTTATAAATAGACAAAAATAAATATAATTAAGATAGTACTAAAACTACTAGCTTATTTATTTATTTATATATTAAAAAAATATTTTAAAGTTTTTTATTATTTTTTTAAAATTAGAATAAAAATAAAATAAAATATAAAATTAACTTAATTTAGTTATTTATTTTTTAATTAAAATTTTATTAAAAATAAAAGAAGAATTAAAATAATATCGGACCAAATATAAATATTTAATATAAAAAAATAAGTTAAAATTTGAGGAGGATTAAAAATCACGTGTCTACAGTGTGGGTATACTAGAAAAGATAGGATTAGAAATGAGGTTAGTCGAGATAAGGTGGGAGTCGCTTCGGTGGAAGACAAGATGAGGGAAGCAAGGTTGCGATGATTTGGTCATCTAATGCGGAGGAGCATGGATGCCCAGTGCGGAAGTGTGAGAGGTTGGCTAGGGATGGTTTGAGGCGAGGTAGAGGTAGACCAAAGAAATATTGGATGAAAGTGATTAGACATGATATGGAGCAACTTCAGCTTAACGAGGACATGACCCTGGATAGGAAGTTGTGAAGGAGGCGAATTAGAGTAGAAGGTTAGTCTGAGTTAGGATGTTGTATGTTTTGGTGTACACTTGAAGTATCTTTCTTTGGGTATTATTGAGTATGTTAATTGCTAGTATATCTTCTTGTTTTATTACTATTCATTATCTTATCTTAGATTGTTTTATTTTGAGCCGGGGGTCTATCGGAAACAACCTCTCTATCTCACGTTGAGGTAGTGGTATGGACTGTGTACACTTACCCTCCCTAGACCCCACTTGATGGGAATATACTGGGTATGTTGCTGTTGTTATTGTTGGGTTTATACTATGTTTATACAATAGGTAAGGTATAAGAAAATTACATGTATATGTTTATACTAAACACTAATACATAACCAGATAAAACTGATAATTAACTAATCTATTATTCCAAGTTAAAATTCATGTAAAAAAATTCTTCATTTGTTGTTATGGAGGCGTGTAAAAAGGAACTCTTTATCTATCATCACCATAAAAGAGTTATATATATCACAACATCTTAGCTGTCTTTGTTTCTAATTTTCATGGTTGTCTGTTGCTTTCTTTTTATGCTATTTTATTGAAGTCATTAGTGTATAATTATATTATTGTGTTGTTATATATATTTAGGTTGTCTTTATAAAACTGAAACAACATACAATGTTCATAATGTTTATTGATTTGGAGTTGGTAGATTTGTTCGTAGAATCGGTGTTAGCATTATATATTGTATAGTGTACCATTCCATTGACTAAGTGGAAAAAGGAAATATCTTCCAGTTACATTTCCTTTCTCCTTGCGTGTATGGATTTCTTCTAGAATTTAAGTTTTATGCATGGTGGATGTATACAATATTTTATATTATTAAATAAAATAAGTAAAATTAACTTGTTACTGTTGGTTATTCATATTGGGTTATGGATTTTTTTACTATGTGGATAAATAAAGTTCAATTTTGACCAATCTATTTTTACACATAGGCTCAATACTATGGGGCATATATATAGATCTTTTTGAGGTCTCATTTCACAATCACAAAAAATAGTTTTTAGCAGCCAAAGAGAGAAACTAGTGCAGATTTTCGCACCTAAAATTTCAGCCACAACTGTCAACTTCATTGTGATTCCCGCTTCATTTCTTATCCGATTGAGCTGATTTTTAGACATCCTATTTCTCTCATCTCAACCTTTTATTAAAAACTAACGGAGTTAGATTTAGTGGTCTGTACCTCCTGTTTTTCATCCGTGAACAATAGCTATATTTTTGGGTGTTTTTGCTCCTTTTTATTCTATAGTTTTGGTGCAATCTTGTTGTGTTGTTGATCGTTGTTTGGCCTTTGTTTTGTGGCCAATTTTGAAGAACAATATTTTGACTATTGGTGATTATAGTGAAGGTTTTGGTCCCATAATTTTTACTCTTCACATTGAAGGATTTTCCACATAAATTACGTGTCCCGTGTGATTGGTTTTATTCTTGTTTTATCGTATTTTGTTTGGTTGATTTGTTTGCTGTCATATTACCATTGTGCTTGATTTTTATGTTTCCTCTTGGTTCAAATTGAAAGGAAAAGTTTAGACTTACGTATTCTTCTACTGCTACCTTGTCATGCACTTTGATAATGCCCTTGCCTTTTCCAATAAAGTGGTATCAGAGCATAGGTTGTTGTTAATAGTTGGTTGTTAATTTGAATGATGGAGGCAAAATATGAGAAAAATGGTGTATTTGAATGGTAGTAATTATCATACTTGGAAAGGAAAGATGAAGGATCTTTACTTTGTCAATAAAATAAATTTACCTGTATTTGCATCTACAAAACTTCAGTCCATGATAGATGAGAATTGGAAATTTAAACACTTACAAGTTTGTCGCTATATTAGACAATGGGTTGAATATAATGTTAGAAACTATATTGTGAATGAGACACATACCAGAATTTTGTGGGACAAGCTTGCGATACTTTATGCTTCGAAAATTGGCAATAATAAGTTATTCCTACTTAAGCAATTAATGAATCTTGGGTATAAAGAGGGCAGTCCTATTTCTGATCACACAAATAATTTTCAGGGTGTCCTTGACCAGATGTCCGAAATGGGTGTAAAGTTTGATGAACAAATTCAAGGACCTTGGCTTCTTAGTACTCTATCAGACTCTTGAGAAACTGTTTGAGTACTTTGACTAATTCTTCTTGCAGTGGTGTTGTAATTATGAAATATCTTAAGAGCAGTGTCTTAAATGAAGAGATGAGAAGGAGATCTCAGGCCTCATCTTCTTCATCATCACACTCTGATATTTTAGTTAGTGAAGAGAAGGGAAGAAATAAGTCCAAAGGTCCAAATGATAGAGATAAAAGTAGAAGCAAGTCAAATTCCAAATTCAAGAATATTACATATGACTATTGCAGCAAAAAGAGGTATATCATAAAATATTATTACAATCATAAGAGAGATATGAGACAATAAAATAAAGAAGGCAATAATCAAAATAGTGTTGTTGTTGTTGCTAATGATGATCTTCTTGTTGCTTGTGGTGAGAATGCCATTAATTTTGTTCATGATGAGTCTAGATAGTTTGTGGATTATGGTGCTACTTCTCATGTTATGCCAAAGAAGGAATTATGTTCTTCTTATACTCCAGGTAATTTTAAGATATTGAAAATGGGCAATAATATTAAAGTTAAAGTATTTGGTATTGGTACTATTTATTTGGAAAGTAATAATGGTTCCAAACTAGTTCTCAACAATGTCAAGCATGCTCCAGATATTCGCTTGAATCTGATTTCTATAGTAAACCTTGATGATGAGGATTATGTTAACACCCTTGTTGTTGTCCAGTGAAAGCTTACTAGAGGTTTGATGATTATGGATCGAGCTGACAAGTTGTCTAACTTGTACGTATTTTAGGGATTCACTTCTAAATACTCCATAAACTTGATGGAGAATAATGCTTCATCAAAGTTATGGTATAGAAGGTTGAGTCATATCAGTGAGAAGGAAATTGATACTTTAGCTAAGAAAAATTTACTTTCTTGAGTAAAACATGTAAAGTTGAAAAAATGTATTAATTACTTAGTTGGTAAGTAGAAAAAAGTTTCTTTTCAGAGTCAACCGCCTTCAAGAAAGTTTGATTTGCTGGAGTTGGTACATTATGATTTGTGTGGTTCTTTTAAAGTAAGGTCTCATGGTGGTGCACTTAACTTTGTGACTTTTATTTATGATCATTCTTGAAAGCTCTAGGTATTTTCTTTGAAGTCCAAGGATCAAGTACATAATGTGTTCAAGGAAACTTAGGCCTTGGTTGAGAGACAGACAAGGAAGAAATTGAAATGCATCTGATCAGATAATGGTGGTGAGTATATTGGTCCTTTTGATAGATATTACGGAAAGCAGGGTATTCAGCATCACAAAACTCCTCCAAAGACTCTTTAGTTACATAGTTTAGTAGAGAGGATGAACAGAACTCTAATTGAGATGATTAGATGTATGCTTTTAGATTCTATGCTGTCAGATTCCTTTTAGGCAAAAACACTTAATACTATTGCTTATGTTATCAATTTATCTCCTACCGTTGCTTTAGATGGTGATTTTCTTAACAGAGTTTGGTCTGGTAAGAATTTGTATTATGACCATCTTAGAGTCTTTGGGTGTAAAGCCTTTGTGCATGTCCTTAAGGATGAAAGGTCAAAGTTAGATGTTAAAACTAGCCAGTTTATCTTCATTGGCTATGGTCAAGATGAATTTGGCTATCATTTCTATGATTCAGTTGAAAAGAAACTAGTTAGAAGTCGTGATGTTGTGTTCTTTGAAGATAAAAAAATTTAAGATTTTGACAAAGCTGAGAAGGTTGGTTCTCATAATAGTGAGAGACTAGTTGATGTTGATCCAATTTCTTAAACTATTGCTCCTGAAGAAAATCTTCATTATAATGAAAATTAAGTTGATAATGAAAATGATGATCATGTTTAGAATGACTATCATGATATTGTTGATGCTCCAGTGAAAGTTTATATGGTTGATCAACAACCAGTTATTGATGAGTTCTCTCAAACGATCAACTAGAGAGAGAATACCTTAATCTCGTTATTCTCCTAGTAAGTATGTACTCCTAACTGGTAGGAAAGAACTTGAGATTCTTGATGAGGCCATGGAAGGTAAAGAAAATAAAAGTGATTTGATGTTATGAAAGCTGAGATTAAATATTTGCATGATAATCATATTGGTTAAGCTTCCTAAAGATCGAAAAGCTTTGAAAAACATAATCCAGTTTCATGGTACAAGGCTAGATTGGTTGTGAAGGAATTTAACCAAAAAAGGAGTTAATTTTGATGAGATATTCTCTCTAGTTATGAAGATGTCATCAATTCGTGTAGTTCTAAGCTTAGATGCAAGTCTAGATTTAGAGGTTGAGAAAATAGATGTTAAAATTGTTTTTCTCCATGTTGACTTAGATAAAGAAATTTATATGGAGAAACCCAAAGGTATTGGAGTCAAAGAAAAAGAGAATTATGTTTGAAAATGGAAGAAGAAATTGTATGGTTTGAAACAAGCTCCTATGCGGTGGTACAGAAAGTTTGATTTCATTATGAGTCAGCAGGGCTTCAAGAAGGCTACTTCAGATCATTGTGTTATTGTGCAAAAAAACTCTCTGATGCTGACTTTATTATTGTGTTGCTTTATATTTATGACATGCTTGTTGTTTGTCATAATTCTTGCAGGATTCAGAAGTTGAAGCAAGAGTTTAGTAAGTCTTTTTCTATAAGACTTAGGACCAGCAAGGTAGATTCTTGGCATGTAGATTGTTTGTGAAAGAAAGGCCAAGAAGTTTTGGTTATCACAAGAGAATTACATTCAAAAATTACTTCAAAGTTTTAGCATAAATAAGGCTAAGGTTGTTAGTACATCTTTAGCTATGCATTCAAATTGAGCATGAAGCAGTGTCCTTCCAGTGATGATGAGAAAGAAGATATAAAGAAAGTTTCTTATGCTTCATCTATTGGTAGTTTGAAGTATGCAATGGTTTGCAAAAATCCTAATATTACTCATGTTGTTGGTAATATTATCCGTTTTCTTTATAATTCGGGAAGGAAACATTGGAATATTGTGAAGTAGATTATGAAATATTTGTGGCACTTCTAGTATGAGTTTATGTTTTGGCACAGAAAAGCCTATCCTTTATGGTTATACTGATTAATACATGGCTAGTGATATTGATATTTGCAAGTCTACATCAGGATATTTGGTTACTTTTATAGAGGGAGTTGTGTCTTGAAAATCTAGATTGCAAAAATGTGTTGCTCTATCTACTACAAAAGATGAGCTTATTGCTACTGTTAAAACTTATAAAGAATTTCTTTGGATGAAGAGATTCTTGAAAGAGCTTGGTTTTGCTCAAGAGAGGTATGTTCTTTATTGCGATAGTTAAAGTGCTATATCTTATGACGAGAATTCTATATTTAATGGCAGTCTAAACATACTAATGTGAGATATCATTGAATTTGAGATGTGTTGGATTCTAGATTGCTTAAACTTGAGAAGATTCATATGGATGATAATGTTTCTGACATGATGACTAAAGCTTTTCCAAGAAGGAAGTTTGAAGATTTTTGCATGATCACTAGGATGGCGGCCTCCTCTACATAGTCGAGAGGGGGAGAATTGTTGGGTTATAGGCCTTTTTTTCTTTCAATATAGATAAATAAAGCCCAATTTGGACCAACCCACTTTTGTCCTTAGGCCCAATACTATGGGGATTATATATAGATCTTTTTAGACTTATTTCACAATCACAAAAAAGAATTTTCAGCAGCTAAAGAGAGAAACTAGTGCATATTTTCGAACCTAAAATGTCAGCCACAGCTGTCAACTTCAAATTGCAATTTTTACTGTTTTTTATCCAATTTAGCTGATTATTTGACAAATTATTTTTTCTATCTCAATCTTTGTTTAAAAAATGACAGAGTTGAATTTGGTGGTCTATAGCTCTTGTTTTTCATCTGTGAACAGTAGCTGTATTTTTTGGTGTTTTTCCTCCTTTTTGTTCTCCAGTTTTGGTGCAATTTTGTTGTGTTAGTGCTGGTTGTTTGACACTTGTTTTGTGGCCAATTTTAAAGAACAATATTATAACTCTTAGTGATTATAGTAGAGATTTTGATCCCGTGATTTTTTACTCTTCACATCAAAGAATTTTTCACGTAAATTTTGTGTCCCGTGTAATTGATTTTATTCTTATCTTTTTGCATTTTGTTTGGTTGATTTATTTTCTGTCATATTACCATTGTTCTTTATTTTTTGTTTCATCTTAGTTCAAATTAAAAGTGAAAATTTAGATTTGAATATTCTTCTGATGCTACTCGTTGTGCACTTTGATAGTGCCCTTGCCTTTCCCAACAATTCATCCTTTTATGATTTATTTCTTTCCGGATATCAAGGTGGTTTTTTTCCTTTTCTATGATTATATAGCATTGCACTGATTATCTCTTTTAAACTCTCATCGTAACTCGGTCTCTTTTTCCAAAGCCTCACTCCATGTTATCTTGCTTTATTTTCCTCTTACTATGATTGATGCACGTAGCACTTTTTAATGATTTTGTCACAATTTTTATGTGATGTTTAAAACTTCATATGTTGTTAAACTTTTTAGAACATAAAGTTAAAATTAAAATTCGTTTATAAATCTGTCACAACAAAAATAAAATAATGTGTTTGCTATCTCTTAAACCAAAAGAAGCATCTCAAAATCATCAATGGTGGAAAAATCATTTTTGTTGAGAGGAAATAATGGAAAACTTTAACATCTGCATTATAAAAGGAAACTTTAATAAACCAATTTGGTTAGAATACAAATAGGACTCTAGTTGCCCTTAAGTAATATTGCTAATATCCTCCTCAAATTTAGCTATTAATTAATATTACTAATATCCTCCTAAATTTTATCTATAAACATCACAAGTAATCTTTTAGTTTACCTGATGGTATAAAAAAATATTTACATCATAGGTGCACAAAACTTAAATTCTCTCTTCTATTACCAAGTTTAAATCTTAGCTTTCATTAGTTGAGTCTTGACCCAATAATTAATGTGACAGGTTTTGATTTGTCCAAATTTAAATCAATCCGTGCTTTTGCCACACCTATTTGATACCACTTTTTAGTACGGGTGTCCGTTAATTGGTGAAATAATAATAATGAGAATCTTTTGTCCGTTGATGATTTGGTTCAGTTTTATGTCTTATCGGTTTAATTAATCGATTTTTGATTTTTAAATACGCTAAACCAATAATTAAATCAATATGATATTTTTTATCAATTTTGATTTATTGGTTTTTTAATCCTTGACGATTCAGTTTTTGGTTTAACCAATAAAAAATGCTTATAAAATAAATATATGTAATTTTTCCTTCTGAATAATTATATATGTCTATATTAGTGTGACACAAAGCAAGACTCAATTAGTAAATGTAAATAACTATAATTAAGTAATTCAAATTAAATAGGCTTAATTAGTAGTACTTTTGGAACCAAAAAAATCACAACTCTAACAATAGCCTAAACTGATCTTCACTAATCCAGTCAAATAATTGAACAAGTTTCTATAACTTTTAGAACAAAAAAGAACAAGAGAATCAATTTCCACATATAGTATTTAGTTTTTATGTTTCAGGTTTTGTAGAAACTTTGAAGGCACTAATAAGTAATATATATAAGTAGTGGTAAAGTAGTAGTTAAGCAGAGTATTAATGGGTTATCGATTTACCCCATATCCCAATATTAAAAATTCAAAACTAATCCATAACCCGATAAAAATTTATAAAATCATCAAACAACCATTAACCCAAAAATTCAATAGTAACAAACCAATAACATTTTTTTGATTCAGTTTATTGGTCGATTTGGTTTTTGCACACCCATACTTTTCAGACATCTTTTAATATTTTTTAAGTAATTCAAACAAGTTCATTTACTTTAAAGTAACTCAAAGAAATAATTTTTATGAAAATTTTCAGGCAATAAACTGCAAATATTATTATACCAACAATATGAATATACCTAATGAAGCCCTTAGTTGCTTAATCATCTATATAGCAATGAGTTAAGCTAGACTAAACTTCAAAAAAACCTATTTACAAATACTGTAAGCCTCAATCTCCTAAGTACAAACTCTATCAATATAAGCCTTACTAGTCCTAGCATATTTGAATCATCGATACATATTAACTCTCTCCTTTACTATCCATTGTATTTGATCAAATAAGAAATAGTAATGGCACTCTGATTCCTGAGGATTCTCCCGTTCTTGGTCATTCATACATTGTGAATCATAGCTTTATAACTTGCTACAATAGCCTCCTTTTTGAATCTCTTCCATTTTCTGCTTCTGATTCACTAAACTGTGCCTTTAACATCACTAATCCTAATATGAACCTTTATCCAAACTTACCGGATTTTATGGCCGGAGGGGAGGCTTGCCAGATATATTTACTCACTTCACAAACAACATTTCCCCCACTATACCATTAAAATTTACCCAAAAAGACTAGCGATCCTATTAATTTGCCTAAAGATGCTAGTAAAAACAATAGTGACAATAGTAATGATAAATTAGTAAAGGATAAGGTTAAATTTGTTGATCTAATGAAGCCTTTAACTAGTAACAATGCGCAACAAACTAAAGGGATTAATCCTATTCCGATGAAAGTAGTATCATTTGTCAATGGAGTCCCTTGGGTTTCATGGACGGAGCAGGAGGTACAAAGGATAAATATCATGAAGGATTTTTAATAAGCAATTTTCAATAAGTTCTCATATGGATGGCCGGAATAGGTGATTTAAGAACGTAAATTCCTAAATACTGTGTAATGATTTGATTTACAAGTCATGATGTCACCTAATAAAACTCATTAGTAGGTAAACTGAACGATAATTTGGAGCTTAACAAAATGGGTTAATTTGGTGGCAATTGCCCAACATAGGCAGGAATCAACAACACAACTTAGAAATAAGCATAATATTTAAAATAGGCAAAGATAGTCAATGTAGATATCATCCAACGACCTAGTAGAGCCAGTACAAGAGCATCTAGTAATAATAATGCAACCCAAGTACCTAGAATAGTCAATAACACCTGTCTCAAAATAAAAGACTGAACATAGAAAGATAGAAAGAAATAGGTGACTTCGACTCCAAGAGCTCACCCTATTTTCGAATATCAATACAGCACGAGTGTTGATCAATATCAGTAATTAGTACTCGGATATGGACCAAAAGGTATAGAAGTGTAGTATGAGTATCAAAACCACGGGCACTTAGTAGGGAACGTCGGTTGACTAAGCTAACTCATGATATAAGTATGATAAAATGCGAGATAACATAACTAAGTCAAGATATGGAAAAACTTGGAGTAACTCAAACATCGCTCTGCATATATAAGTAAATAAACCATAATAATAGCATAACATGACATAAAGCATCAACATATGTAATCATAACTACAAAATTAACTCCCATATGCCAATTGGTTCGAAAAAGTAATAACCTATCGCAAGCTCTCATAAGCCTGGAAGGTACACACAAGATAATATAACCCACCACCATTATTTACAAATTATCAATATACCACTAGAGTCCAGTCACATCATTCTACAATGGTCATTTTCTCATTTTCAGACTTAGCCAAATTGTTATTTTCAATCTCACACCCTTATATCATCATATCATAATAAGTATATAATCATAGTATAATATGCATATCCAGACTTAAACTAAAAATATAATTATTATCCATACTTGAACCGGTATTATAATCACTAGACAGACTTGAATTGGTATTATAATTATTAGCCGAACTTTAACCGATATTATAATCATTAGCCGAACTTGAACCGATAAATATAGTCATTATCTTATCCATCCTTCGTACCCAAACCGGTAATTAAAAATATGTCAATATAATCAATAATATCATCAATAGAATAAGTAATAGCATAATTAGTAGGCGTCAATTCTCACATCAACCAATAGATCAATCAAGTATCAAAGTTTATCTATATTACCTCAACAAGCATTTTCAAGAGTCTAACAAGCGTATAAAGGTCTACAAAAGCTAACACGCATCTTAGCCTAAGGTTGGTAAAGGGCCAAATTCTAATCCCCAAAGTTTCATTTTAGACAAAAACTACTTGAACTAGGCTTAAGGTATCTAAATCCACTTTTAGATTTTAACAAGCCTCAACTAGCCTTAAGATAGGAAATTCACCTAAAATATGTGAAACTAGGTCAATTATGCCTAATTTACAAATTTCGAATAGCCTGAACAATTCAAATAACCCAAGCATTAAAATTAATCATACCAATACTAAAAATCCATCCCAAATCTAACCCAATAAAATAAAAATACTATGATCTTGATCAATCTAATGAGAAATAAAACCTAGCCTATCTGAATGCCAAAGAAAGCTCAAACGATCTGCTAAATCACCATTTTTTCCTTCTGAGAGGCTTCTGCAAAATTTCAAGCTATCAAAATCACATTCTACCCATCAATACAGGAATAATAATACCTATATTGCACTATTATGCTTCGGGTCCAAAAATCATCCCAAAACCTATATGGGTCCCATTTACAAAAAAAAAATTGTGTTTTCAAAATCAACCCAATGTTCTCTTATGATCAAGGAGTCATTACCCTCTAAATGGGGTAAAATTCAAGCTAATTTGGAGCTAAAATAAAGCCTCCACGTTTTGAGATTTTTGAACAAGAAATGAAAAATTCTACCATAAAAAGGGTGAAATCGTACCATAAATCAAAGAAGAATCACAAAAATAATTGTTAGCTAAGCTCCCAATTACCCACAAGCTCCAATTCCAATATATCTCACTATTTAGGATTTATCTCTCAAGAAATGGATGAAAAAAAGGCAAAAAGTGGATAAAATGGGAAATTTATATCCTTTCAGGTTATTAGGTGTCACTATCGCTACCCGAGCCTCTTGATTGCCATATATGGAGTTAGGTACAGGTGTCATATTTGTGACACTACCCCATCACAATCAAGGTACTGGTTTGTTGTCCAAAGATCCGTGTTCATGACTAAAGTGTCGCAATTGCGTCACTTCATCGTGTTTCCAGATCGCTATCGCGACCAATGGCCCGCGATCACGTGTGCACCAGTTACAGTTGAGACTTGGAAACTCTACAAGTCTCCGCCAAGCCCTCAAAATTTATTTGAAATCCTGTATAAGAAAACAAATCATGTAACCATACCAAATTTGATATTCCAGAATCAATGTCATAATCGATATTTCCATCCGAGGTTGTTTCATGAAAAGTGGGTCCCTCACCCAATTTTAATTTTCTTAACTTTTTGAATAATGGTTTCAAATGAGCTCGAGTGCCTTGGGACCCAAACCAAGAGTTCACCTAGCCTAAAATGGATATTCTAGAGCTGTTGGAATAGTTAGAATTTTCATTCAAGGTCATTGAACTAAAGTTTTTTCTCGATGTCCATTTGGAACTAGCAAATACTTTAAAATAGGGAATTGACTCTAAAAACTAAACGAATAGCCCGATAATCGTACTTTTAGTCCCAACAAGTCATAAATGACTTAGGGCAGTAGTAGAAAAGCTCTAATGGACAAAATAAGAAAGATTATGGAAAATAAACTAGAGGGTCATTATAATATCCACTAGTAAAGGAACTTTCGTCTGCAGAAGTTAAAGGATTAGGATATACCTAAAATCTCAAATAGGTAAGGATACTGCGTCCACATCTAACTTTTGATTTACCAAGTGGACTCCTTTACTGGGCGGTACCTCCTCTAAATCTGAACTACAGGAATTTCTCGAGTATGCAACTGCCTGACATCACTACCCAAAATAAGCACCAACTCCTCCAAGAAGGTCAATTGCTCATCAAACTGGACTGAGTCTTATCTAAGAACATGATATAGATCAATAATGTAATGCCATAACATAGATATATGGAAAATCGAATGGACAATAGAAAAATTTGGAGGTAAAGAAAACTCATAAGACACCTCACTAAGTGTGCAAAGAATCTTAAAAGGTCCAATATATCTTGGACTGAGCTTGACCTTTCTCCCGAACCTCATCACAATCTTCATGGGTGATATACAAAGAAATAATTTATAATCAACTCCAAATCTAGGAACGAAGTCTACGGTTTGCATAGGCCTTCTGCCTATTCTAAGCTGCTCTCAATTTATCTTGAATCACCTTAACTCTATCCAATAACTCCTAAAGTAAATTAGTACCATGGGTTGAATATTAGATATCTCAAACCATCTAATCTGAGAATGATATCTCCTACCATACAAAGCCTCAAAAGGCACCATCTCAATACTCGAATGATATTTGTTGCTATAGGCAAACTCTGCAAAGGCTAAGTGCTTCTACCAACATAGGCTCTTAGCATTTTCTCAAGCACCTAAATAGTCTGCTCAGACTAGCCATTAGTTTGAAGATCGAAGGTTGTACTAAGATCTACCTAAAATCCTCCTGAAATCTCTCTAAAAGCTATAAGTAAACACAGGACCTTGTTATGAAATAATAGATATGGGAATACCATGAAAATAAACTATCTCACGTACATAGATATAGGCTAACCTCTCAGAACTAAAGGACATATGAATAAGAATAAAATATGCTAACTTAGTTAATCGATCCACGATGACCCCAATACCATTGGAACTATGATAAGTAAGATGTAAACCACTAACAAAATCCATGGTAATCTTCTCCCATTTCCACTAGGGAATGGGCTGAGTAAATCCATCTGGTCGTTGATGCTTAGCTTTTACCTGCTAATAACATAGGAACTGGGCCATAAAATATTCTACCTCTCTCTTACTAAATGGCTAGTGATCCCTACTTAAACCATTGGGTGATAGGTATTTCCATGGTACAAATAACTTCAGAGAATAGGGTGCCCAATCTCAGGCTAGTGGGGCTCAATCAGCTCCATCATATCCTCCTTTCCAATTTTATAGTCATTTTTATTAGGTTTTTTATGATGAGGGAAGGGACAGGTGCTTTAACTAGGATTATCTAGGGAACATTCTTAGAAACTGTCCTGTAAGGTACCTCTAGGGCAAACATAGTTCTTATTGCCTATTCTTTAGCTCTGGCACCAAAAGGTGCACCATTTGGCTCCATCACTGGTCAGAACCATCTTTATGCTCTCACTACCCAACAGGAGTTTGAGGCATCGCCTGATGTCCTGACTAGTATATTGAAAATCTTTTCTCATGATGTGTATGTTTTACTTGATTTGGGGTCCACTCTCTCTTATGTGACCTCATTTATGGCTTTGTATTTTGGTTTTGGTCTAGAGTGTGTTTCGAACTCTTTTTTTATTTCTACCTCGATAGGTGACTCTGTTATTGCTAAAAGAGTCTATAGGGGGTGTGTGGTATCTGTTGGTAGTAAAGAAACTATAGAGAATCTGTTTGAATTAGATATGGTGGATTTTGATGTTATACTGAGGATGGATCAGTTGCACTTGTACTATACATTTCTAGACTATTGGACTTGTATGGTAGTCTTTAATTTTCCTAATGAGCCAGTTATTGAGTAGGGAGAGGGTGGTGGTGGTTCCCTAGCTCCTAAAGAGAAGTTTGTATCATATTTTAGAGGTTAGATATTAATAGCCAGGGAGTGTCTCTATCATCTAGTTTGGACTAAAGGTTCTAACTTAAAGGGTCTTTCTTTGTATTCCATCCTAGTGGTAAATGAATTTCTGAGGTCTTTTCTGATGACCTTCCTGGTGTTCCTCCTAATAGGGAGATTGAGTTTGGGATTGATCTTATTCTAGACACTCATCCAATTTCTATTCCACTATATAGAATAGCTTGACGGAGTTGAAGGAGAAATTAAATAATTTTTTAGATAAGGGTTTCATCCTTTCTAATGTGTCCTAATAAGGTGAACCAATGTTGTTCATGCATAAGAAGGACAATTCTCTTGGATGTGTATTGATTATAATAACTAAATAAGATGTCGATAAATACTACGTATCCCCTTCCAAGGATAGATGATTTGTTTGATCAGTTGCAGGGTACTAATTTTTTCTCCAAGTTTTATTCTTGATTCAGGTATCATCAGTTAAATATTAGGGAAGAGGATATCCTTAAGACTACTTTCCCTACCCGATATGGCATTATGAGTTTTTGGTTATGTGTTTTGGGTTGACCAATGCCCCAACAACATTTATGGACTGATGAATAGAGTCTTTTATAAGTTTTTAGATCTGTTTGTCATTATTTTTATAGATGACATTTTTGTGTACTCTAAGAGTAAGGTAGATTATGTCGATCACCTCCGTATCATATTGCAGACCTTGAAAGAGTAGCAGTTGTATGCAAAATTTTCAAAATGTGAATTTTGGTTAAACGCTGTCAATTTTTTGGGTCATATTATTTTTATTAAAGGGATCATGATAGATCTGCATAAGGTTGCAGTGGTTAAAAAGTTGCCTAGACCCACAACTCCAACCGATATTCAAAGCTTTTTAGGTTTAACTGGATAATACCAGAGGTTTGTGTAGAGTTTTTCTTCCATAGCTGCCCTGTTGACTAAGTTAACTCAGAAGAAGGTAAATTTATGTGTTCTTATGCTTGTGAGGGTAGTTTCAAGAAGATGAAGAATAAGCTAACTTCAGCTCTGATTTTGACTTTTTCTAAAGGCATTGATGGGTTTGTGGTCCACTGTTATGTGTCCTGTGTGGGACTTGGTTGTGTTCTGATGTAGCATGGAAAGGTGATAGCTTATGCTTCTAGATAGTTAAGGTGCATGAGAGGATTATCCGACTCATGATTTTGAATTATTAGTTGTGGTGTTTTAGTTGAAAATTTGGAGTCACTATTTGTATGAAGTGCATGTGGATATCTTTTCTGATCATAAGAGCCTGCAGTATGTGTTTACTCAAAAAGATCCTAACTTCAGGCAAAGGAGATTTCTTGAACTTCTCAAGGATTATGATATGAGTATTCACTACCATCTAGGTAAAGCTAATATGGTTATTGATGCTCTTAGTAGATTTTCTATGAAGAGTCTAGCTCATGTAAATAAAGAGAAGAGAGAGTTGGTGAAGGATATTCACTATTTTTCTAACCTTGGAGTTTGTCTTTTGGACTCTGAGGATGGTGGTTTGCTCATTCAAAAAGTGGCATAGTCGTCTCTTGGTGCTAAAATTAAGGAGAACTAAGTGTTAGATCTAATGGTGATGGGAATCAAGGATGACGTTGGTGGGCATAAGGTGATGGACTTTGAGATTAGTGGCGATGGTACCTTGTGATAGCAAGGGAGATTATATGTTTTTGATGTCGATGGTTTGCGAGAAAGGGTGTTGGCTGAGGCGTATGAGTCGGTCTATATTGTTCATCCTAATTCGATGAAAATGTATTATGACCTTACGGAGATGAATTGGTGGAATAATATAAATAAGGATGTAGCTAATTTTATGGCCAAGTGCATGTGTGTTAACAAGTGAAAGTCGAGCACATGTGACCCAGAGGTTTGTACGAAGAAATTCAGTTCCGAGAGTAGAAGTGGGAAGTGATCAACATGGATTTCGTTACCAAACATCCTCAGTGTTAGAATTAAGTTAATTTGGTTTGGTTACTTATGTATAGGATGACGAAGTGGGTTCACTTTTTGCCAGTGAGGACTAACTTCTTGGTTGAGGATTATGCGAGGTTGTATCTCCATGAGATTGTGAAGTTGCATGGGGTACCTATTTCTATCATCTCGAATCACGGTACATACTTTCTATCTCACTTTTGCTGATTATTTAAAAAAGTTTTAGGGACCAATATGAATTTTTGTATTGCTTTCCACCTACAGTTTAATGGGCAAGCAAAAAGGATTATTCAGACATTGAAGGAAATGCTTTGTACTTGCATGATTGACTATGGTGGTAGTTGGGTTGAGAACTTACCTCTTGTAGAGTTTGCTTATAACAATAGCTACCACTCTAGCATTGGAATGGCTCTATTTGAAGTGTTGTATGGTAGAAGATGTAGGTCTCCTATTGGGTGGTTCAAGCTTGTTGAGGCAGATATGTTTGGCCCAAATTTGGTTCACCAAGCCATTGAGAAGGTGAAGGTGATTTGGGATAGAATTAAGGTTTCCAAAAGTCCTCAAAAGTCTTATATAGATGTTAGGTGAAGACAATTAGAGTTTGAGGTTGGGGACAGGGTGTTCTTGAAGTGTCTCCCATGAAGGGAGTGATGTGGTTTGGAAAGAAAGGTAAGCTCAGTCCCCTGTATATGGGTCCATACTTAGTTTTGAGAAGGTTTGGTATTGTTGCGTATGAGTTAGAGTTGCCTTCTAGTTTGATCTCTATTCACCCGGTATTCTATGTCTCTAGGTTAAGAAAGTGTATAGGTGATCCATCTCAAATCGTTCCTATCAAGGATATTGGTATTTTAGATTCTCTGTCTTATGAGGAGGACCTGATTAAGATCTTGTATTCGAAGGTTTGTCGGTTACGAACCACAGATATAGCCTCGGTAAAGGTTCTAAAGAGGTACCACAAGATTGAAGAGGATACTTAGGAAATGGAAGAGGACATGAAGTCCAAGTATCTGTTTCTATTTTTTTCTCTACAATTCATGCAAAAGGTAGGTTTTCTTCATCATACTTTTGTTTTCTAACTTAGTTAAAGAAAATATTGATTTCCTTGTATCTTTGTTTTCTAACTTATTTAAAGGTTTGAGTTGAGGTGTTAGGCTGTAAATCGTGCTTGTATTTCCTCATTCCATCATTGGAGAAGAATTATCCAAATGAGGGACAATTAAAACACCCTGGATTTTTGGCTTGGAAATTTCCTGAACTTTTGAGCTCGCTGGTCTTGTTATGACTCACTATACAATTCGTATGGTAAGGGTACGGGTCAAGTGACCCAACTCATATGTTGTCCAGTGTATGGGGGGTAAGTTTCTATTATGGGTATGGGTTGGTGGTGATGAGTCATATGTTGAGGTACGAGTGGTAAATTCTATTTGTATGTTTTCTAGTGTCCAACCCTATTGATTCTATCTTGGGTACGAGTACGTTACAGGTCTTTCATCTCTAAGTTTATGATTTATTAGACCTCAGAGCTTCACTCTCCTTTGTAACTCCCTATATAGCTGTCAACTTCAGTGTCAGTCCTAAATCATTAGTACAACCTTTCTCAGTGTCTACCTCAGTGGGTAAATCTATTATAGCAAAACGGGTATACAAAAATTGCCCAGTTATATTATCTCAAGAAGTTACCTCAGTTGATCTTATAAAGTTACTGATGATTCATTTTGATGTCATTCTTGGCATGGATTGGCTCCATTCAAGCTATGCCTCAGTGATAGCAGAAATAGAGTTGTTCAATTTTAATTTCCCAATGAACCAGTCATTAAATTGAGTGGTAGTACCTCTGTGCTTAGGGGTCAGATTATTTCTTACCTTAAGGAAAGAAAAATGATATCTAATGGCTGTGTTTACCATCTTGTTCAAGTCAAGAACTCTAGTTCTAAGACACTAAGTCTCAATTCAGTTTCAGTAGTAAGGGAATTTCCAAATCTGTTCCCTGAAGAACTTTCCAGAGTTTCTCCTGAAAGGGAAATTGATTTTGGAATAGATCTCTTTCCAGTCACCCAGTTGAAATTGATTTTGGAATAGATCTCTTTCCAGTCACCCAGCCTATCTCTATTCCCCCTTGCACAATGGCTCCAGCTGAGCTCAGGGAATTGAAAGAATTGTTGAAAGATCTCATTTATAAGGAATTCATTAGTCCCAGTGTTTCTCCATGGAGTGCTTTAGTATTTTTCATGTGTAAGAAATATAGTTCTCTCAGAATATGCATCGATTACCATCAGTTGAATGAAGTCACAATCAAGAATAAGTATCCATTCCCCAGGATTGATGACTTGTTTGACCAACTTTAGATGGCAGTTACTTCTCTAAGATAGACCTCAGATCCGGCTATTATTATGTAACGCCCAAAAAAAGGGGTCCCGGAGCGTCACACGGTGCTTGAGGCTACGAGTAGCCCCAAGCTAACCCTTTGAGCCATTTTCATTCAGTTCAACACAAATCAATGGGGTTTCCATAAATAACCCTCAAATATCAATAGAGTAATCATCATCCAAGAATAAAAGAATTTCAGAAAGATAACAAAATATGACTTATTAGTCAACTCCCAACATCTATACTAGTCTGACAAGCCTCTAAGAAAATTAATAAAACCAGCGAGCCATTGAGACATGCCCTAACTAACTCATACTCAGTTATCAAATGTAAACAATTCCGTGAAACCAACATCAGACATCATGTCCTCAGAACATGAGGACTCACCATAACAGAGGATGTAGAACAGCGTGCTCGAAGAATCACTGTCAAACCTGGAATGAGCACCTGAACCTACATTCCGAGAAAATGCATCCCACATCCGAAGATGTGGGTCAGTACCATGGAAAGGAACCGAGTATATGGGGTGTATGCAGTTGTATAAACATCATCATTATAAATATTTATAAGAAATATACAGGATGTATGTAAGACTAACATAGCTCAAAGAAAATCATCATAATCATGAGATGATGAAATAAGTACAATAACACATATGAGTCATCATATAATTTGTCAATCACTTTCAGTTCATCAAGAATATCAATTCTCATGATGTAAATATCATTTAAATCTTTCGAAAGAATAACTTTCACAATTCCACTTTCAAATCACTTCACCATTCACCATAGACACAAGGAAACACGCACACACTGGGAGATCCTATAACTGACTTAAACTATGTGAGCTACATGGAGTCCAACGTACAACCCACGTTGGGAAGAGCCGTCTTATCCTTGCCATCGGAGTAGGACTATCGATATCAAATCCACACAAACTAGTGATCACTATATAAATCAGCCTTAGGCTCACTCCTATGGGGGCACGTAGTTCTAGGGAAGTAAGGTCGCTTTATACCTCCCACTCGGTGCTAAAGATTTCTCCCAGACTTAGCTCAGATCATTTCAAAGACAATCCACAACAAAACAATTCTAGTAATATATAAATATACATCAGGAGCCATCATGCTTCCCATCTAGCAAAATCAATCACGCTGTGGATTTCTTTCACACTCGAGTTCAAAACAACTCCATTAAGACCAAAAGGTCAAATCATTCAAAATATTTCAAATATTCAATATCAACGTGCTTATAACACACACTTTCTCAAATAAACACAATTTCCAATGGGGATTCATGACCTAAATATCAAAATCATGATAAATATCATTCAAGATTCATGCTTTATATCTCCACACATGTAAATTCATCTTTCAAAATCATAAACATCAAGATTTCGTAATAATCGTCATAAGATATGGGTTCATGCTTCAAATTCGTAAAAGTCAAATAAAAGTCATGCCTTTGTAAAGAAAATTACTTTTGGGGACAAGAACGAAAGAGAGTTCTTGTTGAAAAAACCCACATACCTTGAATGATGAACTTTAGATCGTTACTCATTTTTTAGATGTTAATCGTGCCTTTGAATGATGGTTCTTGGAGTTCTTGAACTAGTAACTTGTAATCTTGAATAAATTTGCAGAATTAATGGTGAACTTTGGAGGTTCTTGAAGTTGGATGTAGGAGCTTAGAGTTTTCTTTTTGAGGGAATTTGATGAAATATAACATATAATGCTTCTAATAGGGTTTAATATAGGGTTTGGACGGATTTTTGGTGAGGGGGAATGACCAAAACGCCCCTAAAAATCAAATAATTCTCGAATCTGTCCTTTGATGGACTGTTTTGATAGTTTGAAGTAGATCAACCATAACGTTTTACTCTGATATCCAAATTGGATGAAAACAATTTTATTAGAAAGAGAAATCTTATATATTATTGATATATAGTATATCACTCAGATCATTGTGTACGAGGAGTTATATTCATTTGAAGTTGACCCAAAAATTCATTTTCGATAGACTGAAGTAGATCGACCATAACTTTTTGCTTCGATAGACAAATTGGATGAAACTAATTTCATCGGAAAGAGGACTCGCAGAGCTTTCCGTTGATATATAGTAGATCACCCAGATTATTAAGTACAAGGAGTAATGATCATTTAAAAAAGTTTTACTCTGATATCCAAATTGGATGAAACCAATTTCATTAGAAAGAGGACTCTCATATCTTTCCTTTGATATATAGTATCTCACCCAAATAATTGTGTACGAGGAGTTATGATTGTTTGAAATTGACCCAAAAATTTATTTTTGATAGGCTGAAGTAGATCGATCATAACTTTTTGCTCCGATAAAAAAATTAGATGAAACCAATTTCATTGGAAAGAGGACTCGTATAGCTTTCCATTGATATATAGTAGATAACCCAGACTATTATGTACAAGGAGTTATGATCATTTAATGTTGGAGAAAAAATACGCCAGGCCTCAGTACTTTTTTCCTGCATGTTTTACTATTTATTACTATTCACGGTTTGATCAGAATGTTCATAACTCGTCGCTTGGGTGTCCGTTTTTTATGATCCATATATCGTTGGAAAGGTTATTTGATACTCTACGCAATGGTGGGTTATAATCTAAGACATTCTATATGGAAAATTTATAATTTATTCTAGAAGATAGAACCCAGCACGTTTATGTATAAAATTTGAACGAAAAATTTCTCGGGGTATTACATATTAGATCTGAGTCAAAGACTGTGACATTTCAAAGACAACTTTCAAAACTCGGTATGGTCACTTTGAATTCCTAGTTATGTCTTTTTGACTAACGAATGCCCCTGCTGATTTCATGGACTTAATGAACAGAGTGTTCAAGCATTACTTGGACATGTTTGTCATGGTATTCATTGATGATATTCTTGTTTATTTACGTAGTGAAAATAATCATGCAGACCATTTGACAATTGTATTGCAAAACCTTAGAACTCATTAGTTGTTTTCCAAGTTCAGTAAGTACGAGTTTTGGCTAAGATTAGTAGCTTTTCTTGGCCATATTATTTCTGGTGATGGAATTTGAGTTGACCCTCAAAAGACCGATGATGTGAGAAACTAGACCAGAACCATTTCTACATCAGATATCAGGAGTTTCTTGGGTTTAGCTGGCTATTGCAGATAGTTTGTTAAAGATTTTTCTTCTATTGAATCCCTCATGTCTCAATTGACTTAGAAGAAGTTCAAATTTCAGTGGTCAGATTCTTGTGAGAAGGTTTTCAGGAGTTAAAAACTTGACTCACTTCAGCCTTAGTATTAACTTTACCAGATGGTTCAGATGGGTTTGTAGTTTATTGTGATGCTTCCAGAGTTGGACTTAGTTGTGTATTAATGCAGAGAGGTAAGGTCATAGCCTATGCCTCTAGACAACTTAAACCCCATGAAAAGAATTATCCTACCCATGACCTTGAGTTGGCAACTATTATCTTTTCCTTGAAAATTTAGAGGCATTATTTTTATGGGGTCCATGTTGATGTGTCATGGATTACAAAAGTTTAAAGTATGTGTTCTCATAGATAGATTTGAATCTTCATTAGAGAAGATGGCTTGAGTTGTTAAAAAAATATGACATAACTGTTTTGTATCATCTGGGAAAGACCAATGTAGTGGCAGGTGTCGTTAGTAGATTGTCTATGGGTAGTGTTGCTTATATTGAGGATGATAAGAAGAAGTTAGTCAGGGAGGTTCATCATCTTGCTAGTTTAGGAGTTTGGTTGGTTGATTTAGCCAGGGGTAGTATATGGGTTCAGAATGGTTTGGAATTGTCTTTGGTTGCCGAAGTGAAGGAAAAGAAAGATAAGGATCCCAGTCTAGTTAAGTTGAAGGAATCAGTCAGAGACCTGAAAGTAGAAGTTTTCTCCCAAGGGGGAGATGGTGTGTTGCATTGTTAAGACAGGTTATTTGTTCCATGTGTTGATGATTTGAGGCAGTGAATTTTTGAAGAAGTGCATGGTAAGCGATATTCTATTTATCTAGGGGCCACCAAGTGTACCATGACTTGCGAGAAATCTATTGGTGGAACTGCATGAAAAATTATAGTACAAAGTTTGTAGCTAAGTGTTCAAATTGTCAAAAGGTTAAAGTTAAGCACCAGAGTCCTAGTGGTACATTGTAGGAGTTCAGCATCACCACTTGGAAATGGGAAGTAGTGAACATGGAATTTGTGACAGGATTTCCTTATACGCGTCGTCAGCATGATTTAATATGGGTAATTGTAGAAAGAATAACTAAATCAACTCATTTCCTGCCAGTTCATACTTTGTATTCACTGAGGATTATGCCAGGCTTTATATTAGAGAGCTGGTTAAGTTGCATGGATTTCTATAGTCTATCATTTTAGATAGAGGTACTCAACTTACCTTTTACTTTTGGAAGGCTTTTCAGAAGGGTATTAGTGCCCAAGTTCATCTCAGTAAAACTTTTTATCCTCAGATAAATAGTCAGGCAGATAGGACCATTCAGACCTTAGAAGACATGTTGAGAGAATATGTTATTGATTTTAAAGGTAGTTAGGATGTCCACTTACCTTTGATTGAGTTTTCTTACAATAACAGCTATCACTCCAGTATTCAAATGTCTCCATTTGAGGCTCTCTATGGAAGGATATGTATGTCTCCTATCAGTTGGTTTGAAGCAGGTGAGGTTTCTTTGATAGGGCAAAATTTAGTGTATGATGCAATGGAGAAAGTTCAATTAATTCGGGAGAGGCTGAAGACAACCCAAAGCTGTCAGAAATCTTATGCAGATATGAGAAGAAGAGACCTTAAGTTTGATGTTGGTGATTTGGTCTATTTGAAAATCTCACCCATGAAGGGAGTGAAGATATTTGGCAAGAAGGGGAAACTCAGTCCCCGATATATTGTCCTTATAGAATCTTAAACCATTTTGGGAAGGTAGCTTATGAGTTAGAGTTGCCTACAGATTTGGCATCACTGTATCCGGTATATCATGTTTCTTTATTAAATAAATTTATTGGTGATTCAGCTATTGTTATTCTTTTAGAAAGTACAAATGTTCAGGATACCCTTTCTTTCGAAGAAGTCCCAGTTGAGATCCTAGACTGCCAGATTCATAGGCTAAGGAACAATGATGTTTCCTTGGTTAATGTTCTATGGTGGAATCATTCCATTGAGGGAGCTACCTGGGAAGCAAAAGCAGATATGCGTACCAAGTACCGTCATATTTTCTACGCAAACTCAGACTTAGCTTGAGGTAACAGTTTTTCTTAGATTGACTTTTTCCCATTCTCAGTTCTAGCTATATAATCAATCTCATGTCATTGGATGCATTTACGAAATCAGTTCAGTTCATGTATCATGTTTCAAACTCAGTTATGTATTCATATTCCCAGTCATATATGTTCAGTATGTGGTCTCAATTCCATTAGTATAGTAATCTCAGTCTAACCAGTATTATTCCAGGATGAATATTCCTAAGGGGGGATATTATAATACCCCTTACTATTCTTATCCTTGTTCAGCTTTTAGTTGCATGCATAAGGGGATTAAGGCCTGAAAATTTCACTAAATGTTGCGGAATTAGTCATTTTCAAGACCCCTAAACTTCAAGGATTTTATTTTTTGTCTTCCTGACCTCGAGATGTTGGTTTCCGAGTTGATTCATGTTCAAAGATGTAAGAATTGTGTCTCAGAGAAGTTCTAGATTTTTCAAACAAGGTTTGGAGCATGTTTGGATCACAGAACCAGAGGGACACCATGATAAGGTCACGCCACGGCAATAGTCCCAAACTCATGTTTACTGCGTCGTGGTGAGGGAATTCCACAGCTTTGATTAGACCACGTCATGGTGACGTCATTGCATTTATTTTTTAATTTAAATGGTTGAGGGGCAATTGGGTCTTTTCTCTCTCAACCTAAGTCGTCCATAACATGAATTAGGACATCATTTAGGGTATTATTTACCCCTCTTCTCCAAACCCCTCTAAAGAAAACCCTCTCCTTCCCCTAAGAACAAAAATTCAATTCTTTTTTCCCCAAGAAATCAATAATTCATGTTCCCCAAGTTCAAGAACCTTCAAGAAAGCATCAAGAATAGCATTTTTCCTTTCAAGTTAAAAGTTTAAGGTATGTGGGGTGTTCATTCATGGGTTCCTTTCACCCATCAAGCCCAAAAACCTTTTTTTCAATTAAATAATGGATTTTTCTATTATTATGGTATTTTATATTACTTAAGATGGGTTTAATTTATGTTTTCATGGTGATTTTAATGTAATTCAGCCCATGTGTGATCACATGTAAAATTTGATTTCCTCATGCTTTGAATTTTAGTTTCCCATGTCCTATTTCAAGTGAAATCCATGTTAAATTCACAATTTATGATTTTAGTCATGTAATCATGTTGTTTTCCCTATTTTAGGCATTCCCAAGTTCAAATTCATGATCCCCACATGTTTGATGGAATGTCTATACTTAAGGGTTTTGAACCATGACGCTTTACTACAGTTTTAAGCTTATTACATTCAGTGATCATTCAGTTTTGGTGGGTTATTAATACCTGATACCTAAGTGTTTTTCCATGAATTCAGATAATTTCAGTAATGATTTAGTTAAACCACAAATTCTATTATTTACTTAGTTAATGTAATCATGATGAGCACTATAAGTTATGGAATTATGTAAAGTCAAGCTTAGTTCAGTTCAGTTCCAGTATCAGTTTAGTTGGGAGTAGGATTTAGCACCAAGCAAACTCAGGGATGAGGGCTCACCTAATAGTAGAGGATGTGACCATTATTAAAAATCCCCGAGCGACAGAACTATATTGCCAACATAGGTTAGAGATGTCTACCTTCCAGTTGAGGGTTGATAAGGTGTTTACCTGCCAGTTGAGGGTGACACATATCTCATTAGAGCGAGTACCAGTTGAGGGTGACTGATTAGTCCTTTGGGACAGTAGTTTAGTGGATCCACATATCCAATGTTAGAACCAGTGGCATAGTACTGACACCTTTCCAACTGGAGTTACAGGTTGGACCCTTATTAGCTCAGATTGGGGCATATCGGTTATATGATACCTCCCACAGTCTCATTCCAGTATTTAGCGTATATTCAATTCAGGTTTGCTTGAACATAGCATATAAATTTACAGTTATTCAATTATATAAATTTCAATCTTTCAATTTACAGATTATTTAGGAAATATATATATGCTTGGTCTTATATTCTCAGATATTATAGTTTTCATGCATTTATGCTTGGTTATTTCATGTTGTTCAGTTAGTCCTTATCTCATGTGCACTATAACCCATACATTTCATCAAAACCTAATCTCATATACCAGTACATTAAAAGTACTGACCGCCTACTCTTCTTTGCGCTATGTTGTCTTATATCGTAGGTTTGGAGGCTTAGTTTCCTGACCGCAGTTAGACAGCCAGTGTTAATCTGCAGCCGTAGTAGTGAGTCCTTATCCATCCAGGACATATTATCGTTCATTCAGTACTTCAGTATTTCATTATGTTCAGTAAGTCAGATTTAGTTGGGGGCCGAGACAAACCATCAACACCTCAGTCAGTTAGAGGCTTTCAGATAGTCAATTAGACACTTATTTATTTTATAAGTCTTCTCAGTATTATCAGTTGTTTTAAGTTTACGGTTAGATTTTAGTATTTCATCAGATGTTTTAGACTTGTGGTTGAACCACGTTTTCAGTATTCAAAGTTGCATTACTTCAGTAGTTTATCTTCGGCATACATGTATGATTATTATTTTATTTAGTTCTCACATCAAGTACCAATTCATGGGTTGGCTTGTGGTCACTTGTGACCATAAGCATCGTTGTCGCATATAAGGGGTAGCCTCGGGTCGTGACACTATACTGCCTAGCATTTATCTTCCACTAGGCCATAAGATGCTGAAAACTGTGATGATTGGTGAAAATCTCACAATGCACACCATAGAGGTAATGCCTCCAAATCTTAAGTGCAGAAACTACAGCTGCCAATACCAAAACATGAGTTGGGTAGTTGAGCTCGGGAACCTTAAAATGTCTCGAGGATAAGCAATAACACCACCCTGCTACATCAAAATACAACCTAGATCAATACCAGAAGCATCACAATACATGATGAATCCCTTACCGTCTACTGGAATAGCTAGAATAGGAGCTGAAGTAAGGAAATCCTTGAGCTTTCTAAAGCTTGACTCACACTCCTGGGACAATCGGAAAGGAACTTCCTTCTGAGTCAATCTGGTCATAGGTGTTTAAATAGTAGAAAAACCCTAGACGAAGAATCTATAATAACTTGCCAAACTTATAAAGCTACGAACCTCATTCGGAGATGTAGGTCTAGCCAAATCACAAATCTCCCCAATCTTAGTTGGGTCTACCATAATACCATCCTTAGACGCCACATGTCCAAGGAATGTCACTGAATTAAGACAAAACTCGCACTTACATAACTTGGTGAAAAACACATGATCTCTCAATGTTAGGAAAACAATCCTCAAATGCTTTATATGTTTCTCTCTATTCATCGAATACACAAGGATGTCATCAATGAACACAATTATAAAGGAATCCAAGTAACGTCTAAACACTTAGTTCATCAAATCCATAAATGGGGACGGGGCATTAGGCAAGCCAAATGACATTACCAAAAACTCATAATGACCATAATGGGTCCTAAAAGTTATCTTTGGGATATCCTTAACTATGCTAATTAGATCTCAAATCAATCTTAGAAAATATTGTCGCTCCCTGATTCTAATCAAACAAATTATCAGTACGAGGCATAAGATAACGGTTCTACATCGTCATCTTATTAAGATGCAAATAATCAAGAAATATACACATAGATCCATCTTTCTTCTTTACAAATAACATAGCAGCCCCTAAAAGAGACACACTCGTTCTAATAAAACCCTTACCAAGAAGATCCTGAAGTTGAGAATTTATCTCCTTAAGCTCAGTAGGAGCCATACGGTAATGTGCCATAGAAATAGGCTAGGAGCCAGGCTTGAGATAAATAGCAAACTTAATCTCATGGATAGGGGGAACACCAAATAGGTCGGTAGGGAACACATTAGAAAACTCACACATTACAGGAACAGAGTCAAGCGACGGACTCTCCACACTATTATCACAAATATAAATAAGATAAGGCAAGCAACTACAATACAAGCCTCCTAGCATGAACATAAGAAATAATAGCATGAACATAAGAAATAATCTCTATTGTTTCATGGCTAACTGCTCTCTGCCACACGCTTGGGGAACACCGGGCATGGCTAAGGTAATAATCTTTGCCAAACAATCCATGAACACATGATAGTGGAATAACCAGTCTATACCTAAAACCATATCAAAATTCACCATGTCCAAAATAATAAGATCTGCATGAGTATCAATATCTTTAGCTATCACAAGACAGGATCTTAACACCTAATCCACTACTAAGGAATCACTCTCTGCATAATAAGAAGATAAATAAGATTAATTTGGTCCAGGATAAAATAAAGCAAGGGTCAACTGACGGTGCATCAAAACCCATACTATAAAAATAATATCCAAAGACTCAACCTCGGGTCTAGCAGGTACTGTATATAATTGAACACACCTGCCACCTGGCTGGGCTCTTGATTGATCTGTTTTCCTGCCTATCTGAGAACCTCCTTAAGTACCCTGGAAACCACCCCTACAACCTTAAGAACCACCTCTAGGTGAGAGATAAACTACTCTAATTAGGGGAACACTCTAAGCTAATGCAATAATCACCCTACGACTATGGTAATATCACAAATAGTGACCATGAGCTCCATAATTATAACATGTACTAGGAGCTGAACTAGAACTAATAGATCCAATCTACCCGATGTAACCACCATGACTAGAATAGATGGAAGATAACCCCTCGAAGACTGATCGTTAACCTGACTAAGGAGATCACTAGCACTAGACTGACCTCAATCAATAATTTGAAGAGATGCCTGAATCAATCGAATAGACTAACTCTGAGGCTGATAGGAGGGACATGGAGTATACCCATTATGAGAACTATTGCTTCTAAATCGGGAACTACTACGGATCCCACTAAAATTGCACTGATATCTAGGTATCTTATCATTACCACCTTGGGCCTCATGATGCATCTCCTCTATAAACTGAGCTTGATTTAAAACCTCAGGAAAAGACCAACCCAAAGCAACCAAACTCAGAATAGATATACAAAAGAAAAGTCTCAATCTGTAAATAAGACAATAAGCTCTTTCATGTTTAGTGTCCAAAACAGAAGTAGCATGCCTAGAAAACTCATGAAATGAGCCTCGTACTCCATAATTGTCATGAATCCTTATTCCAATCTTGGGAACTGATCCCTTAAATAATCCCTAAGTCTGTGAGGCATGTACTTCTCCAAGAATATGTCGGAGAACTGAGCCTATGTCAAAAAAGAAGACCCAGCTAGTCTAGAATACATATAACCTCTCTACCAATGTTGAGAAGCCAAGTCCAACTGAAAGGTTGTTTAATCCATACCATGAGTCTCAACAGGGACAAAATTACGGAGCCTATCCTCATAAGCAATCAGAAACTTATATGCATACTCGCCTAGAGAACCAAAAAATCTACGCTGAGACAACCTTAAGAATATACCCAACATTTTCTGCTCCTTAATAGATACAGAAGGTTAGGCGACTATTGGATGAGGAACTATCGGGTGAGCAACCACCAGAGCAGGAGGGACCTCAACTCAAGGAGTCATATCTACCGACTATGCCTCCACCCCTATACCACTCTGATTTGTAGACTATGCACCATCAGATTGCACACCATTGACTATCCCCCAAAGCTAAACCAAAGTATCTTTCAACACTGAAGAGGAAATAAACCCTGGTAGAGGCTGGTCTGGTCCCTAGCCTACTGCTAGTTGGGGAAAAAAACTTTTATCTCGAGAGTAGGAATAAGGTCTGGTGAAGGCTCCCTATACTGGAACCTAGCTGGGACATATCTCAAGGATATCCATGACCTCTAGGTCATTCATATATAGGAGTAGGATCCCTAGGCTCAGTCTTGGTGCCCTCATCACGTGTAACGGTAGCATATGTCCTGGTCATCAATGAAAGAGTGAAATCAAAGGGATGTTTAATAAACCAACTTAGACTCTTAGCATGATATGAGTGAAGAACTCCTAAGAATATCCTATAGCCTCAAAAAAATAAAAAATAAATGTCATCATTCCAATCCGCAGGACTCTACTAGATACTTGCTCTTATACTAATAATATCGGTAAAACCTAGGCTCTGATACTAGTTTATCACAATTCAATTTATAAGTCATGATGGCACCTATAAAAACTTTATAGTAGGTAAGCCGAACCATAATCCAAAGCTAAATGCAATGGGTTAATTTGGTGGAGAATGCCCAACATAGGTAGAAATCTACTACACAACTTATAACTAAGCAGAGTATTGGAAATATGTATAGATAATGAATGTAGCTAAACATACCATGACCTGGTCAAGCCAGTATAAGAGCATATAGTAATAATAATACAACCCAAGCATCTAGAATAGTTAATAACGTCTGTCTTAAAACAAAAGACTGAACATAAAAAGTTAGAAAGAAATAAGTGACTCCAACTCCAAGAGCTTACCCTATCTCTAGATATCATCATAGCACGAACATCAATCAATAGAGGAAAGTAGTACTTAGATCTTCACTAAAAGGTACAGAAGTGTAGTATGAGTACCAAAACTATGGGTACTCAATAGGCACAATTGACTGATTGAGCTAACTCATGATATAAGTATGACATAATGCGAGATAACATAACTAAGTCAAAGTATAGATAAACCCGAAGTAACTCCAACATCGTTGTGCATATATAAGTAAATAAACCAGAATAATAGCATAATATGTCATAAATCAACAACACATGCAATCATTACTACAAAATTGGCTCCCATGCGCCAATTGGTAGTGAAAAAGTAAATAACCCATCAGAACTCCCATAAGCCTGGAAGGCACCTACAAGATACTATTACCCACCACTATCATTACCAATTTTCAATATACCACTAGAGTCCACTCACATCATTCTACAATGTCCATTTTCTCATTTCCAAACTTAGACAGATTGACATTTTCAATCTCACACCTCGATATTCTTGTATCATGATAAGTATATCATCATAGCATAATATTTATATCCAAATTTAAACCAATAATATGATCATTAGTTGAACTTAAAGTTGGTATTATAATCATTAGTCGTACTTGAACTGGTATTATAATCATAAGCCAAACTTGAACCAATATTATAATCATTACTCGGACTTGAGCTGGTAAATATAATCAATATCTTATCCATCCTCTAGACTTGAATTGGTAATTATAAATATATCAATATAATCAATTGTATCATCAATAGCATAAGTAATAGCATAATCAATCGGCTTCAACCCTCACATCAACCAACATATACATAAGTATCAAATTTTCTCAGCCTAAAGTGGGTCAAGGGCCTACTTCTAATCCCTGAAGTTCCATTTTAGGAAAACTCTACCGGAATTAGGCTTATGATATCTAAATCCACTTTTAGATTTTAACAAGCCTCAACTAGCCCTAAGATAGGAAATTCACCTAAAATATGTGCAACTAGTTTAATTATTCCTAATTTATGGCTTTCGATTTGCCTAAATGATCTAACTAACTCAAGAATTGAAATTAATCACACCAATACCTAAAAGCATCCTAAATCTAACACAATATCATAAAAATACTATGAACTAGATCAATCTAACAAAGGTAAAACCTAGCCTACCTGGACACCAAAGAAAGCTTGAGTGATACACTAAATACTATTTTTCCTTCTGAGAAGCTTCTGTAAGATGCCAAGCTATCAAAATCACATTCTACTCATCAATACTTGAATCATGATACCTATATTGAATTATTGTACTTTGGGTTCAAAAACTATCCAAAATCCCATGTGGGTCCCATTTATAGAAAAATCATATTTTCAAAACCAACCCAATATTCACTCATGCTCAAAGAGTTATTACCCTCTAAAAGAGGTAAAATCTGAGCTAATTTGGGGTTAAAATCAAACCTCCAAGGCTTTGGGATTTCTGACTAAGAAATGAAAAATTCTACCATGAAAAGGGTGAAATCTTACCACAAATCAAATAAGAATCACGAAATAATGTTTGCTATGATCCCAATTCACCCACAAGCTCTAATTCTAAGATATCTCAATATTTAGGGTTTATCTCTCAAGAGAATGGATGAAGAAATGGCAAAAGGGGCTAAAATGGGGATTTATATCCTTCCAGGTTCTCAGGTGTCACTATTATGAATTGAGCCTCACGATCACCATATATAGCATTAGAGGCATGTCTCAATACTCACTACTTACCCAATCATGATGGCGGTGATGGTTAATTATCTAAGGATTCGTATTCATGATTGAAATTTTCACGATCACGACACTTGCTGGTGCTGCCAGATTTCTATTACAAACCATGGCCAACGATCGTGGGTGAACCAGTTACAACTAACACTTAGAAAATATTGAAGTTTCTACCATGACCTCGGGGTTCATCAAAAATACCATATATGCAAACTAACTATATAACCATACCAAATTCAACATTAAAGACTCAATAGCATAGTGAAATTTTTTATCCAAGGTCATTTCAATGAAAAATGGGTCCTATACCTAATTTTTATTTTCTTAACTTTTTGTCCAATATGTCGAAAAGACCCCGGGTGCCTTGGGACTCAAACCAAGAGTCCACTTAGCTAAAAATTGATATTCTGGATTTGCTAGAACTTAAAATTTGCATTTGAATTTGTTCAACTAAAGTTTTTGCCCGGTGTCTATTCGTAACCAACAAAAACTTCAAATTGGTAATTTGCTCTAAAAAACAAATAAATTGCTTGGTAACCATACTGTCTGCCTCAGTAAGTCATAAATGATTTTGGGCAGCTATAAGAAAGCTCTTATGGTAAAAATAAGTGGAAATATAGAAAATGACCAAAGGGTTTTTACATGGTGTAAGGTGAAAGGATACCGTAAGATTGGATAGCTAAGAAATAGAAATATTTTGATCTGATTTAACCTGTTAGAAGATTATATCAATACACTGGCTTAAAAATTCTATTATATTATTAGAAGAGATGGATTAGCGTATCAAATGAGACCTTTCATATATGATAGAAAATTTAAGTCTAAAGAAGAGACTACACCACATATGGACTGGATATGATTCACAAACTTATTGCCAACTTTCTTTGGGAAGGAAATAATATTTTTATTAGAATTAACTGTAGGGCAACCTATTCATTTGGATATGGATGTGATTAATAAAACAAGATCGAGTTGCTCAAGGGTGAAGATACAAGTAGATCCAGCAAAAGAATAACCAAAGCAATTATTAATTAAAGTGGCGAATAGAAGTACAAAGGAAACAAGGGTTGTAAGGATCAAGATAAAATATGACATGCTTCTTAAGTATTCCTAAGCTTATTAGTTTCAAGGCTATGCAAAAATAATTATTGGTAATTGCATCATAAATTGAGAATTAAACATGAGCAAGAGAGGCAAGAGGCTGATAAACAAGAAAAATAGAAGAGATGGTAAATGAGAGTGAAAATCAACATGGATGCCATACCATAGGAAGATTAACTATTAGACTATGCAACCCTACAAATAGAAAAGTCAAGTATGAATCTAACGAAGGTATAAGTGAAATAACAATAAAGCGAGATGAGAGGCAAATTTACCACTCATCTATATCTAAATTCAAGCACACTACAATGAAGTGAATGTATATATGAGAAAAATTCTTTGTTGAAATACATTAAATCCCATGGGTGAACAATAATATGATTTTATCTACTTCCGTTGCATTATCTTATAATTAAGAATGTTACATGAAATTTCTATGTTCATAGGTATTATCTTTGAAATAGGGTTGCTAAGTTGAGGTATTGGGTTGATGAACTAATAACTCTCATGAGGTATTCGAAAGAATCCATTAGTGAAATTTTAGTGTTTTGTTGAAAGACTCACTCTAAAACAACTAAACCTAGCCTACCCAAAACTCATTAACTAAAATAGGGATTACCTCTTGATTACCATACACGATTTTTCCCTAGGATGGCATACCCAAGAAATCTCTCTATTGGTTTTACTTATCAATTGTTTGATCTTATATTAGTATCATAGTATATGATATTTATAACAAAGTTCCAATTCATAAACCCCCCCCCCCCATTTAATGTCATGTTTAGTTATAATTTTTACATTATGGGTTAATTCCTAGTTAACTGTCAATATACACAGGTTTTAAAATGAGTCTGCACTCCTAGTGGATAAGACCCCGACTCTTGTTGGATTTATATTGACGATGTCTGCCTTGCATCAAAGTAATGGTGTAAGTTGAGCATCATAAAAAATAGCATCGTTGTCGGGGAGTGAAATTTAGATTTTGCTTATATGGTAATATTAGTAACTTTGGGTTCACTCGTTGTGTCTTTAGTTATATTGTTTATTATTTTTGTTTGTTAGGTGATTTTTATAGTAATCATGATACCATAAGCCATAATGGGAGCAATAAAGGCTTATTTGGCAGGCACTTTGATGTTGTGGATCATCTTCATGATGTGGGGCGTGCTAGTGCCATCCGTGTTCCACCGAATAAAGAAAATAGAGTATTCCATGTAATGAGCTTAATGCTCCATATGTTACAAATAAAGGGTCTATTCAGGGGCCAATGACACGAAGATCCTAACCTATATTTGGAATTTTTTGTTGAAGTGAGCATCCATTTAAAATCACTTATAGCACACAGGAGTTCATTTGGTTGCAACTTTTTGAATTCTCCTTAATAGATAAAGCGTTATTGTGGTTGAGGTCTCTATCCATTCTGGACCATCACAAATTTGGTAGATCTTATGGATGCCATCTTAGACCAATATTTTCCTCCTTCAAAGATCTTGCAATACAGGATGAGATCGCAAATTTTTGTTAGCTCAACAATGAGCCCTTGTATGAAGTATGGGAAAGGTTAAATGATAAGCTCATGCAATGCCCTAACCACTAAGTTCTAGAGAAGATGCTTTTCCAAATATCTATAGGGCATTAGACCAATTGAATAAGATAGTGGCTAACAATGCATTAGGTGGGTCTCTTGTTAAAATATCATATGGAGTGGCTTCAAATTTTTGAGCAAATCACAAAGCAAAATAGTGGGTTGTATACAAGGGACACCGAAGTAGCCATGGGGTCCCCCTCTACCTAGATTGTAAAAATGGAGCAAAGAAAGAAAGCTTAAGAGAGGGATGAAAATATGGCTAAGATGATGACATAATTAGACCTCCTTACAAAGCATGTAATGGGTACACCCACAAAAGAAATCAATGTCGTGGTCTCTCAAGTGTATGATGAAAATGAATAAAAGGCCCTTGAAGAAGAGATATGTAATGCCCTAAATCTGATACTCAGAATTCTACACGGTGCTTATGACCCTGAAGGACCACAAGCTAACCCATGACTGATATCTATACATGTATACTACATAAAATACTTTATAATGTGGAAACATGAACTGAAAGGCCATAAAGTTCAATACTGAACACGATCTGAATGATATAACATCTGTGTGGGGTAATAGAATACCCAAAACAAAATTGAACATACTGAAGTATAAAACATGATAGTCTAAAAAGCCTCTAACTGACTGAACTGTCTGAGTAAGGAGTTGATGGGACATGTCCCCAACTAACTCTAACTAATAAACTGATTAATGAGATAATAGGGAAACAATCATGTCCTCAAAAAATGAGGACTCACTTCTAACTATGTCTCCGAATATCTGGAATCTACTGTTGCTCTGGAGCTCGTGTCTCTGAACCTATGGTATAAGATACCATAGCTCAAATACATCAGTACTTTAAATGTACTGGTATGCATGTGAGGTAGGATAAATGCATGGAGTTCACATGCATGAACAATAATAATAACTGACTAAATATCGTGAGCGTGAGAATACATGTATGAGACATAACAACTGACACTAATACTGTGATGACATAATTATTGAATCTGAATATAACTGATAACATGAGTGACTGCATCTGACAGTCCTGAATCTGATAGAACTATCTGAGTTCCATACTGTATCTAACTGTATTAAAATTTGAAGAACTATCTGAGTTCTATTACTGAGATAGATTGACTATATCTGACAGTCCTAATTCTGTAACATGAAACTATGGGAAGTAGTTATCAAATCGACACGTCCCTGATACACCATTATGGCTGAGTTGGAATCCAATCTGTAACCCTAATTAGAAGGGTGTCAATACCACACCACTGGTAAGGACAAGCTGTGGACGAGCCTCATCTGATAGTGTCCCCTATACGAGAATGGTAGGGCCCTTATCTGATAGTGCTTATCCACTTCATCAACCCTAATCATACAGTGTTGATGTCTCAACCTATGCTAGCTACACAGTTATGGAATACAAAGATGACTTCTAAGGATCACACCCTTATCTGATAGTATGTGTCCCCATCCTTGGGTTCACTGTGCTAATTTTTACTTTCATCTGAATAGACACTGAACATGATTTAACTAAACTAGATATGGGCTGAATTACTGAATTTCGTTGACTGACGAAATACTACTGATATCTGACAACTGACTGAGTTCATGAGATCATGGAGTTTCTTGAGTCAATAGACTGTCTGAAGTCTAAGGATTCGTAGCTTGACTGAGAGTATTGTGAAAACATAACATGGCTCTAGGCACACAGCTAATGTTTCGGGTATGAGTACCCCCAGGACTCAATGGAAGAAAACTGACCAAGCTTAACTTACTTGAACATATAACTAACATCATAATCCATAATACATTTATAGAAGCATTTCATCAAAACATGTGATAGGCATAACTTGTGCATACATGGGGATTTCATGGTATCATGCTAGTTAGACAGTTTTCCTTCATCTAGGCATTTAATCAAACATATTGTAGGCATGGTACATGTAAGCATCATTGTACAATAATTAAACATCATGGTTCAATTCTAATTTCATCATTCAAGGGTTTAGTCAAAGGTTTGCATGAATCTATATCTATAATAATTTAACCGACATAGAATTTATCACCTAACTGGAGTAGAATTTAATTTCTCATTATCCACATGAACAAGAGCAGACCAATCATGAAATTCATAAGAAAATCCATAAACCTAAATTTAGAAAAGGGATTCTTAGGCTTCATGGATAAAAGGAGTCCATGAATGAACACTATGCATTCCTTAGTTTGTTTTTGTGAGGACTGACAGTGAAATCTTCTTGAATTTCAATCTCCAATAGAAACCCTAGCTTGTTCTTGAGAGATACTTGAGAGAAACTAGTATATTTTGGGTGAAGAATGGCTAAATCATGTGTTATTGGGTTTAAATAGGGGTAGAAAATTAACCTTTTTAACCCTTGGACGCGTCCTGTAATTTCTATAAAAATTTTCCAAACTGGGTCCCTAGCGCAACGCGGCGTTATCACACCATGTCACTGGAATTTGACAATTGGTAAACATAGGAATGGCACGATGTGGATCCATCGCATTGCCTCTTCCTTTGTGACGTGGAACTTTGATGCGACGCGGGGGAGATCACGTTGAGATACTGGAAAATGGAAAATTTTGAATTTAGGCCCTGGCGCGATGCGCCATAATCATGGAGCCCTACTGGAATTTGCCAAATGCCATTTCCTCTTGTGGCACAGTGCGCCATTGACTTAAATGGCATTGTTTTACGATGAGAACTTGAAATAGTCGTAACTTCTAACCCGATTATCGTATTTGAGAAAATCCTGTATCAATGGAAAGCTTATTGAATTTCCCATATGACAAAAAGTGAAAATCTTTGAAATTCCTCATGGAATAGTAATCATTTAATTTAAAAGCTAATACTAGGTATTATTGGGATGAAATTAGCTAGGAAAAAGTATGGGGTATTATAATATCTCCCCCTTGAGAACATTCGTCCTCAGATAAGACTGACTGAGAGGGGAGAAAAGACAACTGACGTACATATTGAACATGAATAACTGGAACATGATCTCATGACTGACATGATTGACAAACTGAACATATAATACTGAACATGCATATCTGATGCATGTGTAACTGATTCATGAATGCATGACTGAGTGTTCTGAAGAACTAAGTTTCTCACAATGAGAATTCATATCTAATGCATAATTATATAACTGAATTAATATATGAGTGCATGATTGAATATGCAATAGTACTTGATACCAAGTTTAAAATGGGAACATGAGCAGGAAACTACATACCACGTTTGTGATGAACACTGAACATGAAACTGAGTAAGCTTAAGGAGAACTGTTACCTTGAGCTTGATTTGAGTTGGGGGAGAAGAGGTGAGGATACTTGGTACGTATATCTACTTCTTCTTCCCAAGTAGCTCCCTTGATGAACTTATTTCTCCAAAGAACTTTAACTAGAGGGACTTCTTTGTTCCTCAATCTATGAGTCTGATAGTATAAGATTTTCACTGGAATCTCTTCATAAGAGAGAGTGTTCTGAACACCAATGCTTTGAATAGGAACTACAACTGAAGGGTCACCTATGAACTTCTTGATCAAAGAGACATGAAAAACTGGATGAACTGAGGCTAGATCTGAAGGTAATTCAAGCTCATAGGCTACCTTGCCAAAGTAACTAAGAATCTTGAAGGGGCCGATATATCAGGGACTGAGCTTTCCCTTCTTGTCAAATCTCTTCACTCCCTTCATAAGAGATATTCTTAGATAGACATGATCACCAATCTCAACTCGAGATCTTTTCTATGAACATCTGCCTAAGACTTCTGTCGGCTCTGAGCAGCCTGGAGTCTTTCTCTAATTAACTAGACTTTTTCTACGGTATTGAATACCAAGTTAGGCCCTATAACTGAGGCCTCCCTAACTTTGAACCAACTAGTTGAAGATCTATATCTTCTATCGTAGAGAGCTTCGAATAAAACTATCTGAATACTAGAATAATAGCTGTTGTTGTATGCAAACTCAATCAAAGGTAAGTGGTCTTCCCAACTTCCCTTGAAATCGATTGCACACATCCTTAGGATATCTTCTAACGTCTGAATGGTCCTTTTTACTTGAACATCTGTCTGTGGATGAAAGGTTGTACTAAGATGAACTTGGGTACCAAGACCCTTTTGGAATGCTTTCTAGAAATAAGAGGTGAACTGGGTACCTCTGTCTGAGATAATGGACAATGGAATATCATGCAATCTGACCAACTTCTTGATGTAGAGTTTGGTGTAATCCTTGGCTGAATAAGAGGTATGAACTAGAAGGAAATGAGATGATTTTTTCATTCTGACTATAATGACCTAGACTGAATCATGTTGATAAAGAGTTCGAGGAAAAACCATCATGAAGTTCATGTTCACAACTTCCTGCTTCCAAGTAGGAATACTGAACTCCTGCATAGACCCACCAGGCTTCTGTTGCTCTATCTTAACCTACTGATATGTAGAGCACTTAGCCATAAACTCTGCAATGTCTATCTTCATCCCACTCCACCAATAGATTTCCCAAAAGTCGCAGTACATATTTATGGCCCCTGGATGAATAGATTAGCGTGCACTATGTGCTTCTGCAACAATTTGCTGCCTTAAGTCATCTACAACTGGAACATAGAGAAGACCCTAAAAACGATGGACACCATCTCCCTCTGGGAAGAAAACCTCTACCTTTTGATCCTGGACTAACTTTTTCAACTTGACAAGGCTGGGATCTCTATCTTGCTTTTCTTTAACCTTAGAAACTAGAGATGATTTTGAACTACTCTAAACCCATATATCACCCTCTTCTATATCGACTAAGCAAATGCCTAGTCTAGCACACTGATGGACTTCTTGATCTAAATTCTTCTTACTGTCTTCAATATGAGAAACACTACCCATGGATAGTCTACTGAGAACATTGGCCACTATGTTGGCCATGCTCGAATGATAAAGAACACTCATATCATAATCTTTCAAGAGCTCTATCCACCTTCTTTGATGAAGATTGAGATCTTTTTAAGAAAAGACATACTAAAAACTTTTATGATCAGTGAACATATCTACATGAACACCGTATAGATAATGCCTCCAAATCTTTAAGGCAAAGACTACAATTGCTAAGTCAAGATCATGATTAGGATAATTCCTCTCATGGGGCTTAAGCTATCTGGAGGCGTAGGATATGACCTTACCATGCTGCATGAGGACACAAACCAAACCTACAATGGATGTATCATAATACACTACGAAACTATCTAGACCATCTGGAAGAGCTAATACTAGAGCTAAGGTGAGTTGAGTATTCAACTCCTGAAAACTCTTCTCATAAGGATCTGACCACTGAAACTTGACTTTCTTCTAAGTCAATCTGGATATAGGGGATGCAATAGAAGAAAATCCCTCAATAAACCATCTTTAATAGTCGACCAAACCCAAGAAACTCCTGATATCTAATGGAGAGATAGGGCAAGGCGAATTTCTTACTGCTTCAGTCTTTTGAGGATCCACTCTAATGCTATCACCAAAAATGATATAACCAAGGAATGCTATTGACCTTAGCCAAAATTTCACACTTATTGAATTTGGCAAATAGTTGATGATCTCTGAGAGTCTAAAGTGCTGTTCTGAGATGGTCTGTATGATTACGCTCACTGCAGGAATAGACCAGAATATCATCTATGAAGACTATGAAAAACATGTCTAAGTACTGCTTGAACACACGGTTCATCAAGTCCATAAAAGCTGCTGGGGCATTGGTAACACCAAAGGACATAACTAAGAATTTGAAATGACCATATTAATTACAGAAAACTATTTTTGGAATGTTACATTCTCTTACTCTAAGCTGATGATAGCCGGATCTGAGGTCTATCTTAGAGAAATAACTAGCACCCTGAAGTTGATAAAACAAGTCATCAATTATGGGAAGAGAATACTTGTTCTTGACCGTGACCTTATTTAGTTGATGGTAGTCTACTCACATCCTAAGAGAACCGTCTTTCTTGCATATGAATAATACTGGAGTTCCCCACGGGGAAATGCTAGGCCTGGTAAATCCCTTATATAAGAGATCCTTTAACTGTTCTTTCAGTTCTCTAAGTTCTGCTAATTCCATTCTTGATGGAGAAATAGATATAGGCAGAGTATCTAGAAAAAGATCAACGCCAAAGTCTATTTCCCTTTCAGGATAAATTCCTGGAAATTCTTTAGGAAAGACATTTGAATATTCACCTAAAACTGGAACTGATTCAAGGCTGGGAGTTTTAGAACTAGTGTTCTTAACTCAAACAAGATGATGGACACATCCTTTAGATATCATTTTCTGTGCCTGAAGGTAAGAAATAAGCTAACTTTTGAACGTTGAATTACTACCCTTCCACTCAAGAACGGGTTCATTCAAAAACTGAAACTGGACTATTCTATTTTTGCAGTCGACTGTGGCATAGCAGGAATAAAGTCAATCCATGCTGAGAATGACATCAAAATTAGTCATCTCTAATTCGACTAAGTTTATTAAAGTGAACTTCTAAAATATCATAACTGGGAAGTTCCTGTATACCCACTGGTCTATAATGGTTTTATCCACTAGGGTAGAGACTAAAAAGGGCTCTGCTAGGATTTTAGGACTGATTCCAAAATCACCTGCTATATCGGGAGTAACAAAAGACATAGAAGTTCCTATATCTAGCAAAGAATAAACATGAACATAAAAGATCTATAACATACCAATAACTACATCAGGAGAATTTTCCTGATCCTGTTGGGACTGAAGAGCATAGAGAAGATTTAGGCATTGCCCACTAGTAGCACTAGTGGTAGCACCCTGCTGATTCGAGCTTCCTAACTGAGTTGAGAAGCGAATATGACTCTAATAACTTGACTGAGGGCAATCTCTGACTCTGTGGCCGGTCTTACCACAACTGAAACAGACACTGCTACCAGCTCTACAAGCACCTTTGTGGTTCTTACCAGAAGTCTAACAAAGAGGATTAGTTCGAGCATTGCTAACACTTCCTTGAGACATAGAACCTGGTGCTCTATCTCTGTTACCCTCCTAGAACTTAGGAACTAAAGCATTAGATGAAGAAGGGGCTGGAACTAATGACTTAGGACAAAACTGGGAATAGTTTTGTCCTTTTGATTTAGGCTGAGCAAAGTTAAAACTACCTGTCTTCGCTCTCTTATTCTGATTCTCCCTCTACTTAATATTCTACTCTCTATCTGCTAAGCATGAGTCATAAGCCTGGCTAAAGTTATGTCACTGTTCAGTATGGCAGATCTGCACTCATTTACCATGCTATCATTTACCCCTGAAGTGAACTTACTCATCTTGGCTCTGCTGTTTGCAACCATATGAGGGGTATATCTGGCTAATTGAGTAAACTTAAGAGAATAATCTTTCACCGTTATATTTCCCTGCCTAAGGTTAATGAATTCTAGCACCTTAGCCTCTCTATGCTCTTGGCGAAAGAATCTGTCTAAGAATAAAGTGACAAACTCCTCCCAATCTATAGGACCTACATCATCTGACCTCTTTGACTTCCACTGTTTGAACCAAGTATGAGCCACATCCTATAACTGATATACAGCTAGCTCAGCACTCTCAATAGTAGTCATCGCCATGATATGTCACCTTCTGAACCTGATCAATGAATTCCTGAGGGTCCTCATATACCTTAGACCCGAGGAAAGATAGAGGATTCATTCAGGTGAAGTCCCAAATCCTAGCTGCAGCTAAATTGGACATTGGTTTGGTCAGAAAAACTGTTGGCCATTTATTTTGAGCAACAACTAATTAGGAAAGAGTAGTGAATGCGGCCCTAAACTCCGCAGGAGAAACATGATTGCCCAAAGGATCTTTAGGTTAAGGGGATAACTGATTTCCGTTTCTTCTTTTAGGAGGCATGTTCTGTAGAAGAAAGGGAGAAATGGATTATACTGAGAGATTGACTTGAGATTTTGCTCACTAGCATGACATGAATACTGAAAGAGGGGAAACTATTCCTAAAACATCTTATATCCTCCTGTTCATAAATGTGGCGTGCAACACACCCATGTACAAGACTCTACTATATGTGGCTTGTAGATTTCCTAGGACTCTATTGAACCTGACACTGATACCAAGTTTGTAATGCCCCAAAATTGGTACTCAGAATGCTAAACGGTGCTTATGACCCCGAAGGACCACAATCTAACCCATGACTGATATTTGTACCTGTATACTGCATAAAATACTTTATAATGCAGACACATAAACTGAAAGTCTATAGGGTTCAATCTGAACATGATCTAAATAATATAACATCTGTGTGGGGTAATAGATTACCCAAAACAAAACTAAACAAACTGATGTCTAAAACATGATAGTCTAGAAATCCTCTAACTGACTGAATTATTTGAGTAAGGAGTTGATGGGATATGTCCCTAACTAACTCCAATAAATAAACTGATTAATGAGATGATAGGGAAATAATCATGTCCTTGAAAGATGAGAAATCACTTCTAACTCTGTCTGCAAATATCTGGAATCTATTGTTGCTCTAGAGCTCGTGTCTCTAAACCTATGGTATAAGACACCATAGCGTAAATATGTCGTACTTTGAATGTAATGGTATGCATGTAAGGTAGGCTGAATGCATGGGTGTTCATATGCATAAACAATAATAATAACTGACTAACTATTATGAGCGTGAGAATATATGCATGAGACATACTAACTGACACTAATACTGCGATAACATGATTACTGAATCTGAATATAACTTATAATATGAGTGAATGTATCTAACAGCCCTAAATTTGATGGAACTATCTGAGTTTCGTACTGTATCTGAGTTGACTATATCTGACAGTCCTAAAATTTGAAGAACTATCTGAGTTGTATTATTGCGACTGATTAACTATATCTGACAGTCCTGATTCTGTGACATAAAATTGTGGGAAGTAGTTATCTAACCGACATGCCCCTGATACGCTACTATAGCTGAGTTGGGGTCCAATCCATAGTCCCAATTGGAAGGATGTCAATACTGCGCCGCTGGTAAAGACAAGCTATAGGCGATCCTCATCTGATATTGTCCCTTATATAAGAATGGTGGGGCCCTTATCTGATAGTTCTTATCCTCCTCATCAACCCTCATCGAATAGTGTTGATGTCTCAACCCATACTGGCTACATAGTTCTAGAATACAAGGATGACTTCTAAGGATCACACCCTCATATGATAATGTGTGTCCCCATCCTTGGGTTCACTCGATGATAATTTCTACTCCCATCTGAATAGACACTGAATATGATTTAATTGAACTAGACATGGGATGAATTACTTAATTCCATTGACTGATGAAATACTACTGATATCTAGCATCTGACTGAGTTCATGAGATCATGGAGATTTCTTAAGTCATAAGACTATCAATAGTCTAAGGATTCATAGCCTGACTGAGAGCATCGCGAAAACATGATATTGCTCTAGGCACACAACTAATGTTTCAGGTACGAGTACCCCCAGGACTCGATGGAAGAAAAATGACCAAGCATAATTTACTTGAACATATAACTAACATCATAATCCATAATACATTTATAGAAGCATTTCATCAAAACATGTGATAGGCATAACTTGTACATACATGGGGATTTCATGGTATCATGCTAGTTAGGCACTTTTCCTTCATCTAGGCATTTAATCAAACATATTGTAAGCATTGTACATGTAAACATCATTGTACAATAATTAAACATAATGGTTCAATTTGAATTTCATCATTCAAGGGTTTATTCATAGGTTTGCATGAATCTATATCTATAATAATTTAACCCACATAGAATTTATCACCCAATATAGAGTAGAATTCAATTTCTCATTTTCCACATGAAAAAGAGAAACCCAATTATGAAATTCATAAGAAAATCCATAAACTTGAATTTAGAAAAGGGATTTTTAGGCTTAATAGATGAAAGGATTCCATGAATGAACACTATGCATACCTGAGTTTGTGATTTCATGACGACTAACGGTGAAACCTTCTTGAATTCGAATCCCCATTAGAAAACCTAGCTTATTTTTGAGAGAAACTAGTATATTTTGGGTGAATAATGACTAAATCATGTGTTATTGGGTTTAAATAGGGGTAGGAAATTGACCCTTTTAATCCTTGGATGCGTCTTGTAATTTCAGTAAAAATTTTTTGAACTGGGCCCCTGGCGCGATGCGGCACAATCGCGCTGTGTCACTAGAACTTGACAATTGGTACACTGAGGGATGGCGCAATATGGAGCCATCGCGTTTCCCCTTCCTTTGTGACTTGGAACTTTGACGTGACGCAGAGGAGATTGCACTGAGACATTAGAAAACCGACAATTATGAATTTGGACCCTGGTGTGTTGCGCCATAATCATGGACCCCTACTAGAATTTTCCGAATGCCATTTCCTCTTGTGGCGCGGTGCGTCACTGACTAATATGGCACTGTTTTACGATGAAAACTTGAAATAGTCATAACTTTTAACTCGGTTATCGGATTTTGACGAATCTTATATCGATGGAAAGCTTATTAAATTTCCCGCATAACAAAAAGTGAAAATATTGAAAATTCCCCATGTAATAGTCATCATTTAATTTAGAATCTAATACTATGCATTCTTAGGATGAATTTAGCTAGGAAAAAGTATGGGGTATTATATGATAAGGTGCTTGGCTAATCACCTAGGGGTTTCCCCCGGCCTTATAAAGGCAAGGCGGGAACCAAGATTGGAATGATATTGATAAAAAAAAAGATTGGCATGATAGAGATCATGATTGGAGAGATAAAGAGAGTGAATATGATAGGTATGTGCCTCCACACAAATGAGTGAAAGGCAAAGAAGAAAGCCCTTTGGACCCTAAAAATTTTAAAACTGGGGATGTGCTTGCTAGAATCTTAATGCAAGTGGAAAATATGGACAATATGGTTCAGGAACTAAAAGGAGACTTTTATCAAATCAACCAAATGGTTGTATCGTACTCAGCCTCAATAAAGCAATTGGAGACTCAAATTGTCCAAATCTCATCTACACTTAATGTTATACCTAAGAGAGGCCTCCCCATTGACATAGTGGCAAATACTAAAATTGATGCTCATGTCTTATCAATCATCACTCAAAGTAGTAGAGATCTTTGTGCACATGATGTTGAGGTAGAGGAAAAATCTCTTGATGATCAAATGAATGCAAAGATAAAATAGTCTGAAATTCAATGTGATGGTGCTTCAAAGTCTTTTGAAGCGGGGGATGGAGAACAAAGGGTAGTTGAAAAGGATGATGATAAGGAGGAAACTCGTCATGTGATGGTTGGTGACAAGATAATATGGGATGAGCCTCAAAGTGTAACATTACCCCTAGTGAAAATTCCAAACCCCCTTTTACAAAGATTAAGGAAGAAGAAGAACGACAATAACACGTTCAAGAAGTTTATTGCAAAACTTAGCAACCTATCAATCAACATTCCATTGTTGGAGGCACTTCAAGAAATTCTGGGGTATGCTAAGTCGATGAAGAAGTTGTTATCGAAGAAGAGGCTTATGGAGGTTGAGACTATTAAAGTGCCCCATAGTTGTAACGCCATTATGTCCAATGCCATGGCTGAGAAAAAAGAAGACCTGGATACTTTTACAATCCCTTGCATCATTGGGACTCATAAATTTGACAAGGCATTATGTGATCTTGGCGCTAGCTTAAATTTGATTCCATATGTGGTGTATCAAAGGTATGCAATGGGTTCTCCTAAACCTACCACCATGATATTATTGATGATGGATAGCTCGATTAAGAAATTGATTGGGATGCTATATGATGTATTGGTAAAATTTAATAGATTCATCAAATACTTGGGAGACATTCCATGGTAATCGAAAGGGAGCTAGTAGATATAAAGCATAGGGAGATGACATTTCGAGTACATAGTGATGAAGTCTTATTCTAGGTATGCAAAGGCAATAAGCAACCAAGTAGGTTAAAAATATTCTCAGTTATTGATGTTGTTGATGAAGGAGCGGAGTTTGGGTCATCTCATCTCAAAGACCCAACCTGAATATTGAATAACGTAGTATCATATGTTAAATTTTGCATTGGATGGGAGGCAACCCAGCGATGCCATGAAAGTGGCTTGTATCCTTTAAATTGTTATTATTAGTTTAGTTTTTATTTGGTTTTTGATTAATCCATAAAATTATGGCACTATAAGGTGTGTTGAAAAAATTGAGTAATGGTAAGTGTGCTGGAATTGAGTTGTGGGCTGAACAATTGAAAATAGGGAAGCAAAAATTGGTCTCAGTTATCATAATCACGATCACTGATCCATCATGATCACGATCTCCATGTCAATGTATCACGACTCTTTGACCGTGATCACGATCGAGACTGTTTTAAAAAATAAACATTTACCCAAAACTCCCACCATACTTCCTCTTAAATGACTCTCAATTACAACTATTTTTCTTATGTTAAGAGCATCCAATAGTGCATAGTATCCCTTCTGTATCCCCTTACATGGTATGTTATCTAATTCTCTTCTTTTATGCATATTTATGGGGGCATAGAATACATTTATAGAGCAATGGCCGAAAATTGTGGTTTGTATACTTAATCTTGAGATTACTTGAACTTGTTTGGTATGTTGTCTATTTTTATTGGTGTGTGCATTGTTGGGGAAGTCTTGAGTACCCAAAATTATTTAAAATTGGTATTAATAGCATGTGCACACCTAGCATTTGGTAAAATGCCCGAATGAATTCCTTGCCAGTTTTTCCATGTTTTAAGAGTATCATTGAGTGTTTAGGAATTGTGTTACCTATTGTTAGTGTTATTTATTGGTAAAAACAAATTGGTATAGAAAATTACCATTTTGGTCATGATCATTCTAGTCCATCAACCTCAAGTACTGCGATCATAGTCACAAGATCGCGATAGCAAAAGTGCAATCACAGTCCAGAGACCTGCGATCGTGGTTGCATGATCACATATTAATGGTCTGCGATCGTGGTATCTAAGAGTTGTAATTAGCAAGGACCAAAATCCTAAAGTTTTATTTTTATCCTAAATTTGACCAAAGGACCATTTATCAAGCTTAACTAAGTCACATAACATAGTTTTCACATAATTAAAATCTTGGATAATGCTTTGTGTTACTTTCAGGCCATCAAGGATAACAATAGAAGACTATGATCAAACTCGCTTCATAGCCCCTGAGTTCCAAACTCTATACTATGAAGACCTTCCCAAGACAAAGCAACTCCCAGAGCGAGGCATGTGTTTGGACAAGGTGTCAAAGAAGCTCCCAACCTTTCATGATAAATAGGTGGCCACCTAGTGGAGATGTTTTGCCCCAGATCCATGTTGGGCAAATGAACATTAGGTTAGGAAGTTCAACAAAAACCTCAGCATAGTATCTTTCTATAATTCAGTTATAAGAATTCTGGGTATGAAAGTCCACTTTGGGGATGAGCAGATCAACAACATATATGGACTACCGAATGCTGACATGACAGTTTAAGGAAAATGGGTGTGAACTAGGGAGCTGTCTAGTTGAGAAGTTATGTCCTTAAAAAAAGGTCCCATGGTCTACCATGAAAATAGGGATATCATTGCATGATTTCATATTTGAGGCACAAATATGGTCGGCTATTATCTGTAGCCAGGTTTTTCCATGCATTAACATGGCCTTTGTCTCAAATATATGAGCTCAGACGGTTGTATTCATATTGGATAATATTTCTTTTAATATTGGGCGTATTGTACTCTCGAACATAAGGTATTTTAAAGATAGAGCCATCTGCTTACTCTTGTTTCCTTTCTTGATCATTGAACTATGCAAGAGAGTCGAGGTTGAGGAATATCTCAGGAACACTTAGGTATTCCCAAAGAACCCCATTTAGCCTCTTAAGATTAGGGGTGAGGGCGCACTTGGAAATAGTGAAAAAAGGAAAATCAAATTGGGGAAGTCAATAGATGATGGCATGGACTCTTACAAGACATTCAAAGTAGGCCATTTGAGGAGATCTTAAGAGAGATAAGATAAATTTGGGAGCTTGTATCCAGATTTTCCACAAGACAAAGAGGGCTCTGCATCACTCGCCACTCTTATATTTTACAGACGGACTATGAGAGATTTCTAGGAGACTTGAAGGAGTGAGGAGCCACCATCTCTAGACTTGATAGGGCCTACTCGTCCTTAGCACGGTCATATAGGGAGATATGGATTCTCATGACAAGATAAGAAAAAAGAAAATAAGAGGGACAATTTTTTTTACTCGTACATGGAAAGGGGTGAGGGCTCGGGAAAGGTCCTGAAGCCCAAAGAGAGTCTTTCTTATCCCAGGGCATATTCTAATTATAAGGTCCCAACTACGTGGTACGGCTCTGATGATACTGAGGATGATGTCAGGATCGAGAACGACAATAGTTCTTGATGTGGTTATAGGGATCCCCTTTTACTCTTTCAATGCTTTCATGATTATGTAGTGAGGACACTGTAATCTTTAAGTTGGGGAATCTTTAAGTTGGGGGTGTTGCCCATCCCCGTATTTATTTGATATTTGATTCTTTGGTCTGTATGATTTGGATATTTGTTTAGATATTGTTTTGTTTATTTTGATAATTTTACTGTATTTTTATTGGGTTGTAATATTGGGCACTCTATTATTGCCTAAATTTTGTGGATTAGACACTTTGGTTTTTCATTTTGAGCATTTATTTAGTTTAATAATAATGTTGGACGAGCCTTTCCCTATGATAGATTGACTGATGACATTCTTAAGAAAAACTTATTGTGTTTTTAGGTTTTAGAGCTATAGATATAGGGGAAGTCTGAGTACTCATGGCATCATAGATTTGGGATTGCCCTTATTCCTATGGTGAAGTTTGAGTAACCATATGATCTGACCTTGTGAGATGCGAAATGTGAGTTAACGACCTGATTTTTTGCTAACAATAACTATTCTTGCATGGTGAAATGCAAAGCAAGCATCCCCCTCTGTCCAAAATTATTTTGTAAAAATCAAGAGCATGGATGTGAATGATCTTGTAAAAACACTTTACCTCTTTTTGTGACTCCAAAGTCTTCAGTTGGTAGTGTATGGTAAATAGCTCCTTTGGTCTTTAAGAAGGGAATAGAATTGAAAATCCTTGAAAAGCTGGCATACCAAGTGAGGTGCACTTAGTCATTTAATTCTCATGCACACTTATGCATCTAAAACTTATGCTGTCATTCTTCCAAAGCTAATCTGTTATATCCTAGGTTTTAGCCCTTATAATTTTTCCTGGAATTTTGTTCTCCGAACCCAATACAACTCATGGGTATAAGTTATATGTTAGGGTACAATTAGTATGGTGTTGTCATATACTGACCAGTGTTAGTTGGTGGGATGGTTGTGGTCACTGGAATGGGTACAACTTATGGGTATAAGTCATAGGGCTTGGTACGGTCATATTAAGGGCTCTTATGGTGGGCAGTGTTTCATCCTTCTAATATTTCATTCTGCCAAGGATACAGGTCATGGGTACGGATCGTATTCTTTGGATATAGTTTGGTTGGATAAGTTGTATGTTGGACAATGTTAGGTCCAGGGGTTAGGGTAGGATATGAGTGGTAGGTACCACACATATCGAAAGGGTACAACTCGTATGTGCCAGTTGTATCCCTGTGATGGGATTTTATGGAACTTAAGTATGGGTAATCTGGATAGATCCCTACTTAACCTAATAGAACCCATGACTTCTAATACACTTAGGAGGTTATTTACCTAATTATTCTATTCATTAACACTTAGAAACTACGCCTAAACAATCTGAAATCCTCTCAAAAGTTTTGGGGTAAGAAACCTAGGGTTTGATCTTGAGGACTAATTTGGCGCTTTCTTTCCATCAATTCTTTGATATAAGGTATGTTCTCTTCCCCTCATTGTTAGTTCCAACTAAATATATGATTTTACTTTTTGATTTTCATGATTTTATTATTGAATGCTTTTGGGTTTTCCAATATGATTTGGGGGTTTTGTTTATGAATGGTTAGGTATGGTTTCCCATGGTTTTAATTATGATTTTCTATGCATTAATGGTGATTTTCTATAATTGGATTATATGGGAATGATTGTTGGTAATTAGAATTGGTTTTGGGTATATATATTATTCTCCCAATATGTTTGACAAAATGCTTATAAAGACTGTTCATTACATTGACTTCTTTTAAATGAAACTCTTGCTTATTTTAAACTTGGTAAAGGATTTATTCATGGTTCAAATGGTTTGGAAAGGTAATGGCTAAATGGTTATACCTATGGGTTACGGATTCCCCCAAGTGGATTTAATATGGTAATTAGAAGGGAAACTAAGATCCCCTATACCTATATATGGTTGGCTATGGATAGTACTTGCAAGTATGGTTAGCATGAAGATACCACCACTAAATGGCCTTGATCAATAAATAGTAAAAATAGTGCTTGGAAACAATTTTAGTTGGGCATTAAAAAGGGAGGTGTAGCTAAGTCATGGAAGGTAGAGGTCCCGAGGGGACCGAAACTGGAAACTCATTTTTGTCGGTATGAGGTTGGTTTTAGTGGACTGTGTGCATGATGTCACACCTTATATTGGGGAATGTACTAGTGATCCTAGTTGGATATTTCCCTGGTCGTGTGGCTACACATATTGGGGCCCTTTCAGCAGGTGCAATTGAACCTATATTGCAAATGGGTGCTTTAGGACGGCAAAGCTACACAACTCAGGTAATGGTTTTAAATGTATGTTACACCTAGATTCCCTTTCCTGACACTTATATATGTATGGTTGTATGCATTATGGATGGTTTTACTTGTTTTATAAATGGTATTATTTTATCCTTATCCTGAGTTCATGCTAGCGATTACTTGCTAACCCATCTACTGGTGGTTGTATACCCATGCTATGTAGGAACCGCCCATTCTACTTTTTCAGTCTAGCACGTGGATTTGGTATTAGAATTTAGACTAAAGTGGTGATCTTCCATCATTTCGTAAGGCTCTATTTCATGTTTTGAACATCTTTAGACATTTATCTATTATTTTGGATATTATTTTTGGCCATGTTTAGGGGCATGTCCCAACTTAATTTTCTTACTCTTTTAGATAGAGGCTTTGTGGTACTCTTGGGGGTTGGTATGGGCGGGATCGTTATTGGTGTCGGCCTTGGCATTGGAATAAGTTAAGAGGCTGGCATTATCAAAAATAATTTCTCATTGTTCCATCGTATTACATTTGGGGATTGATTATCATATTATGTTTTGGTATTCTCTTTAGTTATGGCCTGCTTTATGGTCTTTGGTTTGTCTTAGTATGGTTAGATGGTTGATTTGGTAATGTTAGACTCAGTTGGGTCAGTCATGGTTGAGACCTTATCCCATAGTCTTCATGAAATCATTTATGCTATTTTGCTATATGCTCAAAATTTAGCCCATCTAAAGATGGATATAGGTGGTTGGGTTGGGTAACAGAGGGAGGTCTTCGGTCCTAGTTGGACTTGGGATGCATATTATGTCTAGGCCCCAGTTTGGGTTATGACAAGTTACTATCAGAGCTTTAGGTTTATGGTCACTTAGGAGTCTACAAAGTCATGTTGAGTAGAGACTCTTTTAGGGGTGTGAAGCACGCCACACTCATAAAAGAGAGGGTGTAAGATATTTTAGAATGTTTCACTTTCTTGGTATTCTATCTTCAAACTTGGATTCTGAAGTCCAAAAATCTTCTCTAATCTTTGTGTGTTTGTCTTTCAGATCATGCCTCATAAATTTTAAAAAAAAGAAAATTCTTCTGTCCCATCTTGGTATGATGCTGAAGGAGTACGTCCTATGACGGGGGTATATCTTCGATCTCAGGATCCTATTTCTGATGGTACTAGAGTTCCTCTTAATCCTACCAGTTCTCCTAAGGTCCCTCCGGGAAATGTGCCGAATATTGAATTTCGTCAATCTATCCATGCTATTGCTCAGTTGGTTGCTGCTCAGGCTGAGCAGCATCCATCTGGTGGGTTGTCTGCTGAGGCCATAACGGTTGGCCAATTTATAAAGATGGGTCCTCCTACTTTTACTGGATTAAAGGTGGAGGAGGATCTCTAAGGCTTCTTGGATAAAATAGAGAAGATATTTTGAGTGATGCAGGCTACCAATACGGAGAGGGTGAACTTTGTAGCTTATCATCTCATAGATGTTCCTTATCAGTGGTATGAGGAGTAGGACAGAGATAGGGGTGATGTGGAAGAATCTGAATTATAGGAAGCCATCTCTAATACCTTCTTGGATTCTTTCTTTCCACAGGAGCTGAAGAAAGCTAAGATGGAGGAGTTTGTGAATCTTAAGCAAAGAAGAATGTCTGTCAAGGAATCTTCCTTGAAGTTCCATCAGTTATTGAGGTATGCTCTTTAATTGGTGGATGATATGAGAATGAGAATGAGGAAGTTAGCTTTTGGGTTGAATAAAGATTTGATCTTGGAGAGAAAGACTACTTTGCTCATTAAGGATTTGGACATTTCTCAAGTAACGGTCTATATACAGTAAATAGAGGATAAAAAAAAAGGCAGGCAGAGTTTAGGGATAGGTAGGAAAAGAGGGGCAAACTTTTTGATTGGTGAGGTATGCAGTCCCAAGGTAGTCAAGATGGTGGAAAGTAGCAAAAGAAGAAGTTGGGGAGCTCAGGTTCCTTCTCTACTGCCAGTGCCCTATATCAAAAGTAGTCAGGATACAAGCATCATCAGGGTGGTGATAATTTTCGAGCATAGGATGCCCAATCTCAGGTGAGCAAAGGTTAGTCAGAGTCTCCTACCCTCTTTTTTGATTCTATGGCCAGCCCCATCAGGGTTATTATAAAGAAGAGAGGGATAAATGCTGCAAGTATAGACAGCCAGGTCATCGGCTCAGGGATTTTCTAGTTAATAAGGTCGCTATAGAGGAGAACAACATTCCTGTGGATTCATCTTCTGATCCTGGACTTGGTGGTGTGGCATCTGCTTCTGTTACTTCTCTTGGTTCTAATGTTTGTCGAAATAAGTTATGTGCTTTGGCATCTCGACGGGAATTCGAATATCGTTACTGGTATATTACAGCTCTTTTCCCATGACATATATTATATGCTTGATCCGGGGTCTACTTGTTCTTACATGACTCTTAATGTTGATGTATCTTTTGGGTTTGATCCCAAAGTGATTTTAGATCCTTTTTCCATTTCTACCCTACTAGGAGACTTAGTTAGTGCTAAAAAGGTCTATAGGGGGTGTGTAGTGTCTGTTTGTAACAAGCATACTTTGGTGGATCTGTTTGAGTTGGGGATAGTGAATTTTGATGTAATCTTAGGTAAGGATTGGTTATAATCCTATTACACGTCCTTAGATTGTCAGACTAGGAAGGTTATCTTTAAGTTTCCTGGTGAACCATTTATAGAATGTGAGGGTGGTTCTTTAGCTCCTCGGAGAAGTTTTATTTCTTATCTTTGAGCTCAAAGGTTAATCTCCAAGGGGTATCTTTATCACTTGGTTTGGGTTAAAGATTCTAACTCAGAAGGTCCTTCTTTACAGTTAGTTCTTATGGTCAATGAGTTTCTAGAGGTCATTTTGAATAATATTTCTAGTGTTCCTTCAGATAGGGAAATAGAATTCTTTATTGATTCTCTTCTGGACACTCATCTAATATCTACTCCTCTGTATAGAATAGATTTAGCTGAGCTGAGACAACTCAAGGAGCAACTTAAGGATCTTCTAGATAAGGGGTTTATCTGACCTAGTATTTCTCTAGGAGGTGTACAACTGTTGATTGTGCTCAAGAAGAATGGTTCCTTCCAGATGTACATTGACTACAGGCAGTTTAATAAGGTAATAATCAAGAACAAGTATCCTCTCCCAAAGATAGATGATCTATTGCCATTTACAGGGTGCCAAGTTATTTTCTAAGATAGATTTTCGATCGGGGTGCCACCAGTTTAAGATTATGGAGATGGATATCTCCAAAATGTCTTTTCATACTCTGCATAGGTATTTTGAGTTCTTTCTGATATCATATGGATTGACCAACGTCCTGGCAACATTTATGGATATGATGAATAGAGTTGTTAGACTGTATTTAGATTTTTTCGTCATTGTGTTTATTAATGACATTCTAGTTTATTTAAAGAGTGAGGTAGATTATGCTAATCACCTCCATATAGTGTTTTATACCTTAAAAAAATCAGAGTTGTATGCCAAGTTCTCTAAGTGTGAGTTTTGGTTAAACACCGTGACTTTCTTAGGTGATATTATTTCTTATGAGGGAGTATTGGTTGATCATCAAAGGTTGTTGTGGTGAAGGGGTGGCCTAGGCCCATGACTCCATCTAACATTCAGAGCTTCTTGGGTTTAGCAGGGAATTATAGGTAGTTTGTGGAAAGCTTCTCGTCAATAGAGGCTTCTTTGACTAAGTTGACTCAGAAGAAGGCTAAGTTTTCTTGGTCGAATGCCTGTGATGGGAGTTTTGAGAAGTTGAAGGATAAGTTGACTTCGACTCTAATTTTGACCTTGCTGAAAGGCAATGATGGTTTTGTGGTTTATTGTGATGCATCCTGGGTAGGGCTCGGTTGTGTTTTGATGTAGCACGGGAAGGTGATTGCCTATTCTTCCAAAAAGTTGAAGGTGCATGAGAGGAATTATCCTACTTATGATTTGGAGCTATTGGAGGTTGTGTTTGCTTTTAAAATATGGCAGCATTATCTTTATGGTGTTCACGTGGATATCTTTCTGATCATAATAGTCTTTAGTACGTGTTTATATGAAAGGATCTTAATCTCAGGCAAAGGATATGGCTTGAGCTTCTTAAGGACTATGATATGAGTCTTCACTACCACCCAAGTAAGGCTAACGTGGTTGTTGATGCTCTTAGTAGGTTGTCTATAGGGAGTTTGGCTTATGCCAAGGAAGGAAAGTGGGAATTGGTTAAGGATAGTCACTGCTTATCCATCTTGGGGTTCATTCTTGGACTCTAAGGATGGTGGTGTGATGGTGCAAGAAGTGGTTCGATCAACTCTTAGCGTAGAGATTAAGGAGAATTAAGTGTTAGATCCTGTCTTGATGAAAATAAAGAGTGATGTTGATGGGCAAAAGGTAATGGTGATTGAAATCAATAGTGATGGTACTTTATGGTACCAAGAGAGGTTGTGTGTTCTCGATGTCGATGGTTTGAGGCAAAGGATTTTTACTGAGGAGCATAAGTTGTGCTTTATTGTTCATCTCGGCTTGACAAAGATATATTATGGTCTCAATAAGATCTAATGATGGAATGGTAAGAAGAGGGATATTATAGATTCCGTGGCCAAGTACATGGTGTGTTAACAAGTTAAGGTTGAGAATATGAGGCGTGGTGGATTACATCAAGAAATAGAGTTATTTGAATTAAAGTAGGATGATCAATATGGATTTCGTTATCGGTCTTTCTCGGTCTCAGAAAAATTATGATTCTATTTGGATCCTCCTAGATAAGATGGCTAAGTCTACTTTCTTCTTGCAAGTGTGGATTACCTTTTCAACGGAGGATAATGCGAAGTTGTATCTTCAGTTTACCTCTCACTTCTGGCATTCTTTACAGAAAGGGTTGGGGACTAAGTTCAGTCTGACTACTGCTTTTTCATCCGCTGTCGGATGGGAAAGCAGAGAGAACTATTCAGATAATGAAAGATATGCTTTGGTCCTGTGTGATTGACTATGGTGGAAATTGGGTTTAGCATTTACCTTTGGTGGATTTTGCTTATAATAATATCTATCATTCGAGTATTAGTATGTCCTCTTTTGAGGCATTGTATGGTAGGATGTGTAGATCTCCTATTAGTTGGTTTGAGCTTGGGACATGTTTGTCCTGGATTTGGTTTATCAAGCGATGGAGAAGGTTAAGGTGATTCGGGATAGGCTTAAAGCTGCCCAAAGGTTCCAAAAGTTCTATGCGGATGCTAGGCATAGAGACTTGGAGTTTGAGGTTAGGGATAGGGTACTCCTTAAGGTGTCTCCCATGAAGGGAGTAGTGTGGTTAGGCAAAAAGGGAAAACTCAGTCATTGATATATTAGTCCTTATGAGATTTTGCGGAAGGCAGGAAATGTTGATTATGAGTTGGAGTTGCCATCTAGCTTAAGTTGGGTTCATCCAGTCTATCATGTTTCCATGTTAAAGAACTGTATTAGAACTCCTTCTTCGATTTTTCTTTGAAGGGATTGAGTATTTTGAATTCTCTGTCTTATGAAGAGGTCCCAGTTGAGATATTAGATTGAGACATGGCTTTATTTAAGATTCTATGGAAGAACAATAAGGTGGAAGAAGCTACTTGGGAAGTGAAAGAGGACATGAAGTTCAAGTATCTACATCTATTTTCTGCTGCTGGGATTTGTGAATAAGGTAAGTGTCTTCAACACATCTTTATTTTCCATGTTCGTTAAACGAAAGATTAACATCTTTGCCTTTTTTTTTTCAAACTTTGTTAAAAGGATGTTTGATAATTTAAATAACTCTGTGTGTGGTTACCCCTACCTTATCCGTCATTCAGGGATGAATGTTCCTAGTGAGGGAGAATGTTACATCTTGGTTTTTCGACCTTAGAATTTTCCTAGAATTCCATTCTCCGGACCCAATACGACTCATGGATACGAGATGTATATTGGGGTATGAGTGGTATGGTCCTATTATATGCAAACCAGCATTAGTTGGTGGGATAGTTTTGGTCACTAAAATAGGTACGACCTAGGGGTGTGAGTCATAGATCTTGGTACAAGTCATATCAAGGACTCGTATGGTGGACAGTGTTTGATCCTCCTGGTATTTCATTCTGCCAGGAATATGGATCATGGGTATGGATCGTATGCTTTGGATACGACTTGGTTGGATGAGTCAAATGTTGGACAATGTTGATACGAGTGGCGGGTACCACTCGTATTGGAAGTGTACGACTCATATGGGCCCGTCATATCCCTGTAACGGGATTTTTATGCAACTCAAGTGACAGTAATCTGGACATTTCCCTACTTACCCTATGTAATGCCCTGTACATTTAAAAACATATAAGATTAACTTAGAATAGATGAATGTATTTAAACTTGTGATAGGTATTTAAGCTAAAAGTTAAGGATAAGTGTTAAGTTAAGTAGAGGGATCAAGATTTTTGAAAAACAAGATGAAATAAGTGAGGTGCTTGCTTGACATAATTAAGCTAATAGGTGACAAGTAGGTGCATCACATACTTTGACTATTGGACCAAATTGAGGCATATATTATTGGACATATTTAAGGCCCAAATTAAGTGGAAGGAAAAGGGAAGGATGACCAGCCCAACACCTAATCTATTTAAGGCCCAAACGTCCATCCCAATACCTATTCAACTTATGGCCCAATATGGTGTGATCCAATTAGAAATAAACCAAGTAGGTGCATGACCTACTTGGACTTTTTGAGCAGCTTAAATACCCAAGTAGGTGCATCGCCTATTTGGACTATTTTGACCAAAAAAATGGTTAAGAATAGGAAAAAAAGAGGCAGTCCAGTGGGGGAATCTATAAGGTCCAAATTAGTTCATTTTCTCTTCATTCTTACTTGCAAAAATCAAATTATGATTAGCTCTCTCTCTTTCTCTCTCTCTTTTATCTCAAGCCTAAAATAGTTGCCTCTTTTCTCTCCTAGGGTTCTTGAAGGAACCCTCCCCTTGCAAGCCAAGGTAAGTGAAAACACTTATAGTTTAGTTCAGTTCATACTTAAGAGATTATGGAAATCATGCTCTTTGTGTTTAAAAGTGTAGTAAAGCCCTCTCCAAACTTGGCTGTCTAAATTTTTCTTAAATTCTAAGAGATTTATCTTCTTCATTGGTTCAAACACGAAGACAAGTTTAAAGTCTTGAAGAACCTCAGTTATGAGAATAAAATTCCATAATTTTGAGGCAAGGATCTGCCCCAATTCTGTCACTCCTTATGTATGCTTTCATGGAGGATTTTGTATGTGATTTTTTCTAGAACTCATAGGGTGGTGAATGGAAATATTCTCCTACTGAGCTAAAAGGAATTTTGGGACTGTTTTAGGCTGTTTTGTGTGTACTATTATGGGGAACAGTTAGACAGCCTTATATAGTGGTTGTACTAAGGCGGAAATGAACGGTGTGATCTTTGGGGAATGGTCTGGTGATTTAATAATGTTGGGACCATCACAAAGTGCCCCCTTTAGCTTTAATTGTGAGATTGGCTTTTTAAATATAATGTAGATGAAATCATATGCCAATTATGTAATCTAGGAGTTGATATCACAAGGTAATTGTGAGGTATATTTTTGTATTAATAGAACAAAAGGGGTATATCTGAAAAGTTGAGAAGTCATGGAATCCTCGTAAAGGATAGAAACATTGAATGTTGTGGTGGTGCATCACCAATTGCATGAGCTTACTGACCACACACTCTTGTACACTATTTTTACCTGTGTAATGAACCCAATGAAGTGTCGGAGAATCTTATAAGAAGGTTGTATGACATATAGATGAGATTATAGAAGAAGATGCTGAAAGAAGCACCATTCATTTTATAACTAGGGGCTTACTACCAGGCTACTATTAAGTGAGGCTAGGTATCCCAAAAAGTATTTATTAGCTACTAATACTAGTTTTACAACTTACCTTATTATAGATAAGTAATTTGAATGGAAGAAGGTCAATTTATGGTAATATACAAATATGCAGCAAGGTATGTAAGGCTATTTGATTTTCTGTTTCTTTGACATGAATCCAACTCATTGTGTTATAATGTAAGCTTTCTAAATGCTCTGTGTAGCAAATGATATGTAGTGGCAGTATATGATTAACTAATGTGTCTAATGATCTCATTCCCACTCCTTAGTGTGTTAAAGTACTTCAATATGAGTTTATTACTAGATATATGTGCTTACCCTGCCAAGGCTTAAATTGTTTCATAATTAAAACATAAACTTTTGTCACGTGTTTACCTTACATGAGTCAATAAGATCCTAGAATACAGATGGTAGGTATGTTCATTTATTGGGCACACAATCAACCTACTTTCCATCAATTTGCTTCAATTAGTCTTTCTAATTATGTACTTCATTTTCTCATATGTTTACATGTTCCCTTTATTAGGTATCACTACCCGTTATCTTTCATTGCAATCATAGCAGACACACTCCTTAATTATTCCATTAAGTAATTTGGATATCCTAACTTGGGATGCGTATTTTCCGCATGTTAAATCTGTCCATACACTTTATTACTTCCCATGTTTATGTAACCCTTTCATTTGATAGCATTTACCAAGTATTTTTCCATCATATCATTGACTAAAGTCTATATCCCTTGGCTTGAGAAGTTAAATGTCTCCACTTGATATGTATTATAATTTGAGATATCAAAAGCTTATTGTGTCACATAAACTCATACGTATTTTATTGGTGTTACAGTTGATTTCCATGTCATTGATACTACCTTAAGTCCATAATCACATGTTTCCTACTATGGTTGGTTCTCCCAAAGCTAACACTATGACCACTAAAATAACAATCTCAAAGATTAAAGAAGTAATGTAAAGTACATATACTTATATGTGGGTGGTAGCTCAGGTGCAAAAGCCTAGCATGGGCTGATCCCAATTCATGGATTTATGGGTGGTATCCCAGGGATAGAAGGAAAACCTAGCATGGATCGATCCATTATCAGGTGGTATCCTACGGATGAAAGGAAAGCCTAGCGTAGGCCAATCCTGATTTATGTATTGTTGAGGAACATATCCCAGGGTATAATGCCTAGCATGGGTCATCCTCTTTTACCACTAATCAGCTGGTCACATATATCACATGGCTTACAAAGCTTATAAATAAAAAAAGAGTAAACTAAAGAAAAACATGTAACGTATAGGCTTCCACAAGTGTAAGTAAAGGTGGTCATTCATCCTTATCTATGTATTTATCTATTGATCATTGATTTCATTGATTTTTTATTTTACTTGTGGTTATCTCATGTATTACATATTCAGTACATTACTTTATACTGACTTCCCTCACGGGGACCAGCATTCCATGTTGCATAGGTTCTTTGCTAGTAGATATCCCCAATAGAAGCACAGGATACTCAGCTGTTGTTGGTGGGCTCCAAGTTGATTCGGGTCATTACCGAGTGTTTAATATATATATTTGATGGTTTTATAGTCATGGATTCCATTAGAGGCTTCGTAGATATTGTAAAGTAGTCATATGAATTCATAGATTCACATGCCATCTGTATAGGTTTGGCTAGCTAGTTGGTATTGTATATACAACATTTTATCAGTGATTCCATTTGTATAGTGATTGATTTTCTTATCTAGGTTATTTTTATAGTATGTGTACCTATAGTTGTTGTTTGCCTTATCCAGTATTGGGGGTGTGACACCCTAATAGGACCCATGACTTCTAATACACTTAGGAGGTTATTTACCCTATTATTCTATTCATTAACACGTAGAAACTACTCCTAAGCAATCTAAAATCCTCTCAAAATCTTTGGGGCAAGAAAGCTAGGGTTTCATCTTGAGGAATAATTTGGGGCTTGCTTGGGTAATTTCTTTTCATAAATTCTTCGACATAAGGCATGTTCTCTTCCCTTATTGTTAGTTCCAACTAAAGTCATAATTTTACTATTGATTTTCATGATTTTATTGTTGAATGCTTTTGGGTTTTCAAATATGATTTGGGGGTTTGTTTATGAATGGTTGGTTATGGTTTTCCATGGTTTTAATTATGATTTTCTATGCATTCATGGTGATTTTCGATAATTAGATTATATGGGAATGGTTGTTGGTAATTGGAATTGGTTTTGGATATATATATATATATATATATATATATATATATATATATATATATTATTCCCCTAATATGTTTGACAAAATGCTTATAAAGATATGTTCATTGCATTGACTTCTTTTAAATGGAACTCTTGCTTGTTTTAAACTTGATAATGGATGTATGCATTGTTCAAATAGTTTGGAAAGGTAAATGGCTAAACGGTTATGCATATGGGCTACGAATTCCCCTAAATGGGTTTAATATTGTAATTGGAAGGGCACCTAAGGTCCCCTATACCTACATATTGCCCGTGGGTGCTTTAGGACAGTAAAGCTACACAACCCATGTAAAGATTTTAAATGCATGCTAAACCTAGATTCCCTTTCCCGACACTTATATATGTATGGTTGTATGCATTATGGATGGTTTAAATTGGTTTTATAACTGACATTATTTTATCCTTATCCATTCTTTGTGAACGTAGAAATTCACTTTAGCCTAAAAATCCTACCCGTATATAGATAGTATTTCTAGTCACCCACTTTGAGCCTTTGAGACTTTCCTTGTCAACTGAATTACAAGCTATCAACCATTTGAATTTTATCCCTCTTTAAAATCTACCCTCCTTGAACTTAAAAATGTAACTTGAGGCAAAAAGCCTAAGTTAGAGTGGTGAGTCTTGAAAGAGGTGACCTTTGGCAATGGTATTTTTATGTAAGTGCCTAAAAGGTAAGTGAAGAGATCAAATAAATAAGAAAAATAAAGGAATTATCAAAATAAATAAAAGCATGAATTACACAAAAGAAATAGATGGGTATAAAATGCTTTTAAAAGATGCGTGAATCCAGGTAGTGAAATTAGGTTCATGTGTGAGTTGTAAATAAATGAAGTGGTCTATGACTCAAAGTTTGATCGAATAGTGTTTGATGTAGAGCTCAAGGAGGGTGTAGTCACTTTGATCCAAAATGGTATCCTACCCTTTCTCGAGCCTACATTACAAGGTTGAAAAAAGTCCTTTGAGATCTTCAACTAAGTGTCTTCAAGTTAGTGGCAATTGAAAATAAGGGAAAGCATATGGCATAATACTTGTTTGCATTGAGAGATTCTTTGTGATAGTGAGTTCTTGCACTTTAGTCCCTTGTTTTATGATAGGTACTTTGGTGTGTGCGAATTTTTTTTGTAAGGAGGCATGCAGACTAATTGAGGTGTATGAAGTTGTCATCTTCCGAAAATGAGGTAAAAGAGTGTAGTTGAGTCGCTATTGATAGAGAGTCACTTCGAGAGAGTCAGCGATTGTTACTTAATTGTTCTTAAAAGTCTTTTGCCTTCTTACAATTGTGATTGATTTTAAAGGAAGTTGTGTGAATGGATTTCCCTATGCTTGAGGCTAATTGTTGGTGATAATAGATTTTGGAATTATTGTGATCATTTGGTTGTATGAATGGTCTTATAATTGAGTAGTTTCATTGAATATGGAGTAGTGTTGCTTGAGAGCAAGAAAAGTTTTAAGTTGGAGGTGTTGATGAGTGGCAAATTTACAACTCAACTCTATCAAAATTCATGCACACTATGATAAAGTGAACGTATATATAAAGCAAATTCCTTATTGAATTGCATTAAATCCCATGGTTTGTATGTTTGCAAGTAATAAGATAAAGAAGAGTGAATCTAAGCTGAAAAGGGAAGCAAAAGACCAAAGTGATTGCACAAGCTGAAAATCAGGACCAAGGATCAACCATCAGGTACCGTGATCACGTCTTGAGGGTCACGATCGTGATCTTGAGCCAACTCAAGCCTCGGCAATTACGAGGGATCACCAAGATCATGTGAGTCGCGAACATGGTTAATCAAGAGAGATCGTAATAGAGCGGGAATTTTCCAAGGGCAGAATCTTAAATTCATACAGCTGAATCCAAAGTTTTAAAAGCACAAACCCTTGCATAATTAGGGTATCTTTCAACAAATTTTGAATTTTTAAGGAGAAGAACTATTCTAAGTTGGGAAAAGAACAAGTGTAGTAAATTCTTAAGAGAGTTTTAGTTGAATTTGTAATTGAAGTGTGTATTACTCTTGCTTTGATTTTCAATGGAAGAATTAAATGTCAACTTGGGTATGTCTCTTTTTCTTAATTTCATGAGTAGCAAAATTCTAATCTTTGGGTTATGCTTGAATGGGGTGTTAATATGTATGGTTGGTGATCTTTCATCTAAATTGAAAGTTTATGATGTTGGGTTTTACTATTACTATATGTTTGAATTGATAATTATGGGTGATAACTCCAATTTCCTAGGATCCCACATCATCCTTGAAAGATGGATGTAGGTGATTAGTAATTGTGAACAATAAGATGATTTTAACTTCTTTTGTAGCATTATCTTAGAAATAAGGATGTTATGTGAATTTGATATGTTCATAAGCATTATCTTAGACATAGGGATACCAAGTTGAGGTATTGGGTTGATGAATTTGTCACACTCATGAGGTATTCGAAAGCATCCATGAGTGAAATTTTAGTGTTTTGTTGAAAGACTAGCACTAAAACCCCTAAACTAGCCTGCCTAAAACTAATTAACTAAAATTGGGATTACCTCTTGATTACCCATACATGAATTACCCCTAGGATGACATAACCCTAAGAACACTCTCTATTAGTGTTACTTATCAATTTTTTGCTCTTATATTAGTGTTTAATTTCATGTTTAGTTTTAGTTTTACTTTATGGATTAACTCCTAGTTAACTGTCAACATACATAGGTTTTGAAAATGTGTTTGCACTCCTTGTGGGTATAACCCCAAACATGTTGGGTTTATATTGATGATGACTGCCTTACATCAAAGTAATGGTGTAAGTTGAGTGTCATCAAGGAATCACAAACTAACAAAGAATCACCATTGGAAATGCATTTGAAGTACTGTAGAATGAGAAAGAAGAAAGCATATATCAATCAAAAAAAGGCAATAGTAGAGATGAGGATGTTAATCAACTGGGTGCCAGCAGTGATGAAATCAATAGGGTGCAGGAGCAATAAAAATGACATTATATTTAGGAAAAAGGAAAAATACAGTTACATAGCATTAAAAATACAAAAATACAACTAAAAAGATTAAATTAAAGCATCAGTTGTAGTAGAAGAAGATGTTATATTGATGGAGAATATCTACAAGCCTAGTTGAGAAACAATACGACTATTAGAAGATGATAAGAAGTAGGGGAGGGTAATAAGTCAATAAAAACAATCACACAAAGCCAAAGGTATGCAGTAGTAAGTCTGAAAGAATATCAACAAAATAAAGAAATAGTAATCATACCTGATGTGGTTGAAACAGAGAAACAAGAGGTGGCACATGCAAAATTTTATGTTTCTCTGCAAGTAGATGAACCCAATGTACTAGAAGAGGGAAAAATAGAAGGTAATACAACAAGATATCCACTATGCCAGACAGCGGTGCATTTGTTATTATAATAAAGATTCATCAACAAAATAAGACAACAACAATAAGTATTGAGTCACAATTGAATATAGTGCACAAACAGAGCTCTCCAGAGAAAGTACTACATGAAATACTCACTCATTATATCATAGCAAAAGAGGCACCAATTAAATTACCAAAGATAAAGAAAAGATAAAAGACAAAGAAGAAAATGAGAACCATAGAAACAAGGAACACATGTACAAAGAGGCAGATGTTTCTCCACAGGAGCAAATAAAAAGGAAGAAAGGAAAAATCAAGGTTGAAGGTAGTATGCTTGATGTGTCATGGTTTCATGGCACTTTTGATTCTTAAAACCAAAAAATATGCAAGTACTTAGGTCGGTTTTGTTAGATATTATATGTCTTTATGTTTATACTATAGGAAACTAGGTTTTGGAGCTTAAAAGAATAGAAAGAGTTGAAGGCTACAAAAAACCCCAATTATAAGATAGCCTATGGATCTTGAGTGCTACTTATGGCCACTGTAAGTAGCCTTGTAAGTCTCAGAGTTTTCAAGATCCATGATGCCAAAAGTTGAGTTAGGTTCTGATATTGATAAAGGACAACTTAAGGCATGTAAGTACAACTTACACCTCCGCAAGTGCCAATATAGGTACCAAAGGTCGAATATCAGAGGCTCAGAAGTTTGAAGACTTGTCCAAAAATTATGAGGAGGTCACTTACAGAGAGGGAATAAGTACCACTTACACTGCCGTAAGTGCAATCATGGGTTGTATTCTAAACACTGAATATTTCCTATCACTTACGACCCACTGAAGGGCCGATAAGTACCATTTACGGCCCTATAAGTGGGTCCATAAGTGACTACCAACCTAGTTTTCCATGTTTTAATGGTTAGGATTTTTAGGGTTCTGATGTATACTATAAATACACTTTTGAGGTTTTTGTATTAGTTTATGCACTCTTTACATTCATAAAAATATGTATTGATTTTAATATTCCACTTTTGATCTTAGAATTCTTTGTTCTTGATTATTTGGTTGATAATTATTTTGAGAATTTGGGTTTTGTTCTTTAATTATTGAGAGGTTCATCATATGCATTCTTTTATGAATTCCATGAATATTCTCTCATACATGAGAGGCTAAACCACCTAACTAGGTTTGTAGGAACCCTAGTTGAAAAACAAAGTGGAAGAAGTATGAGGTCCTTCTAAATTAGTGTTCATGCATATATTTTGATCTTCTCGATCTGTATGCTTCCTTAATTATTGCAGAAGTTATGAGCGTTCCTGAATTCGAGATCATCTTTTCAAGAGAGGGTGAGATTAGGAAAAGAAATTATAATAGTAATTGGAGAATACAAACCCTTATCTAATCAACTTAACATCTAAAAGGAAATAGTAGAACTAGGATCAAAGACCAGGTCTAGTATGGCGACACTTTGAGACTCACAAATTAAAGAGTGAAATTCACCAAAGGTGTTCAAAAGATGGTTAGAGATACATAGCTTGTTAGATCCTGCATGCAGAGCATTGAGATAGTCGAATTAAGCACAATAAGTCTACGAAGTTAGGAAGCCAGGGGGAACATAGTCCTAGTATTCATCTCATGTTGATTTCAACTAAAGCAATCAAGACTAGTTGCTACTTTACTATTTTTATAGAACCCCCCTCCCCTATTTACTTTTCTATATTTTTCTGACTTTTTCAACAGATTCTTGAGAGATATTTGGCCTAGTCCCTATGGGTCCAACCTCAACCTCTTTTTGGTTACTATATTTGACATCGAATGCATTATACTTCTTGAAGGTGTAGTTTTGGTAAACATCAAATTTTTGCGCTGGAGTCGGGGAATATAGTTATAAATTTATTAACAAAGTTTGTTGAGGTTGTTGGCTTTTAATTTTTTGTTCTTATTAAGGTGTATGAAAGTGTATTCATAGTATTAGCAGTCAAGTCAATCCCTTGACCTCGCTTGATCTAGAGGTTGAAAGAACCCTACGATAAAATTATAGGATGTTGGAACACGATCATGAAGCTCATCACGAGGGGCTTTAAGATTATCCACTTGACTTGCCTCCCGACCTCTAAATGGTGTTTAAGAGATAACTAATCAAACAACTGTGAAGTTACTAGAAGAACCAATTACGATGAGGGAAAATGAGGTTGCCCATCATGCAGCTCAAGAGGAAAGACAGAAATAGAAAGCAGGTCATTAAGTAAAACACGCTATAGGTAGTGGAGATAGAGCTCCAGTTCTCCCGGTGTATTATTACTTACTAGTATGTGATGATCTAGAGGATGACCTTGGGTATGTTAAGCCTATTGAGATAGGAGCTATCATTCCTCCTGAATTACCCCAAGGGTTAAAGTTTGATATTACCAGTGGTATGATTCAGCTATTAAATCTTAAGGATGTGTTTGCGGGTTTTCCCATTGATGATGCAAACATTCACATTATGAATTTTGTTGGGATCTGCACTTCTTAAAATATACCTGGGGTGAGTTAGGAAGCTTTGAGATTCAGGTTGTTCCCATTCTCTCTAACTGGTGAAGTGACATTATGGTTAGGATAACTACCTCATGGGTCCATTACTAATTGGAACAAGTTGTATAAATAGTTCTTTGACCAATTATTCCTTTTAATCAGAATACTGTAATTGAAGGCGAGATCTATAATTTTAGGCAATTGCATTCTAAACCACTGTATGAGGAATGGTTTAGGTTTATGAAGAAGTTAATGATAATTCCTAATTATAAAATTTTAAGGAGAAATTTTTTTTGAAATTTTCTATCAAGCCCAGAATAGCAGTGCCAAAGCTATTACAGATACTATTACATGTGGAGATTTTATGAGCCTGTGTTGGGAGGTAGCATCAAAAATCCTAGAATGAGTCTTTCTTACCAACTGAAGATGGCATACTTGGAAGACAGAAAGAGGTGCTAGCACTTATGCTATTGGGGTTTCTAGTGAGGAAAGAATCATAGATAATACTGTGGCTTAAGAAGTTGCGTAGTTGAGTATAGAGATTGGATTACTGACTATGAAATTTACACCTATGAATTATGAAAAGGTAAATATTGTGGGCATCTAAGGTAAAGAACTTAGATTGTATGATTTTGATATTGAAGAAGAGGCGAAGTATCAAGAAAGAAAGTTAGCGTATTTCTGAGCCAAGGGACAAAGGTATATTCAAGACACTTAGAACTTGAGGTAAGGTAACCAAGGGAAAAACTATTATGGGGATTGATATTGTGATCGAAGTAAAGAAAGAGATGGTGACTAGAGATGAAAGGTTGATTATAAGAAGAAAGGTAGTATTTACATTTCACCGGGGAACCACAATTTTGATTCTAGGATGGAGGAATTGCTCTCTAAGTTAGTTAAGGGTTTAAAGAATTAAGAAAGTTTCCTTAAGGAGATTAACGCAAATATTTCATATTTGAGCCAGAAAATGGAATTGCATGCTACTGCGATCAAGCAACTTCAGTAGCAATTTGGTCAAATGTCAGCGACCTTGAATCAACACCTATCAGGCACTTTTTCAAGTTTTTCAAGTAATACTATTCAAAATTCAAAGAATGACAGTCATTTTTTGGCCATCACCACTCGGAGTGGTAAGTCTACCATTGATCCCCCTATGCCTATAGTTGCTGAGATTTGAGATGATATTGCTGATATTTATGATGCACCTAACACGAAACTTAAAAAGTTTAAGACTAGTAGTGAGTCATCACAACAATAAACGATGTTGATAAGACAGTTGAGAAGGATAAAGAAAAGTGAAAAGAAGTCAATCCTGTATTGAAGAACATTCCATGACCTCCCCTGCCTTTTCTCAAAATTTAAAGAAGAAGCAAGAGAAAGCAAATTATCAGAAATTTATGTCAGTGTGAATAAAACTTTCAATATTTCTCTTATTGAATCATTAAATTAGATGTCAGGCTATGCAAATATCCTAAAGGATTTAGTACAAAACCAACCATAAAGAGTATGTACAAAACCAACCACAATGTGTATTTCCACAACCAACCAATATACCATCACGTGAGCCAAATATCCACTCATTATTCCCAACCATTCATGAGTTTTCACATGATTCATATGCCAGTAGAGTATGAATACATCACAATACACAATTGGTACCACAATATGCTTTTCATCAAACGAAACACAATTATTCTCATGTATACAAGCTATCAAAATCACATAGGACCCCTCACGGTCACAAATAGCACATAAAATACCAAATGCTCCAATTACATCACATATAGACCCCAACACTGGCACAACAAAGTAACAGAGACATTTTTCAAGATTAGTTCTCACACTTTTAATATGCATTTTTGTATAATTTAACTACCCAGCCCAGTCTGAAAGATGTTAAGCCATAACCTACCTCGAAAGTCGAAAATCAATTTATAATACTTCAATCCTGAAGTCCTACTCTCTATGAATGGACCTCGAATCAACTAAAATATAAAAATATAGAATCTATGCAGAAAAAGGAAGCCAACGACACCCCTATTGCCTATTTTTAATACGGGATCAAAATGGACCCCAAAAATGGGTTTTTGAAAAAAAAGGGAAAATCATAACTTTGTTTCAAAAACCTGTTACCCATATTTTAAGGAGCTACATCTAAAAACCCAAGCAAAAATGAGTTAAATTGAGGTTTGAATCAAAGAAATACGATTTTAAAACTTTACCAGATAAAATCTTCGAAATCCATTTGAAAATCTAGAATCGAAGTTATTTTGAAGATGAAATTGAGGAAAATCTGATAATTATAGGATTAGAAACTCACTCAAGCAAAAAAGCAGTGGAATTGGGATTTAAATTGGAGAAATACAACTTTTAGGAATTACGGGCCAAAATGGGATTTAAATTGGAGAAATATCATTTTTAGGCCTTACGGACCAAAATCCCCATTTTTATTCATACTTTAATTCGTGCTTAAGATAAGAAATTAATGTTAAAATTGGAAGAAATTTGTTGAAATAAGTGTAATGGAGCTTACCCAAGCTTAGAAATGGAGAAAGTTGCTTAGAACCACGAAACCTTAAAAATGGTAAAAAAAAAATGGGTGAAAACAGGTATTTATATACAGAGGCATTGCGATCGCATACCACGGGTCGCGATTGCAATACCTTGACTATCACAGGAATCACGATTGTGGTAATAGCTCCGAGATCGCAGGTGTACCAGCTAGGGACTTGGTTCAATTCGAGTCTCTACGGACCCCTTGGGATTTATCCAAATAACCGTGAATGCAAGCAAACTATGCTACCCTATAAAATTCAATACTCCAAACTCAATGGCTATATCAAATTTTTGAAAAATGTCGTTTTCACAAATTTGACCCCCAAAATCAATAATCACAACTTTCCAAACCAAGGGTTGAAATGAGATTTAAAATCCATAAAACCACACCAACTATGTTACCACCCTAAAATCAACGTTTCGGATCTGCTATCATAGTACATTTTGCCATCCATCGCAGGGATCAAAAGAAATCAATAGAAATCAAGTGTAAGTCTCCCAAAGCCACCAAAAATCACAAAATCACATAAATAGTGCCAAATTGCATTGGATATCATGTCAATCATCCGCACACTCCAAAAATACCACAACGCAACTATGGAGAGGGGTAAAATATTCAAATAACACAAAATCACATATTTCATGAAAATTTAGGCCGTTACATCATCCACCACTAAAAATTTAGTTCGTCCTCGAACTAAAGGAAAAATAAATACCTGAATCAATACAAAGTTGGGAATGCATATCTGACTCGACCTCATTAGTAGCCTCATCTACAGGTCGATGCCTCCATTGGACCTCCACAAGAATGACTCTAGAGCGTAACTATCTAACATCCCTAGCCAATATGGAGACCGCTCATCAATAAAAGACAACCTTTCATCTAACTGAATAAACTCCCAATGAAATACATAAGACTCATCCGGAGTGTAACGGTGAAGCGTAGAAACATAAAAAAAAAGATAAACAACTGATAAAATTGGGGGGAAAGCTAATTCATGAGACACATCACCAATAAATTGAAGAATCTCAAATGAACCAATATACCTAAGGATAAGCTTGTCCCTCTTCCCAAACCACATCACAACGTTCATCAGTGAAACTTGAAGGAAAACATGATCATCAACAGTGAATCTCAAGGCATAAAGTCTACAATTAGCATAGCACTTCTGCCTACTCTAAGCCAGTCGAAGTCTATCTTGAATGATCTACACTCTATCAAAAAACTCATAAAGCAAGTCCATACCTAGAGGTCTAACCTCAGAAACCTCAAACTAACCAACTGGAGAGAGACAATGCCTACCATACAAAGCCTCAAAAAGAGTCATATCAATTATGGAATGGTATCTATTATTATAAGCAAACTTTGCCAAGGCTAAATGTTTCTCCCACTATCCACCAAAATCTATCACACAAACATGGAGCATATCCTCTAAAACCTGGATAGTCCTCTCTGACTGACTATAAGTCTGGGGGTAAAATGATGTGCTAAGGTCAAACCTAGTACCCAAATCATCAAAGTGAGAAGTGAACACAACACCTCGATCTGAAATGATAGACAATGGCACACTATGTAGTCACACATCTCTTAATTGTAGATATGGACCAGCCTCTTAGCACTGAATAAGACCTGCACAGGAATAAAACGTGCAGACTTGGTCAATCTATCCACGATGACACAAACACTATCAGATCCATGGGAAGTGCGAGGTAACCCAGTCATGAAGTCCATAGTGATTCATTCCCACTATCACTCGGGAATGGGGTATTCTCTGAAGCAACTTACCAAGCCTCAAATTCTTGACCTTCACCTGCTAACCACAAAGGCAACGAGCTATAAAATTTTCTATATACTTCTACATACCACCCCACTAATAATGTTGCCTCAAGTTATGATACATCTTAGTCATTCCTAGATGGATGGAATAACTAGAACAATGGGCCTCTTCCAAAATCAATCTAATCCAATCACCCACTCTCGGTATATAACTCAGCCCCAATACTTAAAACACCATCAAAATCAACTGAGGCTTCCTTAGCTTTGCCAATCAACACCTTTTCTCGAATCAACCTCAATCCCATATCATCAAACTAATAAGCCTGAATATGCTCCATCAAAAAAGACCTTGCCTCCACAAATGCTAAATTACACCCAAGTGTTGAAATATCAAGTCTAACCATCTAGTTAGCACAAGATTAAACCTCTAAGGCCAAAGGTCTCTCCTGGGTCAAAAGATGCTCCAACCTACCCATGCTAGTTGAGTGTTGACTTAAGACATCTGCAACCACATTAGCCTTGCCCAGATAATAGAAAATAGTCAAATCATAATCCTTAAGCAACTCAAGCCAATGAATCTATCACATATTAATATCTTGCTGGGTAAAGATGTACTAAAGGCTACAAAGATCCAGGAAAAATATCACAATGAACTCCATACAAGTAGCACCTCCACAACTTTAAAGAAAAAACAACAGCGTACAACTCCAAATCACGAGTAGGATAATTCTTCTCATGGGGATTCAACTGACTAGAAGCATAAGCAATCACCTTACCCTCCTGAATCAGCACAACACATAACCTAACACTTGAAGCATAAAAAAAGATGGTAAAACCCACACCCTCTTTAGGTAAAGTCAAGACAAGAGCTGAAGTCAAAAAATCCTTGAGCTTTTGAAATCTCACCTCATATATATCGAACCACATAAAGGAAATTTTCTTGTGAGTCAACTTGGTCAATGGAACTGTAATGCACTAATAAGAACCTGTCAAGCCAATAAAACTCAAAATCTTGGTTGACAAAGTAGGCCTAACCCAATCATAAACCATTGCAATCTTTGTTAGATCAACCATAATACCCTCCTTAGTCACCTCATGACCCAAGAAAAAAATAGACTCTAACAAAAGCTCACACTTAGAGAACTTAGAATACAACTTCTCATCCCTCAATCTCTGAAGCACAATCCACAAATGTTCCTCGTGATTGGCCTCACTTTTAGAATAAATCAAGATATCATCTATAAATATAATAACAAAGGAGTCAAGAAATAGTTAAAACTCTCAGTTCATTAAACCCATGAATGTGGTGGGGTCATTGGTCAACCTAAAAGACTTGACCAAGGACTCATAATGACCATCTCTAGTTTGAAAAGTAGTCTTCGGAATATCCAAAGATCTAATCCTTAACTAGGGATACTTGGATCTCAAATCAATCTATGAAAACACCATGACACCCCAAAGTTAGTCGAATAAATCACCAATATAAGGAAGATGATACTTATTTTTAATTTTCACCTTATTCAACTTCTGATAGTCAATACACATCCGCATAGACCGGTCCTTCTTCTTCCAAAACAAGACAGGCTCACCCCAAGGAAATATACTAGGTCAGTTAAATCTCTTATCCAATAACTTCTACAACTGATCTTTTAATTCCTTTAACTAAGGGGGCCTTCTTATAAGAAGATATAGAGATGGGCTTGGTTTTTGAATTAACATCAATTGCTAAATCAATATCACAATCTAAAGGCATACCCAAAAAATCCATAGAAAACACATCCATAAACTCATGAACAATATGAACAAAATCCACAGAATGAGGTAAAAGAACACTACCATCACGAATATGAGCCATATAAGATAAGAATCCTCCTCGACCAATCTATGAGCCTGAACATAAGATATAATCATCTTAGGACCTGAATAAAATATACCTTTCCATACTATCCTCGTGTAACATGACAAAATCTCCTCCCAAAATATAACACGGTGCTTAAGACTACAAGTAGCCCCAAGCTAACCCTTTAAGCCTATTACTATATATAATAACTCAATTTGAGATGAAATAACCAAAACACTAGTACTGTATATCAAATGATAGGAAATATGAAGAAAATACTCAGACCAAAGGACTACAAAACTGGAAATCTCAACATACTAACAATCTGATAACTAGTCTGACAAAGCCTCTACTACTCAAGTCTACTAAAGAGTCATTGGGGTGGGTCCCCAACTGACTCAAACTAAACTAAAAGCAATAATATATCTACTAACAATACTGAAATGTCTAAAGATAGGTCCTCGACCTATGAGGACTCACTATTGTAGAGATGTAGATAAAGGTACTCAAAAATCACTGATAAGGCTGGGACTGAGCACCTGAACCTACATTATAAGACAATGTAGAACATAGACATATATGTGGATCAGCACTTAGGAATGTACTGAGTATATGGGGGTGTATGCATGTACATAAAACAATATCCATTCACTTAAATCAAATCATGCATGCAAATATAAATGACTCACACAGCTTGAATAAGTCTAATATAATAAGCTCATAAATCATATAGAATGAAGCATGTAACACAAATCTCATCAATCATTATACTTTAGCTTTAAAATCTGAACTCTTCTCTTATTATCATTACTCGAAGATTAAAGAAAGCTTCAAACAATACTTTCAAACTCATGCATATATCTCATGGAGAGTAAAACTTCTTTAATACTCAAGAACTTAGAACTCTTTTAAACTCAAGACACTTGAAACTCGAAAATCTATAACTCTTACTAGTAGAGAAAACTACTTTCTTCTTGGGAAAATTTTACTTTAAGAAACTATTTTGAAAATCTTACTATTTAGGAAAATCACTTATCTCAAAGCTTTAGGGAAAATATTCTATCTCAAGGGAAAATACTTTGGGTAGGTTCTTTCAACCGACATAAACCATGCAAGCTAACATCTTGTCCTCATAAGGAAGAAACCTCACATTGGGGAGAGGCATCATACTCTTGCCAGGGAGTATAACCTCAGTTCAGTGATCACTTATCTTGGCCTCGAGCCCATAAATCTCAATCCTACGGTGGCATGTAGTTCTGGGGTATGAAATCATAGTAACTTACCCAACTCAGTGCTAAATACTACTTCCTTTAGTTAGCTATGCTCATCTCATGGAAATCCACTTTAAACATAATCTCGTGGTTCATAAATAACCCAACTATAAAATCTGTAATCTCATTTGGTAAAGTGGATTTCAAAGCTACTATGACCATTAAGGTAAAAAATTTCTCAATGAACTCAAAATACTCAAATCATGGGTGCTTATAGCACAAAAGTTCATAAAAACTGAAATCTCAAGTAGGGTTTAATCACCCATAATCAAATCTCAAGTTAAGACTCATCAAAATACATACTAGATGTCATAAGGATACACAAATCATATAGAAATCTAGAATGTTCAGAAATTTACATTATAACATCAACATACTCATATAATCCAATTTCTAAAACATAGAAAATATCATAATCTCAAGAAATAATAACATAGGGAATAAACCCATACTTCAATTTCATAAGAAAATATGTAAAACCATATATCTTTGTAATTAAAATAACTTTTGGACACAAGGATGAAAGGAGTGTCGTTGTTCAAACCCCATATACCTTAGATTATGAAACTAGATGAACAAGCTTGCTTGAAACTCTTTTTCTTACTCTTTGAGAGAGGGTTCTTGATGCCTTAGACTTAGAGCACTCGAATTTCAACTCAATTTATAGAATCTATGGTGAGTTTTTGAATTTTTTGGAGAAGGGTTTTGGGTTTGAACTGGTAAACACTTACTGCATGCTCTTATGATCAGTAAACACATCAACATGGACACCATAAAGATAGTGTCTCCAAATTTTTAAAGCAAAGACCACAACAACTAATTCAAGATCATGGGTTGGGTAGTTCTTTTCATCCGGCTTTAACTGTTTTGAGGCATGGGATATAACCTTACCTCTTTGCATCAACACACAACCCAAACCAACTCTAGAGGCATCACAATACACCACAAAATCATCCGTACCATCAGGTAAAGTCAACACAAGGGCTAAAGTAAGTCGAGTCTTCAACTCCTGAAAACTCTTCTCACAGAAATCTAACCACTGGAACTTAACTTTCTTTGGGTCAACCGGGTCATGGGAGATGCAATAGAATCGAAACCTTCAACAAAACGGCGGTAGTAGCCTGCAAGACCAAAGAAACTTTTAATGTCAGATGGGGAAATAGGTCTAGGATAATTTCTTACAGCTTTTGTCTTTTGGGGATCAACTCTAATGCCTTTGGCTGAAATAATATGACCCAGAAAAGCTACTGATCTTAGCCAAAATTCACACTTACTGAATTTGGTGAACAACTAATGATCTCTAAGAGTTTCCAAGACAATTATAAGGTGATCTGCATGGTCGTTCTCAGTACGAGAGTACACAAGGATATCATCTATGAAAACAATGATAAACATATCAAGATATTTCTAGAACACTCGATTCATGAGGTCCATAAAGGTTGTTGGGGCATTGGTTAGCCCATAAGACATGACTAGAAACTCAAAATAACCATAGCGGGTTTGGAAAGTTGTCTTTGCAATATCACATTCCCTCACTATAAGCTGATGATAACTGGATCTAAGATCTAATTTGGTGAAATAACTTACACCTTGCAACTGATCAAACAGGTCATCAATTCTCAAAAGAAGATACTTATTTTTAACGGTGACCTTGTTAAACTGACGATAGTTAATGCACATATGCAATGAACCATCATTCTTTTGAACGAATAGAACAGGTGCGCTCCAAGGAGAAACACTCGGCCTTATGAAACCTTTTTATAAAATATCTTTGAGTTAATCTTTCAACTCTTTAATCTCTGCAAGTGCGATATGATAAGGCAGGATAGAAATAGGCTAAGTGTTAGGAAAAAGGTAATTCCCAAATTTTATCTCTTTATCAGGAGGTACCCCTAGGAGATCTTCAAGAAAAACATTAGGAAACTCATAAACAATGCTAACTGACTGAATAGTTAAAGCCTCAAACTTAGTGTCATTGACTCTAAATAGGTGATAAATGCAAACTTTAGATATTAGCTTTCTATCTTTGAGGTAGGAAATAAAATGGCTCTTGGGAGATAAGGAACTCTCGGACCACTCAAAAACTGGTTCATCATGAAACTAAAATTTAACCACATGGGTACGACATTCTATAGATTCATAACAAGAATGAAGCCAATCCATACCCAGAAAAAGGTCAAAATCCACCATGTCTAACACTATCAAGTCAGCAAATATGACTATATGATGAACAGTAATAGGACAATGTTTATACATTTGTTTAGCAATAATTGACTCCCCTACTGGGGTTAGGAAAGGCTCATGAATCTTTTTGGGACTTATTTCAAAATTCACAGTGGCTAATAGGGTCACATAAGAGAAACTTAACCCAGGGTCCAACAACACATAAACATTAAAGAAAAAAACACAAAGCATACTAATAACAATGTTGGAGAGTCTTCCTGCTCCTGATGGGATGGTAAGGCATAGAGTCTGTTCTAGCACTGACCACCAGCAGTGCTAGATGAAGTGCCCTGAATAGGGGTGGAATGAGGTACAAGAGATGGTGCACTAGTAGTCTGTGCCTGAGGTCAGGAATCTTTGTTCCCCTGTCTTGTATGCTGACAATCTCTAAGTCTATGGCCTAGCTTTCCACAACCAAAATAACCCCTCTGATCCGCTAAACACTCACTGGGATGATCTCTACCACACTTAGAATAAAAAAGATAGTGGGGTCTGTTACTTTCACTGTTCTGTGACCTAAACATAGAAGACCTATTCCCTAGCTCCTACCTAGCTCTAGGTGTAGGAGCACTAGTTGATGAAGGTGCTGGCATAGACGAATGGCTCTGGAACTGTGGGTGGTTCCCTTCATGGGACCTAGCCTGACTATACTCATGTTGCTCGAATCTAGTCCTCTTGTTACCCCTCACTCTATCTCTGTTCAGTATCTTATCCGCCTCTATTTATTGTGCATGAATCATCAACCTAGCCAGATCCATAACCCTATTAAGAATCATCATCCTACACTCTTTTAGTACCAAACTAGAAATGCCTGTCATGAACTTGTTCATACTAGATCGAGAGTCAAAAATCAAATCCGGAGCATACTCAGGCAACAGGTTGAACTTCCAGCAATATTACTTAACAGTCATAGAGCCCTACCTTAACTTCATAAACTTCTCAATCTTCACTTCCCTCATCTCAAGCAAAAAGAACTTGTCCAAGAATGCATCTTGGAACACCTTCCAAGTCATAGGAGCAACACCCTCACCTCTACCCTTCTTCCACGCCACCACCTAGTCATAAGCAATATACTTCAACCTGTATGACTCCAGCTCAACACTTTCTTCCTCAAAAATATGCATCACCAGTGTGATCTTTCTCACCTCCTTAATGTATAACTATGGGTCCTCACCTGCCTTAGACCCATAAAACTCTGGTAGATTCATCCGCGTGAAATCACTAATTCAAGCAGCAGCTAAATCACCTCTCTACTGATTTGCAAATGCAGCCTGATTATTGGCCAGAACATTAGCGGTAACTACTTGGGCTGATGCCTGAAAGGCCGCCCAAAACTCAGGATGAGACACTGTCTCATTCAAGGGATCAATAGGATGGGGTTCCACATTATCGTTTCAGTGGGTGTTCGCTCTTCGGGGAGGCACTTTAAAAAATATGAGAGCATGAAATATTAGATAAGAGGGACAACTGTAGGCACTATAGAATCTGAAAGAAATAATATTTTCGTAATATGTCTCATAGCCTCTTTCTCATAGATGTGGTGCGCTACACACCGATGAACAAGACTCTACTCAACGGGGCTTGTCAGACTCCCTAGGACTCCTTAAACCTTAGGCTCTGAAACCAAGTTTGTAACGCCCCAAAATCTCCTTCCAGAATATCACAAGGTGCTTAAGACTATAAGTATCCCCAAGCTAACCCTTTGAGCCTATTGCTACATATAATAACTCAATTCAAGATGAAATAAACAAAACACTGGTACTATATATCAAATGATAGGAAATATGAAGAAAATACTCGGTCTAAACGACTACAAAAATGGAAATCTCAACGTACTAACAATCTGATAAATAGTCTGACAAAGCCGCTACTACTCAAGTCTACTAGAGAGCCATTAGGACAGCTCCCCAACTAAATCAAACTGAACTGAAAGCAATAATAAGTCTACTAACAATACTGAAATATCTAAAGATAGGTCCTTGAACCATGAGGACTCACCATTGTAGAGATGTAGACAAAGGTACTCGAAAATCACTGACAAGGCTAGGACTGAGTACCTAAACCTACATTATAAGATAATATATCACATAGACGTATATGTGGATTGGCACTTGGGAATGTACTGAGTATATGGTGGTGTATGCATGTATATAAAACAATATCCATGCTTTTTAATAAAATCATGCATGCAAATATGAATGACTCACATAGCTTGAATATATCTAATATAATAAGCTCATAAATCATGTAGAATGAAGCATGTAACACAAATCTCATGAGTCATTATACTTTATCTTTAGATTCTGAACTCTTCTCTTATTCTCATTTCTCGAAGACTAAAGAAAGATTTATACAATACATTGCAACTCATACATATATCTCATGGAGAGTAAAACTTATTTAATGCTCAAGAACTTATAACTCTTTTAAACTCAAGATACTTAGAACTCGGAATTCTATAACTCTTACTAGTAGAGAAAACTACTTTCTTCTTGAGAAAATTCTACTTCAAGAAACTATTTTGAAAATCTTACTATTAGGGAAAATCACTTATCTAAAAGCTTTAGGGAAATATTCTATCTCAAGGGAAAATAATTTAGAGAGGTTCTCTCAACCAACATAAACCATGCGAGCTACATGGAGTCCAACGTCTTGTACTCCTAAGGAAGAAACCTCACATTGGGGAGAGGCGTCATACTCTTTACAGGGAGTATAACCTCAACTAATTGATCACTTATCTTGGCCTAGGGACCCTAAATCTCAATCCTATAGTGGCACGTACTTCTGGGGTATGAAATCGTAGTAACGTACCCAACTCGGTGCGATACAGTACTCCCTTTAGTTAGCTATGCTCATCTCATGGAAATCCACTTTAAAAATAATCATGTGGTTCATAAAGAACCCAACTATAAAATCTGTAATCTCATTTGGTTAAGTGGATTTCAAAGCTACTATGACCGTTAAGGTAAAAACGTTCTCAATGATCTCAAAATACTCAAATCATGGGTGCTTATAGCACAATAGTTTATAAAAACTGAAATCTCAAGTAGGGTTTAATGACGCATAATCAAATCTCAAGTTAAGACTCATCAAAATGCATACTAGATGTCATAAGGATACACAAATCATATAGAAATCTAGAATGTTCAGTAATTTGCATTATAAAATCAACATACTCACATAATTCAATTTCTAAAACATGAGAAATATCATAATCTCAATAAATAATAACATAGGGCATAAACCCATACTTCAATTTCATAAGAAAACATGTAAAACCATATATCTTTGTAATTAAAACAACTTTTGGGCACAAGGATGAAAGGATTGTCCTTGTCCAAACTCCATATACCTTAGATTGTGAAACTAGAAGAACAAGCTTGCTTGAAACTCTTCATGTTACTCTTTGAGAGAGGATTCTAGAAGACATGGACTTAGAAAACTCGAATCTCAACTCAATTTGTAGAATCTATAGTGAGTTCTTGAATTTCTTGGAGAAGGGTTTTTTGTTTGTTCTTGAGGAAAAAACCCTAGTCTTTGGATGCTTTGGGAGATAATCAAGTCATATGCTTATTTTTGAATATATCTAAGTGTTAAACGGGGAAAATACCAAAAATTCCTTTTAAAACAACTTAAAAATAATGAACGAGATTTCCGACAATCAAACTGACGGGCCATCACTAGTCTGATAGACCGTCGCTAGCTTGACGGTCTGTCGTCTTGGCCGTCGCACTTAGGCAAGAAGAGGGAGTCACTGCCTTGGTGGCGATGGTCTGTTGCAAACTCGACGGTCCATCAACCCTTCCATCGTACAGTAAAATGGCCATAACTTCTCACCTCGATACAAAATTTGGACGAAATTGGTCTTGTTAGGGAAATTCTACATGATTTAAACTATTTCTCACTTGGGAAGTCAGCCCATACTCTTCTTAAAGATGAAACTCAACTTAAAGAAAATCTAGGGTATTACAATATCTCCTGCTTGTGAACATTCGTCCTCGAATGTCGCTTGTTAAACCAAGAACACAGGAAAACATTAGTACACATAGCTGAAGCAATTTGCTAAATGGCTCAAAATCTTTCTAAACTCTTGAATACTTCAAAAATTTCAATAACTCATGCAAGAATAGATAAATAGCTGAACTTTAGATTTAGAAGGCCTGAAGTAAGGAAGAATAATACCTTCAGCTTGATCTGAACTCACATAAAAGAGGTGCGGGTACTTGGCTCGCATGTTTGCTTCTGCCTCTCAAGTAGCGCCCTCAACTGACTGGTTCTTCCACAAAACTTTGACCAAGGAACCTCTATGTTCCTTAGTCTATGCATCTAAAAATCTAGGATCTCAACAGGAATCTATCAAATAAAAGACTGTTCTAAATATTAGCACTCTCCAAAGGATCCACTACAACGGAATCACCAATATGCTTCTTAAGCATGGAGACATGACAAATAGGATGAACGGATGATAGGTCTACGGGCAACTCAACTTTATAGGTTACTTTACCAACACGACTCAAGACTCTATAGGGGCCCATATAACGGGGACTAAGCTTCCCCTTTTTACCAAACCTCTTCATTCCTTTCAGGGGTGAAATCTTTAAGTACACCAAATCACCTACCTCAAACTCAAGATCCTTACTCCTTACAGCGGCATATGAATTTTAATGACTCTGAGCTGTCTTCAACCTTTCTTTAATCAACTTTATCTTTTCCAAATCCTCGAATACCGCATCAGGTCTAATCACTGCAGCTTCACCCACTTTAAACCAACCTATAGGTGATCTACATTTTCTACCATACAAAGCCTCAAATGGTGCCATCTCGATGATAGCAAGGTAACTATTGTTATAAGCAAACTCTATCAATGGCAAATGCTCATCCCAACTACCTTGGAAATCAAGAACACATTCCCTCAACATATCTTCTAGAGTCTGAATGGTCCTCTCATCCTGACCATTTATTTATGGATAGAATGCGGAATTCATATGAACTTGGGTACCAAGACCCTGCTGAAACGCTCTCCAAAACTGAGAAGTGAACTGAGTACCCCTATCCGAAATGATAGACAAGGGAACTCCATGCAGCCTGACTAGCTCTCGAATATATAATCTAACATAATCCTCATCTATATAAGATGTATGCATGGGCAAGAAATGCGCGGACTTAGTCAGCCTATCTAAAACAACCCAAATAGAATCATGATGACGACGCAAAAGAAGTAAACCAGTCACGAAGTCTATATTCACCTCTTTCCACTTCTAAGTGGGTATACTAAACTCTTGCATCACACAACTAGGTCTTTGGTGTTCTACCTTAACCTATTGGCACGTTCCACACTTTGCTACAAAATCAACTATATTCTTCTTTATACCACTCCACCAATAGATTTCATGTAAGTCACGGTACATCTTGGTAGTGCTGGGATGGATAAAATACTGGGCTCCATGTGGTTCAGCCATAGTCCTCTACCTTAGATCATCAACACACAAAACACACAACCTACCCTGCAATCTCAAAATGTCATCTCCCCCTTGTAAGAAGACCTCTACCTTTTGTTCCTTAACTGACTCTTTCAGTCTGACCAAACTAGGATCTCGGCCTTGGTTCTCCTTCAATTCCGAAACTAAAAGGGATTTGGAACTACTCTAGAACAAAGTACTTCCCTCAGATAAATCAAGAAACCTAACACCAAATCTATCCAGAAAATGCACATCATGAGCTAACTCTTTCATACCTTCCTCTATTTGAGCAACACTACTTATAGAAAACCTGCTAAGGGCATCTGCCACTACAGTGGCCTTGCCTGGGTGACACAACACACTCATATCATAGTCTTTTAATAACTCTAACCACCTCTTCTGTCTAAGATTCAACTCCCTCTGGGTAAACACATGTTGCAGGCTCTTATGATCAGTAAACACATCAACATGCACACCATACAGATAGTGTCTCTAGATTTTTAAAGCAAAAACCACAGCAACTATTTCAAGATCATAGATTGGATAGTTCTTTTTATGCGACTTTAACTGTTTAGAGGCATAGGCTATAACCTTACCTCTTTGAATCAACACACAACCCAAACCAATTCTAGAGATATCATAATACACCATAAAATCATCTGTACCATCAGGCAAAGTCAACAAAGGGGCTGAAGTAAGTTGAGTCTTCAACCCTTGAAAACTCTTCTCACAGGAATCTGATCACTGGAACTTAACTTTGTTTTGTGTCAACCGGGTCATGGGAGACACAATAGAAGAGAAACCTTCAAAAAAATGGTGGTAGTAGCCAGCTAGACCTAAGAAACTTCTAATGTTAGATGGGGAAATAAATCTAGGCCAATTTCTTCCAACTTTTATCATTTGGGGATCAACTCTATTTCCTTCGGCTGAAACAATATGACCCAGGAAAGCTACTGATCTTAGCCAAAATTCACACTTACTAAATTTGGCGGACAATTGGTGATCTCTAAGAGTTTTCAAGACAATTCTAAGGTGATCTACATGGTCGTTCTTAGTATGGAAGTACACAAGGATGTCATCAATGAAAACAATGACAAAAATATCAAGATGTTACTTGAACACTCGATTCATGAGGTGTATAAAGGCTACTGGGGCATTAGTTAGCCTGAAAGACATGACTAGAAACTCAAAGTGACCATAGCGGGTATGGAAAGATGTCTTTAGAATATCATATTCCCTCACTATAAGCTGATGATAGCTGGATCTAAGGTCTATTTAGGAGAAATAACTTACACTTTTCAACTGATCAAACAAGTCATCAATTCTTGGAAGAGGATACTTATTTTTAATGGTGACCTTGTTAAGATAACAATAGTCAATAAACATACGCAATGAACCATCTTTCTTTTGCATGAATAGAATAGGTGCTCCCCAAGGAGAAACACTCAGCCTTATGAAACCTATGTCTAAAATATCTTTGAGTTGCTCTTTCAACTCCTTAAAATCTACAGGTGCCATATGATAAGGCGAGATAGAAATTGGCTAAGTGTTGGGAAGAAGGTCAATCCCAAATTCTATCTCTCTATCAGGAGGTACCCCTGGGAGATCTTTCAAAAAAACATCAAAAAACTCATGAACAATACTAACTGACTGAATAGTTAGAGCCTTGAACTTAGTGTCATTGACTCTAAATAGGTGATAAATACAACCTTTGGATATTAGCTTTAAGGATTTGAGGTAGGAAATAAAATGGATCTTGGGAGATACCAAACTCCCAAACCACTCTAGAACTGGTTCATCAGGAAACTAAAAGTTGACCACACGGGTACGATAGTCTATAGATGCATAACAAGAATAAAGCCAATCCATCTCTAGAATAAGGTAAAAATCCACAATGTCTAACTCTATCAAGTCAGTAAATATGACTCTATGATGAACAGTAATAGGACAATGTTTATGCACTTGTTTAGCAACAATTGACTCCCCTACTGGTGTGGAAACTAGGAAAGGCTCAGGAATATTTTTGGGATTCATTTCAAAATTCACAGCAACTAATAGGGTCACATAAGAGAAACTTGACACGGGGTCCAACAACACATAAACATCGAAGCAAAAGACACGGAGCATACCAATAACAACATTGAGAGAGTCCTCTTTCTCCTGATGAGATGTTAAGGCATAAAATCTGTTCTAGCACTAACTTCCAGCAGTGTAAGATGAAGCAGCCTAAATAGGGGCGGGACGAGGTATAGGAGCTGGTGCACTAGTAGTCTGTTCCTAATGTCGAGAATCTCTGTTCCCCTACCTAGCATGCAGACAATCTCTAAGTTTGTGACCTAGTTTTCCATAACCAAAACAACCTCTCTGATATACTAAACACTCACTGGAATGATCTATACCATACTTATCATAAGGAGGATAGTGGGGTCTGTTACTTACACTGTTCTATGATCTAGACATAGAAGACTTGTTCCCTAGCTCCTATCTAGCTCTAGGCGCGGGAGCAACAGCTCTGGAAATATGGGCGGTTCCCTTCATGGGACCTCGCCTGACTATACTCATGTTGCTCGAATCTAGTCCTATTGTTACCCCACACTCTATCTCTCTCCCTTATCTTATCTTCCTCTATCTGTTGTGCATACACTATCAACCTAGCCAGATCTATATCCCTATTCAGCATCACCATCCTACACTCTTTCAGTACTAAACTAGAAACACCTATCACAAACTTGCTCATACTAGCTCAAGTGTCAGAAATAAAATCAGGAGCATACTTGGCTAACTAGTTGAACTTCTAGCAGTACTCCTTAATAGTCATAGAGCCCTGCCTTAAGTTCATAAACTCCTTAATCTTTGCTTCTCTCATCTCAAGAGGAAAAAACTTGTCCAAGAATATATCTTGGAACACCTACCAAGTAATAGGAGAAATACCCTCACCTCTACCTTTCTTCCACACTACCACCCAGTCATAAATAATATCATTCAACATGTATAACGCTGGCTCAACACTTTTTTCCTCAGAAACATGCATCAGCTGTGTGATATTTCTCAACTGCTCAAGGTATAACTGTGGGTGCTCACCTGCCTTAGACCTATAAATCTCTGGCAGATTTATCCTCATAAAATCATGAATCCTAGCTGCAGCTAAATCACCTCCCTGCTGACTTGCAACTATGGCCTGATTATTGGCCTGAACATTAGCGGTGACTGCTTGGGCTAATACCTAAAAGGCTACCCAAAACTCATAATGAGACACTATCTAATTCATGGGATCAATACACTAGGGTTTCTCATTATCATTTTAGTGGGCGTTCGCTCTTCAGGGAGCCATTTTCTAAAATAGGAGAGCACAAATTATTCGATGAGAGGGACAACTGTATGCACAATAGAATTTGAAAAAAAGAAACAACATTTTCCTAACATGTCTCATAGCTTCTTACTCATAGATGTGGCACGCTACACACCGATGATCAAGACTCTATTCAACGCAGCTTGTATGACTCCCTAGGACTCCTTAACCTTAGGCTCTGATACCAATTAGTAACACCCCAAAATATCTTCCCAGAATGTCACACGGTGCTTAAGACTATAAGTAGCCCCAAGCTAACCCTTTGAGCCTATTACTATATATAATAACTCAATTTGAGATGAAATAAACAAAACACTAGCACTGTATATAAAATAATTTGAAATACAAAGAAAATACTCGGTGCAAATGACTATAAAACTGGAAATCTCAACATACTAACAATCTGATAACTAGTCTTACAAAGCCTCTACTACTCAAATCTACTAGAGAGCCATTAGGATAGGTCCCGAACTGACTCAAACTGAACTGAAAGCAATAATAAGTCTACTAACAATACTGAAATATCTAAATATAGGTTCTCGAACAATGAGGAATCACCATTGTAGACATGTAGACAAAGGTACTCGCAGACGAGGCTAGGACTGAGTACCTAAACCTATATTATAAGACAATGTAGCACATAGACATATATGTGGATCAGCACACATGGGGGTGTATGCATGTACATAAAACAATATCCATGCTCTTTAATCAAATCATACATGCAAATATGAATAAATCATATAGCTTGAATAAGTCTAATATAATAAGCTCACAAATCATGTAGAATGAAGTATGTAACACAAATCTCGTGAGTCATTATACTTTAGATTTAAATCTAAACTCTTCTCTTATTATCATTACTCGAAGACTAAAGAAAGCTTTAAATAATACTGTCCAACTCATGCATATATCTCATGGAGAGTAAAACTTCTTTAATGCTCAAAAACTTAGAACTCTTTTAAACTTAAGACACTTGGAACTCAGAATTCTATAACTCTTACTAGTAGAGAAAACTACATTCTTCTTGGGAAAATTTTACTTCAAGAAAGTATTTTGAAAATCTTACTATTAGGGAAAATCACTTATCTCAAAGCTTTAGGGAAAATATTCTATCTCAAGGGAAAATACTTTAGGGAGGTTCTCTCAACCGACATAAACCATGCGAGCTATATGGAGTCCAACGTCTTGTCCTTTTAAGGAAGAAAACTCACGTCGGGGAGAGGTGTCATACTCTTTCCAGGGAGTATAACCTCAACTCAATGATCACTTATCTTAGCCCCAGGAACATAAATCTTAATCCTACAGTGGCATGTAGTTCTGGGGTATGAAACCATAGTAACTTACCCAACTCAGTGCTAAATACTACTTTCTTTAGTTAGCTATGCTCATCTCATAGAAATCCACTTTAAAAATAATCTCGTGGTTCATAAATAACCCAACTATAAAATCTGTAATCTCATTTGGTAAAGTGGATTTCAAAGCTACTATGACCATTAAGGTCAAAAATTTCTCAATGAACTCAAAATACTCAAATCATGGGTGCTTATAGCTCAAAAGTTCATAAAAACTAAAATTTCAAATAGGGTGTAATGACCCATAATCAAATCTCAAGTTAAGACTCATCAAAATGTATACAAGATGTCATAAGGATACACAAATCATTTAGACATCTAGAGTTGCACTAACTATAGAGGTATCAAGTTGTTGAGTCATACTATAAAGATTTGGGAGAAGTTAGTTGAGCTAAGATTAAGGGGGATCATGTCCATTTTGGAGAATCAATTTGGTTTTATGCCTGGTCGCTCGACGACAGAGGCAATCCACATGGTGAGGAAATTGGTGGAGTAGTATAGGAAAAGGATAAAGGATTTGCATATGGTGTTCATCGACTTGGAAAAGGCTTATAACAAAGTTTCGAGGGAGGTTCTGTGGAGATGTTTAAAGGCCAAAGGGGTCCCGGTGGCGTACATCAGAGCTATTAAAGATTTGTATGATGGAGGGAAGACTCGGGTGATAATGGTGGGAGGAGACTTAGAGCATTTTTTGGTTGAGGCAGGGTTGCACCAAGGTTTGACTCTTAGTCCGTTCTTGTTTGTGTTGGTGATGGACATGTTGACATGGAGTATTCAAGGGGAGGTGCCATGGTGTATGTTGTTCACTGATGATGTAGTGTTGATTGATGAGATGCGGGCGGGTGTGAATAAAAAATTAAAGGTTTGGAGGTAAACCCTCGAATCTAAGGGGTTCAGGTTGAGTAGGTCCAAGACAGAATATATGGAATGTAAGTTTAGTGAGGTGAGGCAGGAGGATGATGTCGTGGTAAGGTTGGATTCCTAGGAGGTTCGAAAGAGGGATAGTTTTAGGTATCTTGGGTCTATGATTCAGGGGAATGGAGAGAATGATGAGGATGTCTCTAACCGTATTGAAGCTTGTTGAATGAAATGGAGGCTCGCCTCGGGAGTGTTGTGTGACAAAAAGGTTCCACTAAAGCTTAAAGGTAAATTCTACAGAGCGGCAGTCCGTCCTGCTATACTATATGGAGAAGAGTGTTGGCCAGTCAAGAACTCCCATATTCAAAAAATGAAGGAAGCAGAAATGAGAATGTTGCATTAGATGTGTGGACTTACCAGAAGGGATAGAGTCAGGAATGTGACCGTTCGGGAGAAGGTCGGAGTGGCTTTATTGGAGAATAAGATGCACAAAGGAAGGTTGAGATGGTTTGGGCATGTGATGAGGAGGGGGATGGATGCCCCAGTTCATAGGTGTGAGAGGTTAGCGTTAGATGGCTTTACTAAAAGGAGAGATAGGCTGAAGAAGTACTAGAGGGAAGTGATTAGACATAATATGGAGCAGCTTTTGCTTACTGAGGACATGACGCTAGATAGAAAGGTGTGGAGTTCGCGAATAAGGGTAGAAGGCTAGGTTGTGTCCGTGGATTTAGTAAGTATTTAGAAGAGCTCAGGTTGATTCGGGCTAGTAAACCTAGGATTGGGTCCAAAGATAGGAGCCCAGTCAGGTGGGCGTGGGTCTCTTTCTCCTATTGCGCTTATTTATTTTAATTCTTACTGCTCTGACTTCTATTTTTATGTGTCTTATTCCTTGTCATGTTATGCCATCCATTTTGCTTCTTATTTAATTACGCTTTAGTCTACTTTTCTTTATCTTAAGTCGGGGGTCTATCGGAAATAGCCTCTCTAATTCTCTGGATGTAGCGGTATGGACTGCGTACACTCTACCCTCCCCAAACCCAACTTGGTGGGAATACACTAGGTTTATTGTTGTTGTTGTTGTTGTTGAATGTTCAGCAATTTGCATTATAACATCAACATACTCATATAATTAAATTTCTAAAACATGGGAAATATCATAATCTCAAGAAATAATAACATACGGTATAAACCCATACTTCAATTTCATAATAAAACATGTAAAAACATATATCTTTGTAATTAAAATAACTTTTGGGCATAAGGACGAAAGGAGTATCCTTGCTCAAAGCCCACATACCTTAGATTGTGAAACTAGATGAACAAGCTTGCTTGAAACTCTTCTTCTTACACTTTGAGAGAGGGTTCTTGAAGACTTGGACTAAGAGCACTCGAATCTCAACTCAATTTTCAGAATCTATGGTGAGTTCTTGAATTTCTTGGAGAAGGGTTTTTGGTTTGTTCTTGAGGAAGAAACCCTAGTATTTGTATATTTTGGGAGATAATGAAGTATATGCTTCGTTTTGAATATATATAAGTGTTAAAAAGGGAAAAATACCAAAAATTCCTTTTAAAATGACTTAAAAATAATGAATGGGATTTGCGATGGTTGGAGTGATGAGCCGTCGCTAGTCTGACGGTCCGTAGGATCGTCCATCGTACGTTGGTCAGAAAAGGCCACACTGCCTTAGTTGCAACAGTCTTAGCGATAGTACGTCGCTAGCTTGACAGTCCATCATCTTGGCCATCACATTTAGTCCAGAAGAGAGTCACTACGTTTGTTGCGACGGTCCATTGCAAGCACGACGGTCCATAAACCTGTCCATCGCACCTAGGTGGTTCCGACAAATCTCAGTAAAATGGCCATAACTTCTCACCCCGATACCAAATTCGGACAAAATTGGTATGGTTGGAAAGCTAATTCAATTCTCTACATGATAAAATGTATATATTAGGGAAATTCTACACGGTTTAAAATATTTCTCACTTGTAAAGTCATCCCTTACTCTTCGTAAAGATCAAACTCAACTTAAAGAAAATCTGGGGTATTACAATATCTTCCCCTTGGGAACATTCGTCCTCGAATGTCGCTTGTTAGACCAAGAAAATAGGAAAAACTGAGTACACATAGTTGAAGCAATTTGATAAACGGCTCAAAATCATTCTAAACTCTTGAATACTTGAAAAATTTCAAGAACTCATGCAAGAATAGATATGTAGCTGAACTTTAGATTTAGAAGGGCTAAATTAAGGAAGAATAATACCATCAACTTGATCTGAACTCGCAAAAAGAGGTGCGATTACTTGGCTCGCATATTTGCTTCTACCTCCCAAGTAGCACCCTCAACTGTCTGGTTCCGTCACAAAACTTTGACCAAGGGAACCTCTTTGTTCCTCAATATACGGATCTGAAAATCTAGGATCTCAACAGGAATCTCATCGAATGAAAGACTGTTCTGAATATCAGCACTCTCTAAAGGATCTACTACAATAAAATCACCAATATGTTTTTTAAGCATAGGGACATGAAAAATAGGATGAACAGCTGATAGCTCTGCGAGCAACTCAACTTTATAGGCTACTTTACCAACATGACTCAAGACTCTATAGGGGCCTACATAATGGGGACTAAGTTTCCCATTTTTACCAAACCGCTTTACTCCTTTCATGGGTGAAATCTTTAAGTACACCAAATCACCCACCTCAAACTCAAGATCCCTTCTCCTCACATTGGCATATGACTTTTGACGACTCTGAGCTGTCTTCAACCTTTCTCTAATCAACTTTACCTTTTCCATAGCCTCGAATACCACATCAGGTCCAATCACTGCAGCTTCACCTACTTCAAACAAACCTATGGGTGAACTATATCTTCTACCATACAAAGCCTCAAATGGTGCCATCTCATGCTAGCATGGTAACTACTGTAATAAGCAAAATCTATCAATGAAAAATGCTCATCCCAACTACCTTTGAAATCAAGAGCCCATGCCCTCAACATATCTTCTAGAGTTTGAAAGGTCCTCTCAGCCTGACTATCTGTTTATGGATAGAAAGCAGAACTCATATGAACTTGGGTACCAAGACCCTGCTGAAATGCTCTCCAAAACTGAGAAGTAAATTGAGTACCCCTATTCAAAATGATAGACAAAGGAACTCCATGCAGCCTGACTAACTCCTGGATATACAATCTATCATAATCCTCACCTGTATAAGATATATGCATGGGCAAGAAATGCACGGACTTAGTCAGCCTGTCTACAACAACCCAAATAGAATCATGATGATGACGCGAAAGAGGTAAACAGTCACGAAGTCCATATTCACCTCTTCCTACTTCCAAATGGGTCTACTAAACTCTTACATCGCACCACCAGGTCTTTGGTGTTCTACCTTAACCTGTTGGCACGTTACACACTTTGATACAAACTTAATTATATTCTTCTTCATACCACTCCACCTATAGATTTCCATAAGTCACGGTACATCTTGGTAGCGCCGGGATGGATAGAATATCATGAATCATGCGCTTTAGCCATAATCTCCTGCCTCAGATCATTGACACATGGAACAGACAACCTACTCTGCAATGTCAACACGCCATATCCCCCTTGGAAGAAGACCTCTACCTTTTGGTCCTTAACTGACTCTTTTAGTCTGACTAAACTAGGATCTCAATCTTGCTTCTCCTTCACTTCCGAAACTAAAGAGAATTTGGAACTACTCTACACCAAAGTACTTCACTCAGTTGAATCAAGCAACCTAACACCCAATCTAGCCAGACAACGCACATCATGAGCTAACACTTTCTTACATTCCTCTATATGAGAAATACTACCCATAAACAACCTGCTAAGGGCATCTGCCACTATATTGGCCTTGTCCGGATGATACAATACACTCTTATCATAGTCTTTTAATAACTCTAACCACCTCCTCTGTATAAGATTCAACTCCCTCTAGGTAAATATATACTGCAGGCTCTTATGATCAGTAAATACATCAACATGGACACCATAAAGATAATGTCTCCAGATTTTCAAAGAAAAGACCACAACAGCTAATTGAAGATCATGGGTTGGATAGTTCTTTTCATGTGGCTTCAACTGTTTAGAGGCATAGTCTATAACATTACCTATTTGCATAAACACACAACCCAAACCAACTCTAGAGGCATCACAGTACACCACAAAATCATCTGTATAATCAGGTAAAGTCAACATAGGGCTGAAGTAAGTCGAGTCTTCAACTCATGAAAACTCTTCTCACCGGAATGTGACTACCGGAACTTAAATTTATTTTGGGACAACCGAGTCATGGGAGACGTAATAGAAGAGAAACCTTCAACAAAACAGTGGTAGTAGCTAGCTAGACCCAAGAAACTTCTAATGTCAGATGGGGAAATAGGTCTAGGCCAATTTCTTATAGCTTCTATCTTTTGGGGATCAACTCTATTTCCTTCGGCTAAAACAATATGACCCAAAAAAGCTACTGATCTTTGCCAAAATTCACACTTACAAAATTTACCGAACAACTGGTGATCTCTAAGAGTTTGTAAGACAATTCTAAGGTGATCTACATGATGGTTCTCAGTATGGGACTACACAAGGATGTCATCAATGAAAACAATGGTAAACACATTAAGATATTTCTTGAACAATCAATTCATGAGGTCCATAAAGGCTTCTGGGGCATTTATTAGCCCGAAAGACATGACTAGAAACTCAATGTGAACATAGCGGGTTCAGAAAGTTGTCTTTGGAATATCATATTACTTCACTTTAAGCTGATGATAGCCGGATCTAAGGTCTATTTTGGAGAAATAATTTACACCTTCCAACTGATCAGACAGGTCATTAATTTTTGATAGAGGATACTTATTTTGACTGTGACCTTGTTAAGATGACAAATAGTTAATGCACATACGCAATGAACCATCTTTCTTTCGCACAAATTTAATAGGTGCGCCCCAAGGAGAAACACCTGGCCTTATGAAACCTTTGTCTAAAATGTCTTTGAGTTGCTCTTTCAAATCCTTAAGCTCTGCAGGTGCCATACGATAAGGCAGGATAGAAATAGGCTGAGTGTCGAGAAGAAGGTTAATCCTGAATTCTATCTCTCTATTGAGAGGTACCCCTGGGAGATCTTCCGAAAAAACATCACAAAACTCATGAACAATGCTAACTGACAGAATAGTTAGAGCCTCGGACTTAGTGGCATTGACTCAAACTCGATGATAAATGCAACCTTTGGATATTATCTTTTTGGCTTTGAGGTAGGTAATAAAATGACTCTTGGGAAATACCAAACTCCCAGACCACTCAAGAACTGGTTCATCAAGGAACTAAGACTTGACCACATGGGTATGACAGTCTATAGATTCATAACAAGAATGAAGCCAATTCATACCAAGAATAAGGTCAAAATCCACCATGTTTAAAATCTATCAAGTCAGCAAATATGACTCTATAATGAACAATAATAGGACAATGTTTATACACTTGTTTAGCAATAATTGACTCCCCTACTGGTGTAGAAACTAGGAAAGGCTCAGGAATCTTTTCGGGACTCATTTCAAAATTCACAGCGACTAATGGGGTCACATAAGAGAAACTTGACCCAGGGTGTGACAACACATAAACATCAAAGCAAAAGACACGGAGAATACCAGTAACAATGTTGGGAGAGTTCTCCTGCTCCTAATGGGATGGTAAGGCATACAATTTATTCTAGCACTGACCGCCAGCAGTGCTAGATGAAGCGCCCTAAACAGGGGTGGAATGAGGTACAAGATCTGGTGCACTAGTAGTCTGTGCCTGAGGTCAAGAATCTTTGTTCCCCTGATAACCCCTCTGATACTCTCAATACTCACTGGGATGATCTTTACCATTCTTTGTACAAGGAGGATAGCGGGGTCTGTTACTTACACTATTTTGTGACCTAGACATAAAAGACCTTTTCCCTTGCTCTAGCCTACCTTTAGGCGTAGGAGAACTAGCTGATGAAGGTGCTGGTATAGACAACGTCTCTGGAACTATGGGTGGTTCCCTCCATGGGACCTAGCCTGACTATACTCATGCTGCTCAGATCTAGTTCTCTTATTACCCCTCACTCTATCTTTCTTCTTTATCTTATCCACCTCTATCTTTAGTGCATACATCATCAACCTAGCCAGATCCATATCCCTATTCAGCATCTCCGCCCTACACTCTTTCAGTACAAAACTAGAAACACCTATCACGAACTTGCTTATACTAGCTCGAGTGTCAAAAATAAAACAGGAGCATACTTGGCCAACTGGTTAAACTTCAAGCAGTACTCCTTAACAGTTATGGAGCCCTGCCTTAAGTTCATAAACTCCTCAATCTTTACTTCCCTCCTCTCAAGCGGAAATAACTTGTCTAAGAATACATCTTAGAACACCTGCCAAGTCATAGGAGCAACACCCTCACCTCTACCCTTCTTCTACACTACCACTTAGTCCTAAGCAATATCCTTCAACTTGTATGATGCCATCTCAACACTTTTTTTCTCAAAAACACACATCACCTGTGTGATATTTCACACCTTCTTACGGTATAACTATGGGTCCTCACCTGCCTTAGACCCATACAAATCTGGCGGATTCATTCGCATGAAATCACGAATCCTGGCAGCAGATAAATTATCTCCCTGCTGATTTACAACTGCGGCCTGATTATTGGCCTGAACATTAGCGATTACTGCTTGGGCTAATACCTGAAAGGCCTCTCGAAACTCAGCATAAAACACTGTCTCATTTAAGGAATCAATAGGCTGGGGTTGCTCATTATTCTTTTCATGGGCGTTCGCTCTTCACGGAGGCATTTTTTGAAATTGGAGAGCACGAATTATTAGATGAGAGGGACAACTGTAGGAATGATAGAATCTAAAAGAAAGAAATAACTTTTTCCTAACACCTCTCAAAGCCTCTTGCTCATAGATTTGGCGCGCTACACACCGATGATTAAGACTCTACTCAACGCGGCTTGTTAGATCCCTTGGACTCCTTAAACCTTAGGATGTAATAACAAGTTTGTAACACCCCAAAATCTCCACTCGAAATGTCACACGGTACTTATGACTACAAGTAGCCCCAACCTAACCCTTTGAGCCTATTACTGCATATAATAACTCAATTTGAGATAAAATGAAAAAAAACACTGGTACTCTATATCAAATGATAGAAAATACAAAGAAAATACTCAGTCCAAACGACTACAAAATTGGAAATCTCAACATACTAAAAATCTGATAACTAGTCTCACAAAGCCACTACGACTCAAGTCCACTAGAGAGCCATTGGGACAGGTCCCCAACTAACTCTAACTGAACTGAAAGCAATAATATGTCTACTAACAATACTGAAATGTCTGAAGATAGGTCCTCGAACCATGAGGACTCAACACTGTAGAGATGTAGACAAAGGAACTCAGAAATCACTGACTAGGCTGGGACTGAACACCTGAACCTACATTATAAGACAATGTATCACATAGACATATATGTTGATCAGTACATGGGAATATACTCAGTATATGGGGGTATATTCATGTACATAAAATAATATCCATGCTCTTTAATCAAATCATGCATGCAAATATGAATGCTCACATAGCTTGAATAAGTCTAATATAATAAGCTCATAAATCATATAGAATAAAGCATGTGACACTAAAATCGCGAGTCATTACACTTTATCTTTAAAATCTGAACTCTTCTCTTATTCTCATTAATCAAAGACTAAGGAAATCTTTAAACAATACTTTTCAACTCATGCATATATTTCATGGAGAGTAAAATGTCTTTAATGCTCAAGAACTTAGAACGCTTTTAAACTCAAAACACTTGGAACTCAGAATTCTATAACTCTTACTAGAAGAGTAAACTACTTTCTTCTTGGGAAAAATTTTCTGCAAGAAACTATTTTAAAAAATCGTACTATTAGGGTAAATCACTTATCTCAAAGCTTTAAGGAAAATATTCTATCTCAAGGGAAAATACTTTAGGTAAGCTCTCTTAACCGACATAAACCATGTGAGCTACATAGAGTCCAACATCTTGTCCTCCTAAGGAAGAAACCTCACATTGGGGAGAGGCGTCATACTCTTGCTAGGGAGTATAACCTCAACTCAGTGATCACTTATCTCGGCTCGGGCCTATAAATCTCAATCCTATAGTAGCATGTAGTTCTGGGGTACGAAACTGTAGTAACTTACCCAACTTAGAGCTAAATACTTCTCCCTTTAGTTAACTACGCTCATCTCATGGAAATCCACTTTAAAAATAATCTTGTGGTTCATAAATAACCCAACTATAAAATCTGTAATATCATTTGGTAAAGTGGATTTCAAAGCTACTATGACCATTATGGTCAAAACTTTCTCAATAATCTCAAAATACTCAAATCATGGGTGCTTATAGCAAAAAGTTCATAAAAACTGAAATCTCAAGTAGGATTTAATGACCCATAATCAAATCTCAAGTTAAGACTCTTCAAAATGCATACTAGATTTCATAATGATACACAAATCATATAGAAATCTGGAATGTTTAGCAATTTGCATTATAACATCAACATACTCATATAATTCAATTTCTAAAACATGGGAAATATCATAATCTCAAGAAGTAATAACATAGGGTCTAAACCCATACTTCAATTTCATAAGAAAATATGTAAAACCATATATCTTTGTTATTAAAACAACTTTTGGGCACAAGGACAAAAGGAGTGTCCTTGTTCAAAGCCCACATACCTTAGATTGTGAAACTAGATAAAAAAGCTTGCTTGAAACTCTTCTTCTTACTCTTTGATGGCAGGTTCTTGAAGCCTTAGACTTGGGGAACTCGAATCTCAACTCAATTTATACAATATATAGTGAGTTCTTGAATTTCTCGGAGAAGGGGTTTTGGTTTGTTCTTGAGGAAGAAACACTAGCCTTTGGATGTTTTGGGAGATAATGAAGTCATGTGCTTCGTTTTGAATATATCTAAGTGTTAAAAGGGGGAAAAGGCCAAAAAGTCCTTTTAAAATGACTTAAAAATAATGAATAGGATTTGCGACGATCAGAGTGATGGTCCGTCGCTAGTCTGACGGTCGGTATATCGTCCATCGCATGTTGGTCAGAAAAAGGCCACACTGCCTTAGTTGTTATAGTCCTAGCGACGATCCATGTCTAGCTTGATGGTCCGTCATCTTGGCCATCTTACTTTGGCCAGAAGAGGGGGTCACTGCCTTGGTTGCAACGGTCTGTCAACCTGTCCGTCGCACCTAGGCGGTTCCGACAACTCTCAGTAAAATGGCTATAATTTCTCACCCTAATACCGTATTTGGACAAAATTGATATCATTGGAAAGCTAATTCAATTATCTACATGAAAAAAAGTTGATATTAGGGAAATTCTATAGGTTTGAAATATTTCTCACTTGGGAAGTCAGCCCTTACTCTTCTTACAGATGAAACTCGACTTAAAAATATTGGGCTATTACACCTCGGCACACCCGGGGACACTAAAGTCACGATCTTAGCATAATAATCTCAAAATGCATTGCAAGGTGACAACCTATACATACCCAAGATGATGTCAAAATTAACCATATCTAACATAAGCAAGTCTACCCAAGTATCACACCCAAAAAAGTCAAAATACAAGACTCGTACAGCAAATACACAACTAAAGAATCTCTTACTGGGGTAGATATACGAATAGTCATTGCAAGAGGATCACTAGCGAAATCAAAACCCAAAAAAAAATTATAAAACACATTGGAGAAAGTCAATCCTGATAACGCTCAACTTACACGTTAATTTAGTGCAAGGCGATCGCTGTCAATATATTTACCCAACAAGAGTCGGAGTTGAATCGATGAGGAACAACGTGAGTGGCAATTGAGTAAATTCAAAATAGAAGTGCTTGCAAAAATTCAAACCTATGGTACAAAATAGTTTGGGGATTTTCAATCGTGTCAAATACGAATGAAAATCTTGAACTTCTATGGGACTAATTCGAGACTAAGAACAATTAGAGTGTAATCAATTAGAACGAATCTTGGGATTATACTTTCCTAGGGGAAAGATGTGCATGGGAACATGATAATTCGATGTAAATTCTAATCATTGATGATATGGTAGGCTAGGTCAAATTTCCTTGAAGCTAGTTTTTCAAACAAAACCACAAGGATTTCACCCATTGGCTCTTTCAAGCACCTAACAAGTGTGTCAATCAAAACCACCTAATATCTCAATCAAGGAATCCCTATTTTTAGGGTGATACCCATGGTACAGTTAACTTTACAACCTCTCTTATGTCTAAGATAGTGATAGATTAGCAAACTATACGCATTATTTTCTTTCATTGCTTTGGTCTCCACATCCCTCTTTCAAAGATGATATGGATTCCTAAAGTTCACCTCAAACCCTTCTTTCAAAGATGGCCTTAAGCTTTCTATATTTTCGAGCTTTCATCCATCAAAATCATTTGGGTATTTGGGGATTTCACCCATTAAATTCCAAGTAATTTAATCATGCAATAATAGAACCCATCGTTAACAAACTCAAATCTACACAAAAATATCATAACCCATACACAATTGTACCCTAATTAAGAATAATCCCAAGAAGTAGATCTAGCAACTCATAATGATATAAACACAAATAAACCAATATTTCCATCAAAGTTATCCATAAGAGAATAAAAAGAGGGAAAACCATACTTTATAATCCAATCAATCTTTAATGGGTGAAGCCAAATCTACACTTAAAAGTCACTCTAATTCTTGTTAGCTCAAAATTAGTACAAGTCTTGCTCCAAGCTCCTCGAAATAATAAAAAACCCTAAACTAAGGATGGGAGATAGGTGATGGAATGATGGATGATTGAGAATTAGCTACCAAACCCCTTAAATTATCCCTAATTCCTCATTTGACCAATATTACAAAAATGCCACCTTGTTCTTGGTCTCTTTAGATGAATTACAACTTTTCCCTTGAAGCTTTTCCACTTAACCGTGATCGCCATTCCTTGATTGTGTTCGTGACTGCCAAAATCTCGATAGTTATTTTGCGATCGTCCTCATGATGGCTTGTTGACTGGACGCAATCGCGACCCTCAAACCACAATTGCGGTAACTTAGGGTCAATTTATGGTCCTGTAGTTCTCGATTTATGGTCCTGTAGTTCAACTTTTATTCTTTTTTCTCACATTTCTTCTCTTTTTGACTTGAATGACTTTCTCATCTTTCCTTTTCAACTTCTCCTACACAAACGAGCATTAGGTAAGAGATTAATATAAAATCAATGGAAAAGCATGATAGTTTAGGCTTAAATGGTGTTAGAAAATCATCAAATGTATAACTTATCAACACCACCAAACTTAGACTATTGCTTGTCCTCAAGAAACCAATGAGATAGGGTATTCAACTCAAATCCACCCAAACGATTGCTATACTAAAGGAACAAGGTAACAAAGCTCTACAAAGACTTTTCAAACATGTCATGGCAACAAGTAAACCAAAAATTTTCAATAAGCTCATATTTAAAAAGAAAGGATGCAATTTTGTATCAAACAAACCTTCCAAATCAATAAATCATCTTAAGAGGAGACTTAAAATCTTCAAAGATTGTCTCAATCTTTATAATGCTACTTACCTCATCCATTTAACCAAATTGGTAGTAAGACTTCACTCTCTACCCAAAAGTATCAATGCCACCCACATTCAAGAGTTAGCTTCACACACACAAAATATTTAAATTTCTAAAGGATCTCGAATAATGAAAGAATTCACACTCACTCTCACAAAGAAATTCAAATACAATGAGTAGAACCATAAGCTTGCCCTTTGTGTTTTTCGCCACTAATGTAGACTTACCTAGTTTGGAACTACCAAGGTCTTGCGGGTCAAGATGAAGTTTTAAAGTGCAGGAAGGAATATATATATGGATCAAGTGACTAAAATACCTCATTCAATGCAATTGCTCAACCCTTTCTATCCCAACATTTTCAAACTATCCACCTTATTCTCTTTTAAAGCATTTCCCATATTTCCCTACTTTTTTTATTAGCATTTACAAAACAATTCAAAGCCATTACTTTCTTTCTTCATTTCTTTCTCTTTCTCAAGAGACTTTTTAACTTAACGTTTGGTAGCCCCCTCATTCACCTTATTTTTCTTCACGTTCTATGGGCTAGGCTATACAACTTTATCATCGAGTATGTCTTTTGTTTCTTAAGCACATAATTTGAACACCTTACATATACCTTTCTTGGATGATATTAGCTAATCCCCTCCCCCAAACATAGGGTTTTAACCACCCTTACATTATTCTCCCAGCTATACAAATCCCCCAAACTTAGGCTTTTGCCTACATTTCATTACTTTGAATCATTTGATGGATCGAAGGAGGTTAAGTGCCAAAAGTACAATTTTAAAAGGTATTATGTGTTTTAGTAAGGTTATCATTACAAAAAGAGAGAAAAATGGGTAAAAAAGCTCAAAAGGCTTAATTAGGGAAAATTGTTAAGGTGGGAATTTTGCTATTTGACGGGTCAAAAATGGCCTTGGGTCATTCTCCAAACCAAGCTTGTCTAGGATTTCACTTAGAACATACTCGGGGAAATTCTAGACTACACATATGTACAAAAATTATTCAAAAATCTTACCACACAAGACATCGTACTCATAGTGCAAAAAGTTAATCTCCCAACCAATTTGAACAATTTGAGCTTAATAGGTAACTCCAAGTCAAAGACTCATCCTTGTAAAGAGAGAGACAAACATAGAATTTAATGGGCTCACTCAAAAGAAAAATCAAAAACATCCTTGATCTTTTTCACAAAGAAAACTATATTTTTGGCATTTCTCAAAATCATGCTATTTCTTGCTAATGACTTTTGGAAAGAATTTTTGAAATTTTTCCACTTTCTAAACAATTAAAGAAAAGCCTAGGTGAATGCAAGGAAACATTATCATTACGCTTCATGGGATCCTTTCCTCATAATTTCACATATCATTCATTTAGCTTATAAACATTCATGTCACAAATAGGAACACAAACGAGCTTATACCCTTAAGAATGGCTTCACCCAATATATCATAGGGAAAGGCAAGCATTCATGTCCCTCGAGTTACTTAGACTTCACCCAACCACTAATCGATCACACCAAGGGCTCAACATTTATGAACAACTTGAACCAAACACCACCGGTTATCTTAATTTTAAGACCAATTAGAATCAAAGATATACTCCAAAAAAAATCACACAATGCCCCAAGAATATCTGCATTAACCTTTACAAGCATATAATACATTTCTCTCTTATTGACATTTTAACAAACATGTGATGTGCATGAAAAGTAAGAGCTTGAATAGATAAAATAATATAACATGTGAACAAGCCCAATGCATCAATTCATCACCAATTATAACACTTTTAATCATACTAACCTAATTACATCACCCACCACTCAATTAAGCAAATAACCCTCAAATGGGTGTTTCATCAAACATATGATGTATACTAATGTATAGAAGGAAGAATTTGCAATTGGGCATGTAAGACAAGGTACTAATTTAAAAATATTCATCCTAACAACTATATTTTATCAAATTAATCTCAAATAAAATAAATTTAAACCAAAAGAATTCTTGAAATGTGATCACCATTTGCATTGTAAAGATCATACCTTGTAAGCTTACTTATAAGATGAAAATGATGGTGGAAAAGTCCAATGTAATTTTTTGGTGATGCATTCTTGAAGTAAGACTTTTTAATGTTTGAATTGTGCTTGAAAACAAATGAAATGCTTCGCAACGTTAGCTCCAAGGATAGCGCATTTGCGTTTGGATTTATACACAAAAAGTAGCAATTTTAGCTCAAAGAAGCGACTATTTGCGTGTCGTGTAGCTGGACCTATGCTTGGACTGCTCAAGCAGCTCCAACACAAGTCAAACTAGCTTGTTCCCAGCTGTGTTGAGTCCTTCTACATCCAATCTATGTTTGGGATGCGCCTGGACTTCTGCAACATGTCCAGCGCATGTCCCTCCAGTGAAGGCTGCTTTAAACTGCTTCCAAGCTGCTCTTAGCCTACTCCTGGACTGCTCAAGCATATACAGTGTAATTCCAAGCTGGTACGACCAGATTTGGGCCAAAACTTCACCTCGGTATTGGCTCGGGGTTTATATTTGAGCGCCCAAACCTTTCATCACTCCTTCCGAATCATGTAATCACCTGCAAATACCCAAAAACCAAGCATAAAATTGAATAAAAAATGTTAGAAAATACCATGAAAAATTCTCTGGGTTGCCTCCCATAAATCACCTTAGTTAACATCGCGGCACGACACCTTTTTGATCCTCATTTGCATCTTCACTTAGATAATTTGAATTTCTTGCCAAATTTTTTATCATTACATCTTTGAGGCACATTAGAAAAATGTAAGGGCATGATGATGAATGTTCTATCATGCAACTCAGAAGACTTGAACCGTTTGCCCAAGTTAGCATCAAACTTTCATATGGGCTCATTGGGCGACATTGAGAATCTTTGAAAGCCACTAATTGGACATAATTCTTTAAGCTTCTTGGCCTTAAAGATTAGGGTCTTAGTATACCCTTTTCAAAAGAAAAACTTTGAGATATAAGGAAATAATTAATTCTCACCATCATTCAATATTTGCTCGGATGGATTGATTGTCATCAACTCCACCGCACTTGATGTTGAGAAATGGTTAGAATGGGGTCTTTTCCCAAATTTTGGAGTTGTCTCCATTTTTGTATCCTCAACCCGAAATGGACTAGAGTCGACATAAGGGATTTGCTTGGCTTCTTCTTTCGACTCTAGTACAATTTTTTCCTTTTTGGTATCATCTCTCATGTTTGGCTTAGTTGGTTCGGAAATCATCGAGGATTCTTTAATATCATGTTTATTTAGAAGAGAGGGCATGGTTGTGGTGTTTGAACTATTAACTTTCATGCCTATATCTTCTATTTTCTTGAATTTGTCTCCGAATTCCTTATGTATAATAGTTGCTTCCTCCTCCATCATTATTGTCAATTCCAATATACGTTGAAGTATTACTTCAACACCACTATTTCTTGTGCTTCATTCCTCGATTTCCTTATCATAAGACCTATTAAAATCATAAGCAGAACTAGAAATCGAGTTAGCATAATGGGGAGAAGAGGCAATCAGATAATGGTTATAATGTCTATCTCAACCATTACATAAGGAACAATCATGCTCCCAAGAGGGTTGAGATGGTTCACACATCTCTTCTCGGGGAGCATATCTATAATCTCACCGAAAGAGAGGTCCACCACAATATGGACATGGGTAATCGAGGTATGACTTCCAACCACCAAATCCACATTCCTTCCATTATTCCATATTAACAAATAAGCAGAACTAAAAATCTATCTAAAACAAGAAACAAAAGAAAATAACTATCAAATATTTACAAGATCAAATTTAAGCAAGATAAAATTCCAAACTAACTCAATACACCAAATTGTTCCTAGGAAATGGTGCCATTTTTTATAATGCTCAAATTATACGTCAATTTAGTGCAAGAAGGTCATTGTGAATATATTTACCCAACAAGAGTCGGGGTCAAATCCATGAGAAACAATGTGAGTGGCGATTGAGTAAATTCGAAATAAAAGTGCTTGCTAAAATTCAAGCCTATGGTACAAAATGGTTTGGGGGTTTTCAATTGTGTCAAATGTAAATGCAAATCTTGGGCTTCTCAAGGACTAATTCGAGAATAAGAACAATTAGAGTGTAATCAATTAGAATGGATCATGGGATTATACTTTCCTAGGGGAAGGATGTGCATGGGAATATGATAATTCAATGCAAATTCTAATCATTGAGCATTTAGTAAGTTAGGTCTAATGTCCTTGAAGCTAGTTTTTCAACAAAACCAAAAGGATTTCACCCATTGGCTCTTTCAAGCACCTAACAAGTGTGTCAATCAAAACCTCCCAATTCCTCAATCAAGGCATCCCTATTTCTAGGATGATACCCATGGTACAATTAACTTTATAACCACCCTTATGTCTAAGATAGTGATAGATTAGCAAACTATATGCACATTTGTCTATTGTTGCTTTGGTCTCCACATCCCTCTTTTAAGGATAATATGGATTCCTAAAGTTGACCCAAAACCCTTCTTTCAAAGATAGCATTGAGTTTTCTAGAGTTTGGAGCTTTCACACATCAAAACCATTTCGGTATTTGGGGCTTTCACCCATCAAATCCCAAGCAATTTAATCAAGCAATAATAGAACCCATCATTAACAAACTCAAATCTACACAAAAACATCACAACCCATGCCTAATTGCACCCTAATCACGTATAATCCCAAGAGAATAAACTAATATTTCCATCAAAGTTATCCATAAGAGAATAAAAAGAGGGAAAACTACACTTTTAGAATCCAATGAATCTTCAACGGGTGAAGCCAAATCTATACTTAAAAGTCACTCTAATGTCTTGTTAGCTCAAAATTAGTACAAGTCTTGCTCCAAGCTCCTAGAATTACAAAAACCTTAAACTAAAGACGGGAGATATGTGATGGAATGATGGATTATTTAGAATGAGATACCAAACCCCTTAAATTAGCCCCAATTCCACATTTGAGCAATATTACAAAAATGCCACCATATTCTTGGTCTCTTTAGACGAATTATAATCTTGCCTTTGAAGTTTTTCCGCTTAACCGTGATCGCCATTCCTTGACCGCATTCACGACTTCTATAATATCGGTAGTCATTTCTCAATCTCTCTCATGCTGGCTTGTTGACCGGATGCGATCATGACCTTGCGGTAACTAAGGGTCAACTTTTCAGCCTACAATTCTACTTTTATTCTTTTTGCTCATATTTCCTCTCTTTTTGACTTGAATGACTTGTTCATCTTTCTTTTTCAACCTTCCCTACTCAAATGAGCATTAGGTAAGAGATTAACATAAAATCAATGGAAAAGCATGATAGATTAAGCTTAAAAAGTGCTAGAAAATCATCAAATTGATAACCTATCGAATCCCGACTAAAATAACACAAATGCAGATTTGAAACAAACAGGGACTATAATTGTGATCACAGCATCAGAAGTCTCTTTCTATGGTTTGGTGTGTATAGAATAGCATTGTCTATGACCACCAACGGGCTGAGTAGACCTACGACCACCACTACGGGCTCTATTACCTCTGGCTCTCGCACTTCTGGGAGAACTCTTACCTCTCATAGCTGAAATATAAGTATCTAAAATTATACAACAAGGATAGTCCTTGGCCAAATGGCCAATCTCATTACAAATAAAGCAACCTCTATGGCCTGACTAAATGGGAGAAGGTACCGCTAGTATCTAATAGCTACCCTAAACTACTAGACCAGAAAACCCACTACCCAAAATCTGCAAGGCTACCAGCACCAATTTACTATGATACCCATAAGAACCTCTGAAATCTCTACCTCAAGAAGCCTGACCTCTTAAATCACCAAAGTGGTGCACCTTTTGGACTTCTCCCTGAGATGCTCACAGAATAACCTCAGTTATTATAGCATGATCCACTATACTCCAAAAAAAATCTTTAAATACAACCATCTAAGACATAGCCAACTGACCTAGAATCAACCAAGCTATCAAGATATAGAATCTAGCATTAAAAGAAAGCCAACGATATCCATATTATCTATTTTTATTTGAGATCAAAATGGATTTTTTTAAAAAAGAGAAAAATCACAACTTTATTTCAAAAACATGTTTCCCATATTATTTGGAGTATATAGATGAAAACCTAAAAAAAAAGTTTAAAATGAGGTCAAAATCAAAGAAAAACTACTTTAAAATTTTATCAAATAAAATCTTTGCAATCCATTTAAAAATTATGAATTGAAGTTGGTTTGAAAATGAAATTTAGGAAAAATTTATAATTATAGGATTAGAAACTCATTCAAATGAAAAATGAGTGGAATTGTGGTTTATATTGGAGAAATACCATTTGTAGGCCTTATGGGCCAAAATTCCTAAATTTCGTACTTTAATTCATGGTTAAGACAAGAAATTAATGTTAAAGATGGAAGAAATTAGTTGAAATGAATGTAATGGAGCTTAGACAAGTTTAGAAATGGATAAAGTTGCTCAAAACCATGAAACCCTAAGCCTCAAGTCTCAAAATAGTAAAAATAACAAAAACAGGTATTTATATATAGAGGCATGGAGATCGCGGACCACAGGTTGCGATCGCAGTACCTTGACTTTCAGGGGACTCACGATTGTAGACTAGGGTAGCAATCAAGGCACTTTCCCTCATTCCCTATCATGATTGCGGCAATAACTTTGCAATCATGGGTAGACCAGCTGAGTAATGTACCAGCTGGTGACTTGATTCAATCTGTCTCCATGGATCCCTCGAGATTCATCCAGAATCCTATAAAAGCAAACAAACTATGCTGCCCTATCATATTTGACACTCCAAATTCAATGGTGATATTAGATTTTTGAAAAAATGTCATTTTCACAAAGTTGACCCCCAAAATTCAAAATCACAACTTTCTAAACTAAGGGTTGAAATAAGATTCAAAAGTCATAAAACTACATAAACTATGTTACCACCCTAAAATTGACGTTTCGGATTTGATGGAGCAGTCTGTTTTACCATCCATCCCACGAATCAAAATACATCAATAGAAATCAACTATAAGGCTCTAAAAGCTACTAAAAACACAAAATCACATAATTGACACCAAAATGCATCAGAAACCATGACAATCATACCCACACCTGAAAAATACCATAATGCAACCACAGAGATGGGTAAAATAGTCAAATTATAAAAAAAATACACATTTTATATATTTCATCAAAATTTAGGTCGATACACTAATTATGGATTGTTAAATATCTAAAAGTGGATTTAGATACCTTAAGACTACTTCTGATAGAATTTTCCTAAAATGGAACTTTGGGGACTAGAAGTGACCCCTTGACCCACCGTAGGCTAAGATGTATGTTACCTTTTGCAGACATTTATACTCTTGATAGACTCTTGGAAATGCTTATCTAGGTGATATTTAAAAACTTTGACACTTGATGGATATGCTGATTGATGTTAGGGTTGATGTCCATTGATTGTGCTATTACTTATTCTATTAATGATATAATTGATTGTATTGATATATTTATATTTACCAGTTCGAGTTCAGAGGACAAATATGATATTGATTGTATTTACCTAGTTCAAGTTTGGCTAATAATTATATTACTATTTTAAATCTAGCTTATGATTATATTACTGGTTTAAGTTTGGATATGATGATAACGAGGTGTGATATTGGAGATAGCAATTTGGCTAAGTTTGAAAATAAAGAAAATGGCTAATGTAGCATGATGCGAATAGACTCTAGTGGTAAGTTAAAAATTGGTAAATGATTATGGTAAGTTATACTATCTTCTATGTCCCTTTCAGGCTTATAGGGGCTTGTAATGGGATATTAACTTTTCCATACAAATTGGTGTATGGGAGCCAATTTTGTATTTATGATTGCGTGTGTTGATGCTTTATCTTATGTTATGCTATTATTCTGGCTTATTTACTTATTTATGCACAATGATATCGGGGTTACTTCACATTTGTCTATACTTTGACTTAGATATGTTATCTTTCATTTATCATACTTATATCACAATTGAGCTCAGTCGAACGATGATTCCTACTGAGTGCCCATGGTTTTAGTACTCATACTACACTTTTGTACCTTTTTGGTATAGATTCAAGTACTAGTTGCACCCGTTTATTGATGTTTGTGTTGTGTTGATATTAAAATATAGGGTGAGATATTGGAGTCGAAGTCGCCTATTTTTTATCTTTCTATATTTAGTCTTATATTTTGAGACGATTATTATTAACTATTTTAGATATTTGAGTTGTATTATACTAGATGTTCTTGTACATGATCGACCAGGTCATGGGATGGATTTCAATACTATTGATTTACCGTATCCATTTATATTTCCTTGTTAAAATACAAGATGTGTTGTTTATTTTTCCCTTATTGGGAGTTTCTATGAAGTTGACCCATTGCGTTTAGCTCTAGGTTATGATTTGGCTTACCTACAGGTGGGGTATAATAGGTGTCATCATGACCCATAAATTGGTTTGTGAAACTTATACTTGTTCCCAAGTTGTGGATGAAGAAAGGCCAAACCTCACCACCATACTCTCCACAATATAAGGAGGGAGAGGGTGCTTCTAAGGATCGATCAAAGGATAAGGTAGGCTTACAGTCAGGGTCAGAATAGCAAATTGAGTCTAGATCAATATCATGGTCTATAGAAGAAGAGGATTCACATGTCTCCCAGTCTGAGGAGGGGTCAGAGGATGCATCCTAGTCAACTAGTGAGTCGGTTTTAGGCTTGGTTGCACTCTAATCTGAGGAGGGTGCAAACTAAGTCCTACAAGAGATCTATTAATTCTCAGCAAAAGATGTTCCACTAGTTGCATAGGATAGTTAAGCCTCAATACCACCACATGCTGCCCTAGGTTCTTACTCTACATAGGTCTCAACTATGCCTACAGCTGAGATAATCTCGAGATGGTGTATAGAGAGGTTATAACACATATTTGATAAGTACAACCGTACCATGAATATAGGTCATCCTAAAAGAAGTATTGCAGTTGAGGTGAGGATATATTAGATAGGGCTAGTAGAGGTACAAGACCTATGGTCTCGTTTGAGAGATATCAGTTGGGGTGGATGACTAGGCCCTAGGGATTTTACATCCTGACACTAATTTAAGAGTTTTATGCTTCCTGCGCTCCATGCTATACTTGATTGCTTCACGGTAGGGTAGATCAGTTAAGCATCCATAGTTATAGCATACTTTAGTGAGATGTGTCAGAGTTAATATTTCTATGGTAGCCATCCACCATAATTGTTTGGGTGGCATCAGTATCTATTAAAGAGTTTAACTTTAGGATGCAACTCGCACAAGATCAATATGCTATAAGAGATATAGATTTTAGAAGATAGAGGCTGCATTTGTAGAGATAGATAGCTGCTCAGATTTCTGACTTGTGTGATGATGCCCCCTAGGTAGAGGGAAAAGGGGAGATAAAGAAGGCAGTGTTATATTTTGCAGTAAAAGTTTGGTGGACCGTGATGTGATTCAGATTGGGTTTGACTTTATCAAAAAATATTCTTACTTAGGAGAAGCCTGCATTGGTTGCCAGTTATCTTGCTTGCTATGAGATAGATTTTTCTACATTGATTAGGCAGGAGATCCATGTTAGAGCATACGGTAAAACCATTACTCTCCCCTTCTCTTGCCTTATCCAATAGTTGTGTGATATGTTAGGAGTGTTGGATATACCAATTTTGATAGGAGGATTGAGGTGATGATCACAGTAAACATTAGTTTGATCAAGGACTCGACTAACCCAATCCTTGAATAGAGAACTCAACCACCTCCTACTATGATTTTTGTCTATTTTAAGGGACCATCAGTTTCAACCGAGCCTATTGATAAGACAAACATGGGTGATGATATTAATATAGGAGAGTAGAGAGTTTAGCCCAAGATTACTACTGAGGCAGGGGGCCTACTACTACTACTTCGGCCTCGACTTCTATATCAGAGTCGATTGGGGCATTTATTGTGCCTCCTCGCCCTACTGATACTGGTGTTATTGGGATGTTTTGATAGTTTTTATAGAGGTTGGTGGAGTAGTAGGATAAGTTTATAGCCTACCTTACTAATATCAAGACTCAGCTTGCTACGTTGTTTGCACAGCTCTGACCTTGGGTTCAGACCACTCTAGATAATATAAAGGCTCGGATGAGGGTTGAGATGCGGGCTGAGATAATGGAGTTTATGAGTGATTTGCATATTCGAATTGATTCCTTTGAGATTCTGGTCATTAAATGATTTAGTGAGATACAGACTCCATATATTTCTGGGATTCAGGAGGAGATGGCCATATTACGTGTTCAGGTATGCTCTCTTGTAGATTTCTATGTTCTGGTCATTCCCTAATCATCTCCTCATCCACAAAACATTTTTTTATATCGACCTATGAGTTTTGATTTATTTTCTTAGAAGGAGATGGTCCCAACTGTTGGAACCAAGAGGAGTAGAGAGGAGGAGCTGCAGGACCCCACCATACTATTTGATCGAGCCTTTAAAAAGGTTGCCCATGATTCTAAGATTTTTGAAATAGTTAAACAATAGATATAAGTTGAGATAGAAGCATGCACGTATTCTAGTCATACTACACCACCACAACTACCTCCGCCAGATGAGATACGTCTTGTTGTTACATTACTTCCTCCCCCTCGTTATTGCACCACCTTTTTCCCCAAAGGGGGAAGAGTATGACACGGACACCTAGAGTGTCCCAGGTATGTCCTCTTCCTTTATTTTGAATTATAGTTATGCACTGTACACAGTGAATAGTTTTTTCATTGGGGATGGGGTGTACCACTGCTGAAGATTTTTCTTGTCGTGCTGCATTATTCATCTACTGCAGTATCTTAGTAAAACTGGCATGTTTAGGTTGTCTTGTGCTTTGTTTCATATATTTGTTACATTTTTTTATGTTTATATAGGAAAAAATAAGGAACCTAAAACCAATTGATGTATTAATCATGTGTCCAATTGTTCTACGAAAAAGGATACCCCTCCAAAAAAAATTTTGAACTGTGTAATGTACTTACATGTGTGACTACTGTGAATCCTATTATGACATTAGGACTTAGGGACAAACTAATCATACTTATAAGTTTCTTGAACCGTATAGGTAGTTGTTGGTAACATAACCCTGTACTATATGTGTGTGAGATTGCTTACCTAGTTCCATTTATGCATTTTATCTAGAACTTTACCGGTTAGTCTTGCCTAGGTTGTAGGATAGTTGGTTAGAAAAGGATCATAAGCCACTTTTTATTTAGTCCACTCTGAGCCTAAATGACCATCCAAATCAAAAAGGAGTATCCTTTGATCCTTGTTTGAGCTTGCATAGACAAATTATCTTATTTTCACCTTCCCAGTTTAGTTATGATGAACCTATTTTGGCCTTAGTCCCTCCTTGGTCATTGTGCCCCTAAACTCAAGCAAATCTCCTAAGTTGAGGGGGGCTATCATAGGGGTGTGTAATTAAAATTTGGGTATAAAGAAGGGTTTGAAAATGAGAAAAAAAAAAGTAAGGTTGGGTGTGGTTAACAGACAAAAAATGGAAAAAGAGAAAAACAAAAAGAAAGAAAAAGTTAAAAACAAAAACAAAAAGAAAGAATAATAGAAATCGTACCCAATCTGAATAAGCAATAAAGGAGAAGTTATGGAGAAACAAAAGGTAAAGTTGTGGTTGAGAAGTGGAACCCAAACATAATTTTAGTGTCAAGGACGGTTAATCACCAGTTCCCAAATGTACCATACCATCCCCCAAGCCTACGTTACAAGTCAAATAAAGTCCTATAGTGATCCTAGTCCGACTTTCTGAAAAACAAAGGTAAAGAAAATAAGGACAAGCCTATGGTATTCTATGCACATTGATTGGAATGTCTTTTGTGAATGTGAGGGTCTCGTTATCATCCCCATAACAACCATGAGTATATTGTAAGAGTTGGACTTCTTTGTTGTGAGGGTACATAGGTTGTGTTGCTAGCAGATTATGTATTCGAGTAGTATAATTTGCATATCCGCTCAATTGTTTTTTGCTAATGTGATAGCTTGATTCCTTTGTGTTGCATTATTTGGATACATAGATCAACACAGTTGGTTTTGAAAAGTTAAAAATGGGAGGGGGTAATATTTTGAGTTGAAATGGAATTGACTATCATAGGTACCTTAGTTTTCACTTTGTCAAGCATCATCATGTTTTTTTTGTTATGTGTGTGTTGCATAAGGACATGCAAATGTTATAAGTTGAGGGTTCTGATATTCCATGATTTTATGGCACTTTCAATGCTTAAAATTGGAAAATATGCAAGTAGTTAGGTCTGTTTACTTAAGTGTGATGTATTTTTGTGTTTATGGTGCAGGAAACTAAGTTTTGGAGATTAAAAGAATAAAAAAAGTTGAAGGTTATAGAAAATCCTACATGCGAGACCACCTATGGGCTGTAAGTGCCACTAAAGACCATCATAAGTGGCCTCGTAAGTCTCAGAGTTGGCAAGGTATGAGATGCTAAAAGTTGAGTTAGGTTTTGACATTAATGAAGGGCTACTTACGGCACATAAGTACCACTTATGCCACTAAAATTGCCGACGTCGATTTGAAAGGTTGAAGATCAGAGGCTCTAAAGTTTAAAGACTTGTTTTCCAGTTATGAGGAGGTAACGTACGGGGCGTACACACCACTTACACCATCATAAGTTCCATCATGGGTTGTATTCTGTAGATTAAAGATTTCCTATCACTAACAACCCACTGAGGGGTGCATAAGTACCACTTACGGCCCGTAAGTGGGTCCGTAAGTAACCACCAACCCAATTTTACTTGTTCATTTTATTTAGGATTTTTAGGGATCTGATGTAACCTATAAATACCCTTTTGATTTTTTTGTATTTGTTTACGCACTCTTTACATTCACAATCATATATTGACTCTAGGATTCAACTTCTTATCTTTGAATCCTATGTTCTTGGTTATTTTTTTGATTATTAATTTGATAATTTAGGTTTTGTTCTTGAATTATTGTGAGATTCATATTATGCTTTATTTTACAAATTCTATGGATATTCTCACAAACATGAGAGACTAAACCAACTAACTAGGGTTGTAGGTACCCTGCAAAGTAGAGGAAGAGTAAGGTCTTTCTAAATCAGTGTTTATGCATGTATTGTGATATTCTTTGGTTTGTATGCTTTCTTAACTATTGCAGAAGTTAAGAACTTTCTTGTATTCAAGGTCATTTTCACAAGAGAGGCAGAGATTAGGAAAAGAAGATTACAATAGTAGTTGGATGTTACCAACCCTCGTCTAATCAATTTGACACCTAAAAAGAGATAGTAGAAGTGGGATCAAAGACAAGGGGTAGTAAGGCAATACTCTATGACTCACAAGGTAAAGAGTGAAATTTAGCAAAGGTGTTCACAAGATGGTTGGTTATACATAGCTTTTCAGATCCTTCATGCAAAGCATTGAGGTAGTCAAATTGATTATGATAAGTCTACACAGTTAGGAAGCCAGGGGGAGCATGATATCGCCAAAATCTACACCTACAATTAAAGATAAAGAAATCAAAGAAAAATATAGTAAACCAACTAGGTTGGGGTCGTACCCACAGGGAATATGAGGAACTATCTCTCTAGATTACTAAAATTACCAAGTCATACAAAAAGTAAATGGAAGATTTTGACGTGAACAATAAATAGTAACAAAACTCAAATTCTCTAAGTTGTGATCAATCAAAAATGAATACTAGGCTTTCGTTTCCCCTAGCTTCTAGCTCTGTAGGTTTATCATGCTCAATCCAACTATCAAACTATTGTGCATGTACAATATGACAAGATAGGTATCACTAATAGCCTCTAGACATACTTTGGTGAATTTTACTTATCTACTCTCGATCTTTGAGTGTCACATTACTAGCAATATCCTAGGACCCTAGTTTTAATTATCTCCTATCAGTCTTAATTTGATTAGATGAAGATAATTATATTAAGTAGATAGTGTTGATTAGCCTATATTGACAACTAACTTTAAGTCACTAATGTGATCTCCTTTTGTCAATCTCTACCTTCCTCTCAGGTTTATAGTAAATACAGGTGGGATCCTAACGTTTGCAACCGTTAAGAAATCAATAAAGGTAAAGAAAATCACAATACATGCAGCAATAATAATCTAGAAAGATTGAACAATTCCCCTACTCTGTTAATCCACCAGGGTTACCCTAACCCTAGCTAAGTGAATTAGTCATTCATCAATGTAAAAAAAATCAATGGAATTCATAATTTAAAGTATTAAATAAATATCACAAGAAGTTATGAAGAAAACCCAAGGTCTCGAATTGAATAATTAACCAAAATCATGCAAAACAATCCCAAGATCAAAGTCAAATCTCGGAATCAAATATGTGTTTGTAAGTGTTAAAAGTACATTAACTAACTAAAAATCATCTAAAGGGTATTTATAGACGTAAGACCCCACAAAATCTAAGCTCAACTCAGTCTTTAAAGCTTGCTAAGGGGTCCCAGACTTAGAAAATTCTAGCTAAGTATTCAGACTTAGTGTTATTTTGGCCTTTGTAAGTTGGCAACTCTATTTCACGACTCTTATGACCTTAAAGTATCAATCTTTAGATTGATTCATGATCAGAAATGTCAGTAGGTGTTCCCGGATGAGTTTTGCATTTTTCATACCTCGTTTGAACCACATTTGGGAATCCAAAATAGTGCATCGACGCGATCTCAAAATGGTGCGGCGGCCATCGCATCAATCAATATTTTTTCTTGGCTCCAGTGGCAATTTCCAGTGAACCGATGCAGACTCGATGTGGCGTGTTAGCCATCACGTCAATGCCAATGGTGCAACATGTCGGTCTGTGCGTCGATAGTTCAATTTTCAGTCATTAAAAAGTCGTATCCTTAGGGGTATTTGGGCCTTTTCCCATGTCCTTCAACCCCCAAAAATATGAAATTAAGCCTTTTATTGGCAACATACACACATTATTTCACAAATTGCTCAAGAACAAAAACCCTAGGTTATTGAATTTCAAATTCAAGGCTTAAGATTCCACCATTAATTTTCAAGAGTTTAGCAACCAAGGCATGTCAACTGTTCATCCAAGGGTTCCTTTCACCCTTGGAGTCCAAGAAAAAATTTTAAACTTCTAAGTAGCTTGATTTCATGTTTTTCATGATATGGATTCATGTATATTCATTATTATAATGTTGATTGGATTTCTATTCCATGATTAAGTGCAAGATTTATGTAAAAACAACTATTATATATGTAGTATCGTGTGAATTTATGTTAAAGCCTTGAAACTATGATTTTCATGTGTTGATTTGTACTATGTGCATATACAATGCTTTTCAAGTGTTTGATAAGTTGTTCATGATAATTAAATAATGAAAGTATATCATGTTAGCATGTATTCAAGTTCATGTCATGCAAGTGTTTGCTAGAATGTCCCAATGAATGAATGATGATCTAGTAGTTATTTTCATATTTTAAGAATTGTGCCATGGCTTATAATTTATGCTATCGAGTCCTGGGGGTATTTAATACCCGATAATTTAGCTGATTACCTAGAGCCATGGTTAGTCTCAGGATAGTATCAGTTATGTCACGATCAATAGTACTCTCAGTCGGTTATTTAACTCAGGAAAGACTCAGTAGACTTAGTATCAGTCTAGTCCAGTTCAGTATTCAGTTCAGACCTTAGTAAATTCAGCCAGCTAATAGAATTTAGTAGTATTCCATCAGTCAATGAAACTCAGTAAACTCAGTTCAGTTCATCTAGATAGTATAATCAGTTATAGCTCAGTCAAGCCTAGTATGAACTAGAAATCAGTTTAGTGTCAATTCAGTAGGTAGTAAGATTCAGCACCAAGTGAACCCACGAATGGGGACTCACCTGCCAGTAAAGGGTATGATTCGTAGAAGAAGTCCTTGTGTTCCAGAACTGCATAGCCAGCGTAGAGTAAGACATTAACCTGCTAGTTTAGGGCTGATGAGGTAAAGTACCTGCCAGTTGAGGGTACCACCATTCTCATTCAGAGCACCTTCCAAATGAGGGTAACTCAGCTTGTCTTTACTCGTGGCACAATAGTGACACTCTTTCAGCTGGGGTTATGGGTTGGACCCCAATCAGTTCCTAGAGAGAAATGTCGGTTAGATGATTGATTACTTTCCCTAGTTTTAGTTTCAGATTAAGTCTCTGTACAGAACTCAGTTTTTTTCTACAGATTTAGGACTGTCAGACACAGTCACTCCATTCAGTATGGAACTCAGTATAGTTCTACAGGATCAAGACTATCAGATACAGTCTGTTATTAGCTTTACAGTATCAGTAAACTTAGATATCAGTAAATTATTAATTCAAAACTCAGTATCCAGTGTTATCACGATCTCAATTACAGTTTACGTATTCACACATATACTCTTATTCAGTTATATTCATGTCATTCAGTTAGTATTGTTCATGCTTATGAACCCACAAATTTTATCCTACCTCACTTAGCATACCAGTACATTCAAAGTACTGACGTATACTTTTCTCTTACGCTATAATGTCTTATATCATAAGTTCAGATGCATGGGCTCCCAATCATCCTTAGAAGTTACAGATTTTTAGCAATCAGAGTTAGTGGTGAGTTAGGACATCATTATTATTTCAGCATTTTAGTTTTATTTCAGTAGCTAGAGGTCGTTGTGGACTTGTCCTATCAACTCCACATTTTAGACAGTTTAGAGGCTTTTTAAACTAAAGTATTTTCAGACAGATGTTTAAGTTTTGGTATTTTTATATTGTATTTAGTTTTATTACATTATTGAATCTTATGGCATATTTTCTGTATATTACAGTATTATCATTCAGTTAATACAACAGGTACCAGTCATGGGTTAGTTTGTGGTCCTTTCAGATTATGAGAACCATGTAGCATCTGGGGTATAGACTCGGGGCGTTACAAACTTAGTATGAAAGCCTTAGGTTCAATATAGTTCTAGGAAGTCTGAAAGCCACATCTAGTAGAATTTTGTACATGGGTGTATAGTACGCCACACTTATGGACAGGATGTTACGAGGTGTTTTAGGAAAAGTTTCCCTTCATTCAGTATTTATGTCGTACGAGTAAACATGAGCTCTAGTTCAACTCCCTAACTAATCCAAATTTCTCTTCCATTTATAGAATATGCCACCAAAGAGGATTAAGGGAAGAGGAATGGGAGACCATCTAGAACCCCAGCCCATACAGCCAGATCTTGTAGAAGAACACTTCTCCCATGCTGAGTTCAGAGCATATTTCACCACCCTAGCTCATTATATAGTAGCCTAGAATGAATGTCCAGCTTCTGTTTTGGGCAACCTAGTGGCCAATACTACTGCTGCTAGGATTTTAGATTTCATCCAAATAAACCCTCCATCTTTTACTGTGTCTAAGTCAAATGAGAACCCTCAGGAGTTTTTTGATCAGCTGCAGAAAGTTATAGATATTATGGGAGTGACTGTTGTTGAGAGTGCTGAGTTGGCTGCATATCAGTTGCAGAATGTGGCTCACATATTATTCAAATAGTAAAAAGTAGAAAGGGTCGCAGATATAGGGACCGCAGAATGGGAAGAGTTTACCAGTGCTTTTTTGGATAAGTTCTTCCTATTGGAGTTGAGGAAGTGAAGGTGTTGGAGTTTATAAATCTGAAGCAGGGTAATATGACAGTGAAAGAGTATCCTCTCAAGTTTACTCAATTAGCCAAATACGCTCCATGTGTGGTGGCAGATAGCAGATCTAAGATGAGTAAGTTTGTGTCTAGCGTGTCTAATAGTATGGTCAAGGAGTGTAGAACTGTAATGTTGATTAAAGAGATTATCCAGGATCATAGTCCATGCTTAGTAGATAGGGGAGGCTATGAATAGGGAGACGAAGAGGGAGAACAAAAGAGAGAGAATATGTAGTTTCAACTTCGCTCAGCCTAAGTTAGAGGGTTGGAATCATTCTTATTTCTACTCAAAATCCTCAGTTCTAGCACTGTCCTAAGCCAGTGCTCTAGTTTTGAAATTCAAAGATGGCAATAGAGATAGTTCACCAGGCCCTAAACCCTAGGGTGGTGTCAGCAGCTCCCCAACTAATCCCTTTTGTCAGAAATATGGCAGGAATCACCAAGAAATCTGCAGAGTGGGCAGTAATGTATGTTTCGGGTATGGAAAGCTTGGCCACAGAGTCTGAGATAGTCCCCATTTAGGTTCTCAGGGTCAGTATAATCATCCCTCAGCTCAATCTGATCGCCCAAATCAGCAGAGTGCCACATCTAGTGCCACTAGTGGGCAGCACCCAAACAGACTATATGCTCTTCAATCCCGACAAGATAAGGAAAGTTCTCCTGATGTGATCACTGGTACATTACAAGTTTTCCATTTACATATTTATGATTTGCTAGATACAGTTTGTTGTCCTTTGAAACTCTATATATAGCCATTGATTTTGGAGTCAGTCCCAAAATTCTAGTAGAGCCTTTCTCAGTCTTTACCCTAGTGGGTAAATCTATCATAGCTCGGTGGGTATACAGGAACTGTCCAATTATGATATCTCAAAAAGTTACTTTAGTAGACTTAGTCGAATTAGAAATGACTAATTTTGATGTCATTCTCAATATGGATTGGCTTTATTCCTGCTATGCCTCAGTCGACTGCAGAAATAGAATTGTCCAGTTTCAGTTTCCAAATAAGCCCATCCTAGAATAGAGAGGTAGTACTTTTGCACTTAGGGGTCAGCTTATTTCTTACCTTCGGCCAAGAAAAATTATGTCTAAGGGATGTGTCTACCATCTCGTTTGAGTCCAGGACTCTAGGTCAGAAACCCCTAATCTTAAATCAGTGTCAGTAACATGTAAATTCCCAGATATATTTCTCAAAGATCTTCTCGAAGTTCCTCTCAAAAGGGAAATAGACTTTAGAATAGACCTTCTTCCAAACACTCAGCCTATATCTATTCTTCCATACAGAATAGCACCTATAAAACTCAGGAAATTAAAAGAACAGTTGAAGGATCTCTTAGATAATGGATTCATCAGACCCAATATGTCCCCGTAGGGTGCCCCAGACTTATTATTTTCGTAAAAAAGATAGTTATCTCAGAATGTGTATTGACTACTGTTAGCTAAATAAAGTCATGGTCAAGAACAAGTATCCACTTCCCAAAATTGATGACTTATTTGACTAACTTCAGGGTGCCAGTTACTTTTCTAAGATAGACCTTAGATCAGGATATCATCAGCTCAGAGTCAAAGAATGTGACATCTCAAAGACAACTTTCAAAACTCGATATTGTCACTTTGAATTCTTAGTCATGTCTTTTGGTCTTACAAATGCCCCTGTAGTCTTCATGGACTTGATGAACCATGTGATCAAAAAGTACTTGGACATGTTCGTCATAGTCTTCATAAATGACATTCTTGTCTACTCTCGCAGTGAGCATGATCATGTAGACCATCTCAAAATAGTATTTCAAACTCTCAAAAACCATCAGCTATTTACCAAATTTAGTAAGTACAAATTTTGTCTAAGGTCAATAGCCTTCCTTGGCCATATCATTTTCGATGATAGCATTAGAGTTGATTCCTAAAAGATCAAAGGAGTGAGAAACTAGCCTAGACCTATCTCTCTATTAGATATCACGAGTTTATTAGGCTTGGTTGTCTATTACCTATGGCTTGTTGAGGGATTTTCATCTATTTCATCCCCTATGTCCAGATTGACTCAGAAGAAAGTTAAATTCCAGTGGTCAAATTTTTATGAAAAGAGTTTTCAAGAGTTGAAGACTCGACTCACTACAGGTCTAGTTTTGACCCTACCAGATTATTTTGATGGGTTTGTGGTATATTTTGATGCCTCCAGAGTTGATTTTGGGTGTGTTTTGATGCAGAGAGGTAAGTTTATAGCCTACACCTCTAGACAGCTTAATCCCTATGAAAAAAACTATCCTGCTCATGATTTTAAGTAAGCAGTAGTAGTTTTCTCCTTAAAGATTTGGAGGAACTATTTGTATGGTGTGCACGTTGATGTGTTCACAAATCATAAGAGCCTGCAGTATGTGTTCTCTCAGAAAGAACTAAACCTTCGTTAAAGAAGATGGTTGGAGTTATTGAAAGACTACGATCTGAGTGTTCGGTATCATCCGGGTAAAGCCAATGTAGTGGATGATGCTCTCAGTAGGATGTTTTATGGGTAGTGGTTCTCATGTGGAGAATGGTAACAAAAAGATAGTTTAGGAAGCTTATCAGTTTTCCCGACTAGGTGTTTGCTTAGTCGATTCTTCAAAAGCTAGTTTATGGGTGCAGAGTAGTTCAAAATCGTCCCTAGTTTCTGCGGTAAAGAAAAAGCAGGATAGGGATCCCAGTCTAGCTAAGTTAAAGGAATCAGTTAGAGATTAGAAGGTAGAAGTTTTCTCCTAAGAGGGAGATGGTGTGTTGCTCTACCAGGGTCGGCTATGTGTGCCAGGTGTAGATAATTTGAGACAAAAAATTCTTGTAGAAGCGCATGGTGCGTGCTACTCTATTCATCCAGGGGCCACTAAGATGTATCGTGATTTGTGGCAGATCTATTGGTGGAGTGGGATGAAGAGATACATTGCAGAGTTTATGGCTAAATGTTCAATAGGTTAAGATCAAGCATCAAAAGCTAGTGGGTCCATGCAGGAGTTCAGTATTCCCACTTGGAAGTGGGAAGAAGTGAACATGGACTTTGTGATGGATTTTCCTCGTACTTGTCACCAGCATGATTCAGTTTGGATCATTATAGATAGGATAACCAAATCAGCTCATTTCCTATCAGTCCATACCTCTTATTCAGCCGAGGATTATACCAAACTCTATATTAGGGAGTTGGTCAGATTGCACGGTGTTCTGTTGTCCATTATCTTAGACAGAGGTACGTAGTTTACCTCATATCTAAAAGGCATTCCAAAAGGGTCTTGGTACCCAAGTTCACCTCAATACAACCTTTTATCCTCAGATAGATGGTCAAGCAGAAAGAACCATTCAAAGTTTAAAAAATATGCTGCGAGCATGTGCGATAGACTTTAAAGGTAGTTGGGAGGACTACATTCCTTTGATTGAATTTGCATATAACAATAGCTATCATTCCAGTATTCAGATGTCTTCATTTGAGATTCTTTATGGGAGGAGGTGTAGATCTCCCATTGGTTGGTTTGAAGTGGGAGGCCACTGTGGTAGGGCCTGACTTGGTATTTGATACCTTAGAGAAATTTTAGTTGATTAGGGAAAGGCTTAAGACAGCTTAGAGTAGATAAAAATCATACATAGATATGCGTAGAATAGATCTCAAGTTTGATATTAGTGATTTTGTGTATTTGAAAATCTCTTCTATGAAAGGAGTGAAATGGTTTGGCAATAAGGGAAAATTCAGTCCCCAATATCTCAGCCCTTACTGAATTCTCAGCCATTTCGGAAAGGTAGCTTACAAGCTGGAGTTGCCTTCTGACTTAGATTCAGTGCATCCAGTATTCCATGTCTCCTTGCTTAAGAAATGCATAGGTGAACCAGCAATCATAGTCCCTATAGAGGGCATAGATATTCAGAATACCCTCTTTTATGAAGAGATCCCAATCTAAATTCTTGATTATCAAATTCGCAGACTGAGGAATAAAGAAGTCCCTCTAGTCAAAGTGCTTTAGAGGAATCAGTCTGTTAAGAGAGCTACTTGGGAAGTAGAAGCATACATATGAATGAGGTATCCTTACCTTTTCTCCGCATACTCAGACTCAGCCCAAGGTAATAAATTTCTTTGAATTTTCTCAGTCTCATGTTCAGATATAACTACCAACTTGGAATCAATTAACGTTGCATACACAGTCATGTATTTACGAATCAGTTCAGTTATTTACCTATGCATTAGACATGCATATCCAGTATAGAAGCCATCTTATCAGTAACTCTAGTCATCCAATCATGAATCATATTTAGCTATATACTCATGCATCAGATATGCATGTTCAGTATGATAATTCAATATATTAGTAATTTTAGTTATGCAATCCTGCTTCAGTTATGTATGTCCAGTGTCTAATTCTAGTCTATCAGTATTTTTAGTTTAATCATCTCATTCAAGGATGAATGTTCCCAAGGGGAAGATATTGTAAGACCCCGCAAAATTCTAAGCTCAACTCAGTCTTTAAAGCTTTCTAAAGGGTCCCACACTTAGAAAATTCTAGCTAAGTATTCAGACTTAGTGTTATTTTGGCCTTCGTAAGTTGGCAACTCTATATCATGACTCTTATGACCTTAAAGTATCTATCTTTAGATAGATTCATGATCAAGAATGTCAGTAGGTGTTCCCGGACGAGTTTCATACTTTTCGGACCTTATTTGAACCACATTGGGAATCTAAAATAGTACATCAATGCAATCTCAGCGTGGTGCATCGGTCATTGCGTCTATCAATATTTTTCCTTGGCTCCAGTGGTAATTTCCAGTTAACCAAAGTGGACTCGACATGGTACGTTGTCCATCGTATTGATGCCAATGACGCAGTGCGTCGATCTGTGCATCGACAGTTCAGTTTTTAGTCATTAAAAAGTCATGTCTTTAAGGGTATTTGGTTCAGAGTTAGTGGTGAGTCCTTATAGTTCGAGGAAATAATTATTATTTTGGCATTTTAGTTTTATTTTGGTAGCCAGAGTTAGTTGGGGACTTATCTCATTAACTCCATATTTCAGACAGTTTAGAGGCTTTACAGACTAGAGTATTTTCAGACAGATGTTTCAGTTTCGATATTGTTATACCGTATTCCGTTTTATTATAGTATTGAACCTTATGGAATATTTTCTACCTAAATTCGTATATTATAGTATTATCATTCAGTTAATACAGTAGGTACCACTCATGGATTAGTTTGTGGTCCTTCGAGATTATGAGCGTCGTGTAGCATTTGAGGTACAGACTCGGGGAGTAACAACAGAATACATGAAAACCCTAAGAAACCAATCCTAAAAAAGAGGAAAATTAGAGTCAGTGGCCACCAACGAGGCCAATTATGATCCGTAGGTGGCACCTATGGATGGTAGGTGGTCCCACATGGGTACTAGTGTCAAAAAACTACAAAAATATCTTAGGAACTACATGAAATATGACACCTATGGGGTGAAGGTACTGCCTACGGTCTGTAGGCAGTCCCCCATAGGTGACAATCTCAAATTTTCAATTTCTGGATCTATGGACTTCAACTTTCTGACACATGTTATGACACCTACTTTACATAAGTAGTACCTACGGGGCATAGGTGTCACACGCCATTTTTACCAAAAAGATTTCATTTTAAGGTTCGAAAGGATTTTTATTATTGTGTGACAAAAATGAAAATTTTTTTTGAAAAGGATTCATTTTACAATTAAATTTAGAGTCGCCACTTGGCATAATCGAGTGTGCCAAGTCACCTTTCAAAATCCTTTTTCAAAATAGTTTTGACTCTAAAACTGATCCGCGAACAGATATTTCGGCTAAGAAATTCTACTAACCGAGGGGAAAGTGTTAGGTACCCTTCAATCCCGTGGTTCGACCATGGTCTCTTGGTGGAGCATATCCGCTACTTTTAACAGTACAAAGATACAAACAATACAAAACACATAAAATAATAAAACAAAAATGAAAAAGAATCCTAAAATATAGTATACAGTCCAATTATACAGTCCAAAAGAAAAATAAAAACGGCAGAAAATATAAACCTACTCTATTCTAAACTAATCCTAAACTATGCTTCCATGCTTTACCCGATTCCTCGGGCCTTGATCACGAACCTCCTTTGAAGACATAAAACGCCGGAGCATTCCCCGATGAATAAATACATGAAACCTTGGGGCATTCCTCGGTCAAATGAATACACTTGAATCAAATACGATAAACAAGAAAACATTCAACAAACATTCCACATTCAAACACTCAACAAAATACTATTCCAAATTTTGCCTACCCAAACCTACGTTTGCCTATCCATTTCAACATATCATAATTGTATCACGTTCCAACAATATTCATGATTATTCCAAATTAAACAAAAACAACAATAAATCAAAATTAATCTGAATTCACCCCTCTTATCAATTTCTTAATTCCACCCCAAATAACCAATTTTACTTCTCAAACGAGATACCATTTCACTGTACAAACCATGATCAAAATAATCAACCCAAAATCAAATTAAACATGCATTCATCACCAACAAGGAATAAGATAACCAACCACAAACCAAATCAAACACGCACTCATCACCAACAAGGATAAAACAACACACATATACATTCCAAAATACCAAAATCATAGTAAATAATAAAATAAAAGAGGGAAATAGTAGAATTGGACTTTCCGATAATTGATTTTCATTGATAATAATATTTCAGAAAACCAAATTTAGAATCCTATATAGAAACCTCAACAACAAACAAACTCCAAACTCGGTATCAAAAAATGGAAACCAGATACTGATTCAATTACTCGATTGAGACTAACAAAACTCCAAATCATGAATATTGATACCACCTAATCCTAAAAAACCCCAAAGCACAATATCAAAAATGAATTCCGAAGGAAGACGAACTTGAAGCCCCCAAAATCTGATAAAAATTTGAAAACACGTGCAATCTGAACTCCAGTGAGCTAACTATGATGAAAAATGATGAGAATAGGTCAGATTCCGGTGAACCAGTCGCCGGAACAGTCACCATTAACTTGACATTCATTATTTCCCTTGATCATTACTTCATCTCAACCATTTTCACTTCTTTTCCACTTTTTATTGTATCTATCCTCTATTTAAAAGAAGAAGAGAATGAAGATCATCATCCTCATTTGCGTCTATCTTTTGTTCACAAAGAAGGAGAAGTAGAAAAGGAATTGAGAAAAAATTGCATGTTTTTTCCTAAAAAATGGTGTTTGTGCGTTCGTGGAGAAGAAGAGAATATGGAGCCTCTTTTTTTCAGCGATCTCTTTCGTATTTTGTGTCCCCCTGATAAAAAAGTTCTTGCCTTTTTCTATATCTTGTTATTGTATTTCTTGAATGAAAAATCAATATGTGGGCCCCCTTTTGAATATTGTGATCTGCATGTAATATATGGTAAGGTGTAAGTGGAATTATCTCTCCGTGAGAGAATCTGTGAGTTAGTGTATATTATTGGTAAGATGAGGAAAAACATGAGGTCATATGGGGTAGGGTAGGTAAGGCTAGGCATATGGGATGGGGTAGGTTGTTAGGATGAGGTGTAAAATCAGTTAGGATAAGGGAATATTAGGGATTGGGGATTTAATTTGTTAGGATTTCGTCATTATTTATTTTCTTATGGGAAAAGTGTAGAATGGGTGAGGGTTCCTGGTAAGGTGAGCTAAAAATGAGTAAAATTGAACTTCGGGAGGGATAAAATTAGGTGTCTATATCATGCCCCTTTTTGGGTGTAAACACAAAGTGTTTTCAGACAAAAAAGTAAACAACGCGACCAAATTTTGACCCAACCATTATTCAAAGAAAGATATAGATGGAAGGACAACCTAGTTGGAGAGTCGAGTGAGGTCCTGTCGAGGTTCTAGTACATGGCTCTATAATTACATCAATAATGAAAATTACAAGCTAAAAGATAACTGAAATTACAAAAGTCCTATCTATGCAGCTTCATTTGGATTCCTGACTTGAGTTTCATCACCCTGTTCTTCAGGTGGGCTCCTGACTTCCAATTTCTTCACCTTATTGCTTGGCTTTTCATTTCTTCATCCTATTGGTTGACTTTTAATTTTATCACCCTGCTCTTTAGGCGGGCTCCTAACTTTCAATTTCATCACCCTATTCTTCAGGCGGGATCCTGACTTTCAATTTCATCACTTTGTTGCTTGACTTTAAACTTCTTAACCTTGTTGCTTGACTTTCAACTTCATATCCTTACTATTTGACTTTTCATTTATTCGCCATGTTCTTCAGGTGGGCTTCTGAAATCATATCAAAACTAGAAAGAAAATTATTCCAAACAAAGATTATTATGAAGAGAGATTCCATTTGCCAGAAAAGTAAAGTTCCAAAAACAGGAATTAAATTTTTTGCCCAGTTTACCATTAGAGGACTTTTGTGAATGTCAAATCCAATCATACATATTTCCATGTTACAATGATGAATCAATATTCTGACCAAGAAATACAAATCTTGAGAGTAAAATTAAATGATCAAGACTAAGAAGTGTGTCTCTTAAGAATTAAAGTGAGGAATTCCAACTAAAAAGTTCATCTTCTAGAGCTAAAGGTTCACATTAGAAAGTGTGCCACCTGACAAATTTAAAACAGACAAGGAAGTGTGTCTCCTAAGGGTTGGTTAAGTGCAATGATTTCACTAGAAAGTACATCTTCTAGAAATCAAGGGGACTGACTCGACAAGGAAATAAATCTTCTAGGAATCAAAGGGGAATGACTCGAATAGGAAATACATCTTCTAGGAATCAAGGGCACTGATTCGACCAAGAAGTACATCTTCTAGGAATCTAAGGGACTGACTCAACTAAGAAGTACATCTTTTAGGAATCAAGGGGACTAACTCAACTAGAAAGTACATCTTCTAGGAATCAAGGGGGATAACTCGACCAGGAAGTACATCTTCTAAGAATCAAGAGGGGTGACTCAACCAGGAAGTACATCTTCTAGGAATCAAGAGGAATAAATCAACTATGAAGTACCTCTTCTAGGAATCAAGGGGGGTGATTCGACCAGAAAGTACATCTTCTAGGAATCAAGACTTAAGTTAGGAAGTGCATCACCTAATAAGTAAAATTTGAATTACCCAATCAAGGAAGTGCTTCTCCTTACCAATGCTGCTTGAATTACCAAATCAAGGAAGTGTGTCTCCTTACTAATGCCACTTGAATTACAAAAACAAGGAAGTGCGTCTCCTTACTAATGCTGCTTGAATTACTCAAACAAGGAAGTGTGGCTCCTTATAGATGCCACTTGAATTACCCAAACATGGAAGTGTGTCTCCTTACAAATGTCGCTAGAATTACCTAAATAAGGAAGTGCGTCTCCTTATAAATGTCTTTTGAATTACTCAAATAAAAAAGTATGTCTCCTTACAAATGCTGCTTGAATTGCCCAAATAAGGAAGGGTGTCTCCTCACAAATGCCGCTTGAATTTCCCAAACAAGAAAGTGCGTCACCTCATAAATGCCGCTTGAATTACCTTAACAAGGAAGTAAATATCCTCACTAATGTCGCTTGAATTTCCCAAATAAGGAAATACGTCTCCTTACAAATGTTGCTTGAATTACCCAAACAAAGAAGTGTGTATTCTTACAAATGTTGCTTGAATTACCCAAACAAAAAACTGCATCTCCTTACAAATGTCGCTTGAATTACCCAAACAAGGAAGTGTGTCTCCTCATAAATGTTGCTTGAATTTCTCAAATAAGGAAGTGCATCTCCTCACAAATGTCGCTTGAATTGCCTAAACAAGGAAGTGCATCTCCTTACAAATGTTTTTTAAATTTCCCAAACAAAGAAGTGCGTCTCCTTACAAATGTTGCTTGAATTACACAAAAAAGGAAGTGCATCTCCTTACAAATACCACTTGAATTATCTAGAAAAGAAAATGTGTTTCCTTACAAATACCACTTGAATTTCTCAAGGAAATGCGTCTCCCTACAAATGTCACTTAATTTATCCATCTAAGGAAATGCATCTCCTTACAAATGTTAATTAATTTAACCATACAAGAAAATTTATCTCCTTACAAATGTCACTTAATTTATCCATACAAGGAAATGTGTCTCCTTACAAATGTCATTTAATTACCCAAGGAAATGCGTCCCCTAGACAAGGAAGTGTGTCTCCTAGAGATATTGGATTATAAGTTTTACCATGGTTTTGATTACCAAACCTATGCAGCAACATTGCCTCTTGCATTTATAGAAGTGAGAATATTACGGCCTTTGATGTTTAGGCTTATAAAGCCTTGATTTAAAGGTAACATGTGTTCTTGTTTCATACAAAAAAAACTTTTGAGTTTATAAAACATGGTGGCTGGTTTGTGGCTTTAAGTTTTGTGGCATTCGCTCTTTCCCCCATCACATTCAACCTTGACTCCAGCCATTAGCATATGTCATTGACTTGCCACATCATTGACCAAACTCAAATTATTAAGAGTGGCTCTGAAAAAAATATAGTATCTCTACTTTGCCATGCTCCTCAAATAAACTTTGAACCTTGGGATTTCCATGAGTTCCAAAATTTGTCTATTGATGAAGCTCTTTTCATGCCTTATTCTAACTTACAATCATGCTTTTTCATGTGCTAGCCTTTTGTCTTGCTCTGTGTAATTGAAGAAGCTGCTAGACAGTTTTAAAATCTTTTCTCTCTTATTTTGACATGGACTTACTCAAACACAAAAGAAAAATGACAATGATTTTATTTGGATAACTGAGTCAAGAAAATAAAATAAAAATAAAAAGAAGAAATAAAAAACAATGAATATCCCTATTTGAAATAAAGAATAAAAAATTTATCTAAAAATGACAGTCAACTCTAATGATTATGCCATGCATTTTGGATTAAGATGCCTAATCTTTCCATCCAAACTTTTGCCAATAGTTGTTGAGTTAATGGCCTTGAAACTGAGTTACTTCCTTGGGCTTAATTACATTCGGAGACCTCATTCATCTAGTGGCTCCTTGAAAGGTTTTCGCCAACAAGCCTCTCCCATTTTTTAACTCACAATTGCCTTATGGTGCCCATGAGGATTTTCACCAATGAGACTCTCTTATTTTATTTCACCCAACTCACAGTCATCTTATGGTGCCCGTGATGAGTTTTCCCCAATAAGATTCTCTCATTTTTATCCATCTCAACTTGTTATCGTCTTACGGATCCCGTGAGGGTTTTTACAAATAAGACTCTCATTTTTTCTTTCTCTCTTGATTCCTTATGCTAAGGAAGACAAGTAGTTCCCAAAATATGTTATCATATCCATTTCATGCCTAGCCTTAACATTCTCAAAGATTGATCTGAAGGTCTTTATTTAGTTATAGCTTGGCTTTTGGATAGGGTTAGAAAGAAGGGATAGCATGAGGCTCAAATGACACTGGAAGTATGGTGAGACTTACAACTTTTGAAACCAACTCAAAAAATGAAGATTAACTCATGCCCCAGTTTTTTTTAACTGGGAAATTCTAAATTGTTCATCTGGTTGGACCGAGCCCGGAGTAGGGCAGCCTACGTATCTCACCCCCAAAAGACGAGAATTAGGCCACGCATAGTTCTAGTAACTTGTTCTTTTACTTGATCCTGAATTCTTCTTTTTCTCTTTTACAGACTCTTTTTCCCTTTGAAACTATTCTGACTCTATTTTTCTCAACACTCTTCTCTTTTCTTTCTTTTTGGATACATTTTCTTTTTCTTCTTCTTTTTTAAAATTTTTCTGACTCTATTGTTTTCCCTGAAACTTTTGTTTTGAGCTTTGCTGACTCTATCTTGATTCCAAAATAGAGGTATGAAAGAAAATAATACTAAAGCTCAAATAGGGTAAACAAAGGATGACACGATGTTTAGATAACAGAATGAAATGCCTTCGTCATATCAATCCTTGAAAATGCAAGTACATATCATGCAATACGAAAGTTAAAGATGAAGATCATTTGTGAAATCTTTTAAGCATTAACTTTGACTTAGTTTGTGCATTACTACTTCTTATGCACTTTTGTAGAATAAAACTCCACTTTTATTGTACACTCCTCACATTAAATGACTCATGATTTTGGGGAGCTGATAATCTTTTCATTCACAAAGCCACTATTTGACCATATTGAGACATTTCATTCAATTGATGACCAAGTTATTCTTGTGATTCTCAAAATAAGTTCCTTAATTTTCAAAGAAGGCTTCAACTTGTCACCAAATGTCTCAACACTCTACCTATTTTCTCAGATATTTTTTATCTGGCTAAAAATTATGCACACATGTCATATCACTAGAATCAACATAAAATATACCTTATAAAGAAAACATACAAATAATACATATTTAAAATACAAAGGGAAAGGGATACTTTATTTAGTTGAAATAAAAGATAGAAAGGTTTGAACATAAATGAAAAAGGGACAAAACAAGATAGGTCCCGAACTACAATCTTAAAAAATTTGGATAACAGAAAAGAAAACAAAACAAGATACTAAAACCTTTCCTAGTAAGGAGAGGCGTGACTTCTCAATTCCTAAGCCTGACATATTAGCCACTGGTTTACATATCAGCATGACTAGAACTTTCCTCACTGTCAATGTTCTATACCATAATTGATTTATCTTGAATCATCTTTTCTATTTCTCTTTTCAAAGCACGACAATCTTCAATACTGTGACCCTGAACATTAGAATAATATGCATATCATACATTATGATAAAAAATTCTTGAATGTGGGTCAAGAGTATACACAAGGAGAGGAGTGATCATGCCCCACTATACCAATCTATGGAATAAACTGGCATACAACTCTCCAATTAGTATGAAGTTATCCCTCAACTTTTTCCTTATTTTATTGTTTAGCTTGGATAAAAATTGAGCCTAGAAGGTCTTTGGTATGTTTGTGGAGTAGAAGGATGACTCTGAGGATTTGGTATGGGTAAGATGGGGGTTGAACATATGGCTGTACATTATACAATAGATATAGAGGTGGGGGAATTGAGTATAATGGATTTTGGGAGTGATTCTGTGGAGCTTGGGCATGAACTTGAGTTTGATCCTGAGGGTAAAGACGACGTGGTATTCTTGATTGTTATCGTTCTCCAACAACAATTACAGTTATATCTTTCTCATTCTTCTTTCCTTCAACATTTCTTGAATCCTTTTGAGTTGTTGGAGTAATTGCTTTCGATATTGCAAAATTCACCATACGACCAGTCTTAATCCATCCTCTATCATCTCCCGTATTTTGAGGACCTCAATAAATGGCTTGCCTAATGCAGATAATAAGTGTTGATAATATGTTTCATCCTGTGCTTGAATAAATACCTCCACTATCTTGCTTTCTTTCATTGGTGATTTCACCCTAGCAGTTTATTCACGCCATCTAATCACATACTCCCTGAAACTCTCAGTATTCTTCTTCTTCATACTAGTTAGGGAGTTTTATTCAGGGATCAATTCCACATTATATAGAAATTTTTGCCCGAATTCATTTGCTAAATCATCCCAACTATTCCACCTATCAATATCCTGATCAACAAAACACTCTAAGGCTAAACCCGAAAGACTCTCACCAAAGTAAACCATGAGCAGTTCTTCTATGCCTCCTGCACCTCTTAATTGGTTACAATAATGTCTTAAATGTGCCACCGGATCCCCATGTCCATCATACTTCTCAAACTTTGACATCTTAAAGTCAAGGGGAAGGTTGACACTGGGAAACATACATAAGTCCTTATATGAGACACTTTTGTAACCCCTAAGTCCTTAAAAGTTCTTCATAGCCAGTTGCAAACTTATTAATTTTTTGGTCATTTCCTTTTATTCTTCTATCATAACAGGCTTCTCAGTGTTGAGAGGAAATTCATGCTGGTGAGTGCAGCCATAAGAATTAGTCGACTTAAATGTGGGCTCAATAGCATGATGCTGATCAATAAAAATATTCAACACAGGCTCACTCACAGAGTGGGGAGGCAAAACCGGTGGATAAACCTCAAAAGTAGGAGCTTCTGGTTAGGGTGGTGCTGTAAAAACATGAACAGTGAGTGGAGCCGAGCATGTGGTAGCTTTGTGTTGAGGAGTGAGGAAATGAATATTGGAAGTGTTTGGATAGTGTTTCCCCAGAGTAGATTCTGATGCATGTTGTAACGTGTCAATAATAATAAGAAAATGTGCATGTGACACTGTAGGCAAGCTAGAAAGATATTCCATATTATCAGTGGGAAATGGAGGAGGCGACAACCCATTAGCCCAAGCTCGGTGCATTTCTATCATTTGTTGCTTTAATTTTTGAATCTCTCCATTAGCTCCTAAATTTTCATTAACCAAACTCTCTATCTGATTAGTGACAACAACCTCAGTATTCTTGTTGACCATAACTTTCTCTCCGACTTGGTGCAATATGGAGAACCAGCCAAAATGCCACAAACCAACCACCTTAAAGTAACTAAATAAGAGATAAAAAAATGTGATAGAATTCAACATATTTTTCAAAATCTCTTTTGGTTCCACATTGTTTTCTTTTTCAAAAGATCACCGAACCCTGGAAGGGCACCTATGTATCTCACTCTCTCGAGAGGAGAATCAGGTGTGCGTAGTTCGTGAAGTTTTGGCACAACATGGCTGATCAAACTCTCTTTCTTTTTTTCTTTTTCTTTTTCTTGAAACTTTAAGAAGAAAAGAAAATAACAAATTATCAAAAGAATTGACGAAAATCTTTTTGAACTTTTTAGCTTTAAAATCCCTATACAAAATGAAACATATGATTACCAAAGAAAAATATTTTTGGAATTTTGATTTTGAATTTCATATGAAAATGAAACTTAAAACTATTAAAGAAAAATATTTTTGTGGTTTTCTTTTAAATATGCATATGAACCACCTACTCTAAGAGTGGAGGAAAAAAATCCTATTTTTGAATTTTTTCAGATTCCTATACAAAATGACACATATGAATACCAAAGAAAAAATATTTTGGGTTTTCAATTTTGAATTTTATACGACAATGAAACTTGAAATTATTAAAGGAAAATATTTTTGCGGTTTTCTTTAAGAGAGGTATATGACACCTACTCTAATAAAGAGTGAAGAGATTCTTTTTGGATTTTTTAACTAAGATCATCAAACCCACGAAGGGTTGCCTATGTATCTTACTCCAGAGAGAGGAGAATCAGGTGTACGTAGTTCGTCCAAATAGGAAAATTAAATAATAACGGATAGACTAAACCACGACTGGAGAGACAAGACAGAGACTGGCAATGAAAACGTCAATAAAATCTTTTTTGAGTTTTCAATTGGACACTTCACATAAAAATTACACCAACAACTATTAAAGAAAAATCTTTTTGGTATTTTCATTATATGAAACGTACAAGACTTCTACCATCTTTTTTGAATTTTTATTTTATAAAAAGCTCCTATTTAAAAAAATATTTTTGGAGTTTTCAAATTCTAAACGCTTACTAAAGAAAGCAAAAGGAAAATCTTTTTGATATTTTTGTTTTTTCAGAAATGAGTGCAAAAGGTAAAAATCTATTTGAATTTTTGGATTGTGAAAAGCAAAAGCTATAAAGAACACTAAAAACTACAAAACTCTCTTCTTCTTTTTTTGTCTTTCCCTTTTTTTCCTTTTTTTCTTTTTTTTTCCAACAATTTCTTGCCTACACACTTTACTTCTAACACATGCTTTTACCTAAATCAATCTGTTAAATAACACTGTTACCCTAAACATGCAACATTTAGCACGTAGGGATGCTTTAGAGGTGAGTTTCCTACAAAGGACTAAGTGAGTCCCGCTAGGTCTCAATATTATGCAGATAAGCATGACCAAAAGGCTGACCTACGTTGGGGTTCACTAACAAGGTTGTTCGGGGGAGCGTATGGTCGATAGTGGTTGCGGTAACTTTCTACCCACTCCACACCAGCTGACAGCTCCCCCTTCTAAAATAAGGGTGACTCAACTAGAAGTCGTGTACACAACGTTTACTACAGAACTTATTGTACAAAGAATTGACTTGGATTATGAAATGATGCTAGAGATAAAGGGGTTACACATAAGAGAAAAAACTGTAAACACATAGCAAATAGGTACTCAACAATGATAAACAAATACAAACAATAACACAAACAACGTTTATACATCCATAATGTCAAACTAAGCCGATATAACTCCAAAACTAAGCTCAAATTCTAAAAAAAAAAAAATAGAGTCGCCAAAGCTGTCACACCCCTTTTTTACCACAAAGATTTTATTTGAAAGTTCGAAAGGGTTTTTATTATTGAGTGACAAAAATTAAGATTTGTTTTGAAAAGGATTCATTTTACAATTAAATTCAGAGTCACCACTTGGCATAACTAGGTGCGCCAAGTCACCTTTGGAAATCCTTTTTCAAATAGTTTTGACTCTAAAATTGATCGGCGAACAAAGATTCTGGATAAGAAATTTTATTGACCGAGGTTAAGGTGTTAGGCACCCCTCAATCCCGTGGTTGGACCACGGTCGCTTGGTGGAGTATATCAGTTACTTTTGACACTACGAATGTATAAACAACACAAAAAAACATAAAACAATCAAACAAAAATGAAAATAAATCCTAAAATATAGCATACACTCCAATTATACAATCCAAAAGAAAATTAAAAAATGCAGAAAATATAAACCTACGTTATTCTAAATTAATCCTAAACTATGCTCCCATGCTTTACCCGATGTCTCAGACCTTGATCACGAACCTCCTTCGAAGACATAATACGTCGGGGCATTCCTTAGTGAATAAATGCATAAAACCTCAAGGCATTTCTCGGTCAAATGAATACACTTGAATCAGATGCGATAAACTAGAAAACATTCAATACACACTCCACATTTAAACATTCAACAAAAACACTATTCCAAATTTTGGCTACCCAAACCTATGTTTTCCTATTTGTTTCAATATATCATAATTCTATCACGTTCCAACAATATTCATGCTTATTTCAAATTAAACAAAAATAACAATAAACCAAAATTAATTTAAATTCACCCTTCTTATCAATTTCTTAATTCCACCCCAAACAACCAATTTTACTTCTCAAACGAGATACCATTTCACCGTACAAACCATGATCAAGAGAACAAACCACAAATCAAATCAAACATGCATTAATCACCAACAAGGATCAAACAACACAAATATTCAATCCAAAACACCAAAAACATAGTAAATAGTAAAAAAAAAAAAGGGAAAGAGAAGAATTGGACCTTCTGATAATTGATTTCTGCTGATACTAATATTTAAGAAAACTCAGATTTGGAATCCCGAATAGAAACCTCAACAGCGAACATACTCCAAACTCGGTATCAAAAAATAAAAACCAGCTACTGATTCGATGACTCAATCGAGACTAACAAAACTCTAAATCACGAATATTGATACCACCTAATCTTGAAAACCCCCAAAGCACGATATTGAAAATGAATTCCAAAGGTAGATGAACCCGTAGCCCCAAAAATCTGATAAAAAATTGAAAACCCATACAATCTGAACTCCGGTGAGCTAACTGTGGTGAAAACTAATGGGAATAGGTCAGATTCCAGCGAACCAGTCGCCGGAACAGTCATTGGCAACCAGAGATTTGTTATTTCCCTTGATCATTACTTTGTCTCAACCATTTTCACTTTTTTCCCCCTTTTTGTATATCTATCCTCTATTTAGAAGAAGAAAAAAATAAAGATCATCATCCCCATTTACGTCTGTCTTCTGTACGTGAAGAAGGAGAAGTAAAAAAGGAATTGAGGAAAAAAATTACATATTTTTTCCTCAAAAATGGCGTTTGTGCGCTCGTGGAGAAGAAGAGAATATGGAGCCTTTTTTCAGTGATCTCCTCCGTATTTTGCGTCCCCCTGATGAAAAAGATTCCTACCTTTTTCTATATCTTGTTATCGTATATCTTGAATGAAAAATCAACTTGTGGGCCCCCTTTTAAATATTGTAATCTACATGTATTATATAGTGAGGTGTGAGTGTAATTGTCCCACCGTGAGAGAATCTGTGAGTGAGTGTATATGGTTGGTGAGTGAAGGAAAAACATGAGGTCATGTAGGGTAGGATAGGTGAGGGTAGGCGTATGGGGTGGGGTAGGTTGTTAGGATGAGGTGTAAAATTAGTTAGGATAAGGAAATATTAGGGATTGGAGATTTAATTTGTTAGGATTGGGTTATTATTTGTTTCCTTATGGGGAAAGTATAGAATGGGTGAGGGTACGTGGTAAGGTGAGCTAAAAATGAGTACAAGTGAACTTCAGAAGGGACAAAATTAGGTGTCTACAATAGGTACCCATGTAGGTAGTGCAAGCACTTCAATTTCCACTTTTTTTCTACTGTTCAGCTCCAAAACCTGGTTTCTAGCAAAACACAACATAAAACACTTCATATCAAACAAAAAGACCTAAGTAACTTGCATATTTTCATTGTCTAAAGAGTCAAAAATGCTATGAAACCATAGAAAATTAACACGCTTAACTTAGAAAATTTTCATATCCTCAAGAAAACATAACAAAACAACATAACGACGCTTAACGAGGAGAATCCTATCATCTATCGCAGTCAATCATCAACTTTAAGCTCAAAATCTTACCCCCCCCCCCCCCCCCCCCTCCCTCCAATTATAACACTTAAAAACTAACTGTGTGTATCAATAAAGCACAACAATATGACACAAAGAAATTAAGATATGGCATTATATTAAAAATAATCAATCATGTATATGTATAAATTACACTACCCCAAACAAGTAAGCAGCTAGCAACACAACCCATACGCCCTCACGTCAAAGAAGTCTTGATCACTCATATGAAATTATGCATGTCAATGAAGGATAGATATCAAGAGATACTTAAGCTCACAAAGAAGTTCCAACAATATGCATCAAATACCATAGGCTTGCCCTTATTTTCTCTATCCTAGATTTTAGACAATGGGGTTAGGATCACTATAGGACTTTACTCGACTTGTAATGTAGGCTTGGCGACTGGTAGGTAGGTACATATGGACATTTTAGTAACTAAGCCTCTTTGTCACTACACTTACTTTTGGGGTTCACTCATCAATAATTTCCTTTTATTTCATCGTTATTTCTCTTTTATTATTCTTTTATTGCACACTCAAGTTAGGTGTGGTTTCTTTTATTCTTTCTTTTGTTTTCAATTTTTTTTCTTTTGTTTTTCTTTTTGCACTTTTTTTTTTCTCTACCACACCCAGCCTTACTTTTTTTTCTCTAATTTACCCTTCTTCATACTCACTTCACATTACACTTCCCTATGATAGCTACCCTCAACTCAGGCAATTTGCCTGAGTTGAGGTACACAATGTCCAAAAAGGACCAAGGTGAAAAAGGTTCATCGTAATAAAAATATGAAGGTGAAAGGTGTAACAAGAAAAATAGTTTATACAACCTCAAAATAGGGATCAAGGGATACTTATTCACATATGGATGGTCGTTTAGGATAAAAGTGGAATTATTTCAAGAACGGCCTATAAACCTTTCGTAACCTACTATCCTACAATCGAGGCAAGCCTAATCAAACAAGTTCTAGATTCAACAAACAAAGGGAACAAAGTAGTATCTCACACACACATGGCACAGGGTTGCATCTTAAGATACTACCTATCTATTTCATATTGTTAGTAATGATTATTATGTCCTTAATTCTAATTCCATAGCAAGATTCACAATGGTCACAAATATATACATATCGCACAGTTAAAAAATAATTATTTTGGAGGGGAATCATTTTTCTCAAAAATCAAAACACAGTACATCAACTGTCTTAGATACTTATTTTTCTCCTAGTTACACAAAAAACACAACACAATATAAAGAAAACCACAATACGACATAATATTGCCCTAGATATATCGGTTCTTCAACCATACCATGATCGATAGGAAAAAAAGCAGGACAAAAAAAACCTGTGGCAGCTCTAGTATACCCCACCCCTAACTAAAAGACTACGCACTATCCCAAGTGCATAACAATAATATAAAGTAAGGGAATGGGTACATACCTAGATGCACTAGGCCCCTGTGTCATGATCATACCCATTTGGTGGTATGTCAGCTAGAAAATGTACCCACAGCAATCATAGATAGTGCACCTTATCAACTACTTTGGACACCCTAGAATTATAGGTGGCCCATCTCATGGCCTAATCAAATAGAATAGAGGGGTCCTATAGATTCTCTAGATGAGCTCTCTTGTTCCCAACAACTGGGATTGTAGCCTCATTATTTTTAATTAAATAAAAATATATAGGGTCGTAGTAAGCCACCAACTGAGCAAATGAGGTGATAATAAGAGGTATGGATAGAATCTAGCTCTTAGTAAGAGAGCGTACCTCTGCTCACAATGCGGACATCTCCTCTCAAATCTCACCTAAGTTAAGAGCCTCTATGTCACTGAATCAAGCAGACACTTTAATCTCGAAAGAATCTTTATGGGCATGCAACTCAGTAGTAAACTCTAACATCTTATTTTGGAGTGCATCCCATAGCCTAGTCTTAGCAATATTTAGTGTCATTCGAACCCAAGGTCGGATCTACCCATACAGAGATATAAGTTTAGTCTCAACAAGCTCAAGTCAGATGGTAATAACATCTGGCACGCTACTAACCGTTGAACAAGCTCTTATTCTAGTGCTATCAAACCTATGGTTGCAGCTATAGTAGAAGGATGAGAGGGCATAGAAGATGCCCCAACCAGCTCCAAAGTGGAGGCCAAGGCTGAAGTAGACATGGCTAGGGTCCCCTCTCCTTGAGTACTCATCTTAGGTGCAGTTCTCTACTCACCTATCTCAAAATTTATATTTGTATTAGTATCACCACCCTAACTATCACTATGCTTTATAGGAACTTATGGGCCCTCAAACAGGACCAGAATCATTGTTGGGGGTGTATGAGTCCTTTGAGCAAGGACTGGGTTTGTTGAATCCTTGATCAAACACATGTGGGCCTAAACTCTTTGGTTAACACCTGGAACCTCAAGTCCACTAGCTTCATTGCATAACTATTGGATAAGGTAAGAGAAGGGCAATGTTGTCATTCAATAAAGGCTCGCACATGTAGCTCATATCTAATAATGGCTGCAAAGTCTATATCATACCCATTCATTAGACTTGCAAATAATAAAGCACCATAATAGGTCAACAGGTTGTCTGCAACAGTCAAACATAATCAACAACAAACTGTCGTCCACCAAAACCTTGCAAAAAAATTCAGCGTTGCCTTCTTAATTTCCCTTTTCCCTCAATCTAGGGGGAATCATCACCATGGTCTTAAATATGATTGGCAATCCATCTTTTCAAATCTATCCTTTGTCTCCTATGCTCAACATCCCATATAGCATGTCTATCTCACATAAATCTTAACCTGAAGTCACACTCTTCAGTTGATATAGGAGCTATATAGTCAGGTCCAAAGAGAACTCAGTAAATGGATACCAATAAAATATCCACCTAAACTCCTCTCACCAATATCTACTCAAGTTGGGTTGCTCTACATCCCTATAACCTTTAGGTTTGGTCAAAGATATGGTAACAAAGTAGGAAGCATTGAACTCCCATACCAATGGTTGGTTATATGAACCTTATAATCTAGTCACCCACCCCAACTAATAATGATCAATACAACCCACAAGTGCGGTGCTCCTACTAACCTGGCAAACTCAATCTGCCTCTCCCCAAATAGTCCTCTTGGGTTGGCCTTCTCTAGTCATATAGTTGTTCTTCTTATAAATCATTTGTAGCCCATCTACACTGCACCTTTAGTTCACCTCAGCAATAGGCTCAACCCAGATATAACTAGAGTCAAAAACCTGGTCAGCCTTGGTTGGTGTCTTTATGTTTGGTGCTGGCACTTGATGGGATGTCTGGGTTGTACTCTTCACAGGATAGGGTACTATAGATAATGACTTAATAACTACTAATACAGACTCATTTGGTGACCCTCCTTACCTCTTTTAGTGATTCAAACTCCACCTTCTCTCTTTTATTAGATTAGAAAGAGTATGGTGGTAACATCCAAGCCAACTTTATTCTTGGCTTGGGAACTGGTCAAATGGCCTCTAACTAGGCCTTAGCCTGAGTGGATATGGGTCATCTTCCCCACTTTGTTTGTGCTGGAAATTGGATGCACAAGGTGAATCTAATAATATGCTGAGCCTCAGCTTATCTCTCGGCCCTATTCTATGGGTCCACTGATCTGGTTAGAGCAATAGGGTACTCCTTCACTGAACTATTATGCTTGAGGGATTCATTCTTTCACCTCAATGGTCCTGCCTTCTTTAGTGCTATAGTACCTAAAAAAAATAATGTTAATATCTGAAGGATGAAAAGGAATGCAAAAGTTTGAAGAAAAATCAAATTTATCAAAATTCAAATTTTTCCCAAATTTTCACATCCATATACAATGTTTTTCACCCATTCCAGTCTAATTTTTGAACATAAAACTAAAATCAAAGATATGGAATTCAAGACTTTTTGGTCTTCACAACCTTTTCAATTTCTACTTTTATTTAAGGCATGATTTAAAATTTTAATTAAAGAGAAATGCACCAATTTTAATTTTTTTTCGATTTTTCTAGGATCCTACCAATAGTATCATTGAGCTCCACATAATTTTCAAGCATAGTCAATCATCAACTCATGTTTCTTTGTTAATATTCCATTCTAGTACTTTTAGGAGCCAAGAAGCTTACCTTGATTTTGAAAGATGGAAGCAAAAACTTGAATAAGTGTAGAAACCCTAGCCTTAGTGAGTGAATATATATATATGTAGGTGATGGATTGAGGATGAGTCTTTCCCTTTATAGAATTTCAGAAGGAGTTCGAGAATTTAAATTTTAGAGGAAGTTAGAAATTTGAGGATTATAGGGTTAACAAACTGGTTTAAAATCTTTGAAAACTGATGGTAGGGTAGTTTTGGTATGGGTAAGGTCAAGGATCGTACTCATCGCTACTGCGCTATTTTTATGTAGATCTAGGTATGAGTGTGCATCAAGAATAGCTGATTTAAGTGGCATTTGGAGTATCTTTGGGGTAGCAAACATTCTATGCTTCAGGAGTTGGCCTACTACCTTTTATTGTATCTTCGACATTCAAGATGAATTAAGTAGTTCTTAAATAGTGATATCGAGTTTTGGGATTTGGTTTGGTATCCTTAATTGTATTTTTACTATTATCATATTATGTTGTTCAACTTCACTCTAGAAGCTTTGCCTTGAGTTTTTGGGTATTGATTTCCTTTTTTATATAAGTTGGGTGATAGCTTACTTGTCAAGGCTTATCACCACAAGTGTCATCATGACCCTTAGTTTTTAGGTCATGACAAATTGGTATTAGAGCAGCCAGGTTTCTATTAGTCTCATCAGTGTAAGAGTAAGGTATCTAGTAGCTCCTCGCAGATCAGTACATAGATGATCGTATCTATCTTTGAGAGGATATGACATATCTTTAAGAAGCTCCTTATTTTGTCCCTTATTATAAAAATTCTTTCATACCTTATGTTCTAAGTTATATTTTACTCTTTTTTTATATAGATAGTGAGGACAAGATCTCATGAGACTAAAGATGTAGAAAAATTATTTAAGGAGAGAGCCTAGTCTAAATAGAGAATTATGAGTCGTGGATAGGATCGAGATAGAGGATGGGCACAAGTATCTTCTTCATCTAGAGGTAGAACTTGGGGACTCTCTTCTAAGCCTCAATTTAAGCATATTAGAGATATAAGGCCCACTTTAATCCCACAGAGTTCTTTTATCCTGGTCTTAGAAGGGTTACTAATTCAATTATTGACACATTTGGAGGGTGCTTCTGTGAGTTCACCTGGTGTTTCTCTAGCTTCGAGTATGGTACCTCTATCTATACTAAAGCCTGTATATAGTGTTCCTCTGATCTCGAGTATGGATCCTTCTATAGTACCAATATCTGTTTATGGTACCTAATAAACTCTGTGTATTGTTCCTCTTTCAGCTTCGAGTTATCATCCTAGCTTAGTTGTATCTCCTTCTATTGAGTTGGATTATAGGGTTTTCTTTGCGTCTGATGAGGTTGCCCATATATCCAAGGACTATCTTTGTCGTGTTTTAAAAGTTACTCTTATATTGACTATGAGAGGTAGAGGTTCTACTAGGGTTATGAGAGGTAGTGGTGCCCATAGTGGTGGTCATAGGACTACTCACTCAGGAGGTGGATGTGGTTAGTGTTATGTTTTACCTGCCAGGACAATAATAGAGGCCTATGATGAGGTTATTATAGGTATCATCCCTGTTTATTTCATATCTATGTCTATATTATTTGATCTGAGATTAAATTTATCCTATGTGCCAGTATATTTTGCTTCAGATTTTGATTCTGCTTGTGTGCCTCTTGATGTGCCTATCCATGTATCTACCCCCATAGAAGATTCTTTAGTGGTAGATTAGGTGTACCGATCTAGTGTTATGACTTATTCTAGGTGTGAGACTGGGGTAGATCTGATTGTCTGTGATATCTAGATTTTGATATAATCTTAGGTATGAATTGGTTAGCTCTTTATTATGTTGTCATAGATTGTTATGCTAAGATTGTGACTTTAGCTTTGCCAGTGTACCTTGAATAGCCCAAAAGAGTGTGTTTTATTTAGGTTCTAAGAGAGTTATATCATTTCTTCAGGCTTATCATTTGGCAGTGAAGGGACATTTGTCTGTTTTGGCTCAAATTTATGATATTGTCTCCCTTTGTTCTTTGGATTTTATTTGTATTATCCGTGAGTTCATGGATGTTTTCTTTACGGATTTTCCCTATATGCCTCCAGATTATGATATTGACTCTGCAATTGATGTTAATCCAGAAACTAAGCCCATTTATATTCCACCTTATAGGATGGTCCCAATAGAGTTAAAAGAATTGAAAGATCAGTTGCAGGAGTTATTGAATAAGGGATTTATTAGACCTAGTGTATCACCTTAGTATGCGCGGTTGTCTTGTTTATGAAGAAAAATGATGGGTCTATCTGTATGCGTATTGATTATTGGCAGTTGAACAAGGTTATAATTAAGAATAAGTGTCCTATTCCTTGTATTGATTATTTATTCGATCAGCTTTAGGGTGCTTGGGTATTTTTGAAGATTGATTTGAGGTTCGGGTATCACTAATTAAGGATTAGAGCTTCCATATTCTAAAGATATCTTTTCAAACTCGGTATGGTTATGATAAGTTCTTAGTCATGTCCTTTGAGTTGCCAAATGCTCCAACTGCATTCATGGAGTGGATGAACCATGTTTTTCGATCGTATCCTAACTCTTTTATCATTAGATTTATTGATTATATGTTGGGGTATTCGTAGAGTGAGGCTGATCATGAGTAGCATTTGTAGATTTTGCTTCAGAGATTGGGGATGAGAAATTGTACGGTACATTCTCCAAGTGTGAGTTATGGTTGGAGTCTATTTCTTTCTTGGGTAATGTGGTGAACAAGGATAGTATTATGGTCGATCCGACTAAGATTGTAGTGGTTTTTGATTGGTCTATGCTTATTTATCCTATAGAGATTTGGAGTTTTGTTAGTTTAGAGGGCTATTATTGGTACTTTGTTGAGGGTTTTTAATCTATTGCAACCTCATTGACCAAGTTGATTCAGAAGAAGATTGTCTTTCAATGGTCTTATGTTTGTTAGGCAAACTTTCAAAAGGTCAAGGATTTATTGACTTCAGCTCTTATCTTGACTTTGTCTAAGGAGGGCATGGGTCTTACCATCTTTTGTGATATTTTTGGTGTTGGGTAGGTATTGTACTGATGTAGAAGGGTAATATGATTGTGTATACTTCATGCCAGTTTAAGCCCCATTAGAGAAATTACCATATCTATGATTTTGAGTTGTGCATAGTAGTGTTTGTTTTAAAGTTATGGAGGCACTACTTGTATGGAGTCTGTTGTAAGATTTTCTCAGATCATTGTAGCCTTCAGTATTTCTTTACCCAACGAGATCTTAATATGAAGCAAATTCATTAGCTCAAGTTGCTTAAGAATTATGACTTGACTATTCTCTATCATCCAAGGAAGGCTAATATAGTTGTGGATACCTTGAGCAGGAATTCAAGTAGCATGGGTAGCTTGGTACATCTTTTGACTAAGGAGACGCCCTTTTCCTTAGAGGTTTAGTCTTTGTCTAAGCATATGGTTAGGATTGATATTTCAACACCTGGCTGTGCTTTGGCATTTATAGAGACTAGTTCTTCCTTGATAGAGAAAATTTGGGCTCACCAGTTTGATGATGTTGTGTTGAGAGTGATTTGGGATAAGGTGTTTAGTGGTAAGGCTAAGGAAACCTCACTTGATCCAGATGGTGTCTTGAGGATTGGTGGTCAAGTTTGTGTGCCAAAAGTGGGTGATTAGATTAGATTGATTTTTTAGAAGGCTCATTATTGCAGGTATTTCAACTATCCAGGAGTGACTAAGATGTATTATGATTTGAGGCAACATTACTGCTGGGGTGGTATAAGGAGGGATATAGCAGATTTTGTATCTCATTTCATATGTTTCCAGTAGGTGAAGGGCGAGCATTTCAGACTTGATGGTTTGCTTTAGAGGTTACCCATCCCTAAGTGGAAATAGGAACGGATCACTATAGACTTTGTGACTGGGTTGCCACATACTTCTTATGATTCTGACAATATTTGGGTCATTGTGGATCGATTGACCATATCTGCTTATTTTATTTTAGTTTATATTTCCTTTTGTGCAGAGAGGTTAGCTCGTATCTATATTCATAAGATAGTTAATTTTCATGGTATGCCAACATCTATCATCTTAGATCAAGGTTCAGTTTTCACAAATCACTTTTGGAAGACTTTTTAGGAGGATTTGAGTACCCAGGTTGATCTTTGTACAGCTTTTCACCCCCATACCAATGGTCAGTCGGAGTAAACTATTCTGGTTTTGGAGGATATACTCCACACTTGTGTTATGGACTTTAGAGGTCAACAGGAGCAACATCTAGCTTTGACGGAGTTTGTGTATAATAAAAACTACCATTCTACTATTACGATGGCTCTTTTCTAAGCTTTGTATGGTAGGCATTATCACTCTCTAGTTAGTTAGTTTAAGGTATCTTAAATTAGATTTTGAGGTACGAACTTGCTTCGTGAGTGTTTGGATAAAGTTTGAGTCATTCAGGATAGACTTTGAATGGCTCAGAGTAGAAAGAAGTGTTATGCAAATCTAAGACTTCGTACCTTGAGATTTAGTGATGGTGATCATGTCTTTCTTCGTGTTTTACCCATGAAGGGTGTGATGAGGTTTGGAAAGAGGGTCAAGCTTAGCCCCATATATATTAGACCTTTTGAGATCCTTCATACTATTAGGGATATGGCTTATAAGTTAGTATTGCCCCTAGATTTATCAGCTATTCATCCAATTTGTCATGGTTCTATGTTTCAATGTTACATTTCAAATGATTCTCATGTCATTCGTTGGGATTCAGTTTAGTTTAATGATCGGTTGTCTTTTGTTAAGAAGGACATCTCTATTCTAGCTAGGGATGTTAGACGATTGCGTTCTAAATATATTCTAGTGGTTAAGGTCCAATAGAGACATCAACATGTAGATGAATCTACTTGGGAGGTTGGGTCTGATATCTATAGAGTTATCCCCAGCAATTCGCTGATTTAAGTAATTACATTGCCTTTAGTTTGAGGATGAACTAGATTATTAGTCGTGGATTATGTAATGACCTAATTTTTGGTAATTTATGTTAAATATTTATTTCTAGTTGATTTGACCATTTACCCCTCCCCATGGTGACATTGTGATAGTTTTGGAGTGTAGGGATGATTGATAGGGTTCACAATGCATTTTGGTATGATTTGAGCGAGATTATGGTTTTTATTGGTCTTAAAGTCTTATTAGTTGACTTCGGTAAATATATATTGATTTGTGCCTCGGGTGTTTAAACAGATTACATCGGTAGATTTGAAACGTCAATTTTAGGTTGGTAACATAGTTGGTGTGATTTTATGGCTTTTATATCTCATTTCAACCCTCGATTCAAAAAATTATGAAATTGGGTTTTGGGGGCCAATTTTGTGAAAATGATATTTTTCAAAATTCTAATATGGTCATTGAGTCCAGAGCGTCAAATTTAGTGGGGTAGCATAGTTTGTTTGCATCCTCAGGATTTCGGATGAATCCCAACGGGTCCACAGAGACTTAGAATTCTCACCATCTAGTGCACCACTCAGCTGGTGCACTCGCTTAAGTGATGCTTTGTTCACTTAAGCTTGACAGTCAAAGTGTCACCTAAGTGACACCATGCTCGCTTAAGTGATGGTCTAGTTTCTTAAGCGACACTGGCGTGCTAGATGCCTGCTGCTTAAGCGAAAGCCAAGTGGCTTATGTGATGAGGCGGTCTTAGCTTATGCGACACCTGATCGTTTAAGCGATGGCCTCTTAAGCGATCCAATAGTCACTTAGGTGATTCCTGGTGGATTACATTCCCCATTTTTTAGATTTTTCACCATTTTTTAGATTTGGAGCTTGGTGTTTGAGTTTTTGAGCATTTTCTTTCATTTTTAAGCTTGGGTAAGCTCCAAATCTCTATTTTAATTATTCTTCTTTGATTTTTATCATTTAAATTTTGTTTAAACTCGAATTTATAGGTGAAATTAGGGGATTTTGGCCCGAAAGGCCCAAATTAGCGTTTCTTTGATTCAAACCCTAATATCAATCCGTTTTCACTTGGGTTTTCTCCTATGAGTTCCTTTAATCTTGGATAATATGTTTTTGGACTAAAATTCTAGTTTTGCCCTTCTTTTTCAAAAATTCATTTTGGGGGTCCATTTTGACCCCAATTCAAAAGTGGTGCAATATGGGTATTATTGGCTTTTTTTTTTATGCGTAGATTCTACAGTTTTGTGTTTTAGTTGATTTCAAGTTTGTACATGATGTGAAAGCTCAGTGTTAAGGTTTATTATATTGGTATCGACATTCGAGGAAAGTTATGGTTTAACTTTCTTCAGACTAGATTGGGTAATTAATAATAATGTAAAAGCATGCTATGGGTATGGGGTTGTATCATGAAAACTATGTTTAGGTGATTTATGTGCCCGTGTGGGTGTCTATGTGGATAATACTTTGTGGTTTTTGAGACATTGTTTGCTATGTGTGACTATTTAGGGTCTTATATGATGTTGTTGGCCTTGTATTGATATATGTATGTTTGGTTGTATTATTTATGGTGGAAAAAAGCCTAAATTTTGAAATTTATGCGGTATGAATGATATTTTCTTGCATGTTTCACTTGATGATTTCTGGATTATATTGGAACATGGATGGTTGGTTAATTTGAGTGGATTTTTGGCTCACATGGTTAGTATATTGGTTGGATATTGGATATTCTCATTTTGGTTGGTTGTGAGTATTACATCCTCACATCATATTCATTCATGAAACATTGGTAGCACCATGAAAATACTAAAAATATAGGCTTTTATCTAACAGAAAATGTGGCATCGTTAAAAACCCTCTACCGATGTATGTTCCAGAGCAGAGTTATGGATATTGGTTGTATATGAATTGACAAACCCTCATGGGTCCTACCTAGAAGCAGATCTTAGTAGTGAATATGGAGGTTGTGTGACGACCTCGTCCATCACATCATCATCATCTTTATTGCATTTCATATATTGAGGTTATTCTGTGATTGTATTTATGTTATTGACTTAATATCTGTTCATTTTTTCTATCTTCTTATAATTGTATTTGGTGTACGTGTATATTTTTTCTTCTTTCCCCTACATGTATTTGTTATATATGTACATAGTAGAACTGTTAGTGGAGACGAAGTGGGCTAACGTTTAGGACATTTTCTGATTGTATGTGACATGCCCATAGTTTATGTTTATATGCTTTATTTTCTACTTTACACAATCGGTCTATGATACCTACTGAGTATAAGTGGACCGTACTCACCCCTAGTGCGTCCTTTCGGTGCAGATCCAGGTACAAGCGCATCATACGGATAGTTGATTCAGGCGGCATTTGGAGTATATTCGAGGTAGCGGATGCCCGATGCTTCAGGAGTTGGCCAACGACATCTTCCTGTCTATTTCATGTCTTAATTAGTATTCGGAGACAGATTTTGATCCTTTTGGACTATTATTGTATCTTTGACATTCAAGATGTATTTAGTAGTTCTTACACTGTGACACTAGGTTTTTGGATTTGATTTGGTATCTTTGATAGTATTTCCACTATTATCATGTTGTGTGGTTCAACTTTGGTTTAGAAGCCTTGACTTGGGTTTTTGGGTATTGATTTCCCTTTTTATATCGGTTGGGTGATAGGCTTACTTACCAAGATTAGCCGTGACAAGTGCCATCATGATCATTGATGTTTGGGTCGTGACAACTTAATAGGAAGGGAACCAAGCACCAAATCTGTCATTTATTGTTATAATTATCAATAAAATTCAGTAATTATTATATTGAAAAAATTGAGCTAAAGACACATGGAACAAATAGAGACACCAATATAAGGATTCATCTCAACAAGTGAAGCAAAGCCTCGAGAGGCCTCCTGAGCAACAATGGGGCGCCCTCTCGTACGGGATAGAACTTAGTGAATCGTCACCCACAATGACATGGCACAAGGGACAAGCTTGTCGGACTACTCAGGTACACAAGCGAACATGTACGGGGCTAAGTTCAAGAATATTAGCTGGCACCACCTCTAACGGATTGGACGCGTGGCGCAAGGACACAACTTTAGGTACTTTAAGGGCTCTAGTGGCATATTCTAATTGGCTAAGGCCTAACATTATAAGCCTATAAGTAGTTGCTCTTCCTCATTTGTAAAACGATCCAAACTCTAATTTCTTCATTGAATACAATAGTTTTCTTGGTCTTCAAACATTTTTTACTTTACACTTAGTTCTGCATTGAGAGTAGTCTTGCTAGTGTGGGAGATGATCTCATATTTTTTCGTACTCGCTTCAGACACACTCGAATTAGTCCTTTTCCCTAGTTTATTTCGTTTATGATATATTTTATCTGTTTTCATTGTCGCCAAGTAATCAAACTGCTAGGAAATTGGACTTGGAATAACGTTAAATCATAATGCGTGTTCTTGCACACCTACAAATTCAACTTTACTAAATTCTCGGCAAACACATATATGTGATATTAATCCCATAATTTCATATGATCCTAAGGTTGTAAACTGCAGTGCAAGGTGTACAAGTGTTGCCATGTTTCCATGTTTCCATGTTCAGGACTCTGTGCCTTGTTTGTGGTCCTATATATAGATGGTATGGTTCATCATACTTTAGGAGATGAAGTGGTACAATTCCAGTCAAGTTTTAATTGTACAAAAATGACCAAAAGGGAAAATCTTGATTGTCTACTTCTTTTCCTCGTTTTTTTCTCTGCATCTGTAACTTTCATGTATCCTTGTTACTTTTGGAAATTCGTCGATAAAGTAGCTAAAAAAGAGAGATTTTTTGATATAATATATGTTAGGACTTGAAAATGACGGACTCAAGGAATATGATGAAAATTATATTTTGATATTTTATTTTGTGCATAACATATTTCTTATAAAACGTTACTACATAATATTTGAGTAATGTTGTTATAAATAGGTAATTTTAAACGTCCCGCTATAATAGACGTCATGTTGTTATGGGTAGAATGTTGTTATAGAGTAGTAAAATATAACATGAAAAATTGGTTTCCAAAAAAATCAAACCGATATAGTGAAATCGTTATAACGAGATGACACTATAGAAAGCGACTTTATATATCAATGGAGCTTAGCAACTTTGGGTAAACATGAAATCAAATGCCAAGGATGAGTTAGAGCGATATTAATCTTTAAAAAAAAATCGTACTTAATTCAGCTATAAAAGTTAATCCATGAAGTGAACCCTCAAACGTAAGATATTTCTTATTTTTATAAGAATTTCTTTACTAGAAATAATGTTTCTCCGACATTACAACCTCTATCATTATGATACTATTCACCAATCAAATTATTTTGTAAATTGATTTTCAATTGAGACTATCAATACTAAAAAGAAAATATATTCTGTCTATCAGACAAAATTTGATTTAGTAATCCACTTTAATAATAGAGGAGGTACAACGCCACACCAACATAAAAAAATAATCATAAAATTGAAATTATTAACCTTTTCCAATATCTTTTGTTTTTATGAAACTTGTTATGGACAAAAATAAGAACCGTGATGATCAAGTAGTACGTACTATCATTTTCCTCAATGCATCAGGATATGATTATCTTTATCAAATCTTTAATTAACTAGTACGAGGTCTAAATTTAACGAGAAAGATTAAAAGCGGACAATGGGAATGTACGCTCTTGTCATTTCCAACAACTCAATGCCAAACCATTAAAAGACTTGAATGATATTCTCAATTTGGATCATACTCAATCAAAGTTGAGTAATGGTCCCATTTACTTTATATATCAAATTGAAGTGGACCCATCAAGAATTTATATCCACGAATCTCCTTTTAATATTTTCCCAATAATATTCTATTTTCTCCGGTCATCAAAATATACATTAAATTGATTACCACAAATTTGAATAATAAATATTACTCTCTCCACCCCGACACATAACTCATTAGTCATTACTAGTCTTTATCAATTTATGTGATAAACTTCTTTTTTATCTAAAAGTGGTCACATTTTTATAATTAAAAATAACGTAACTTTAATCATATAATTCACTGTTTATCTTTAACTACATGACTTGTATGATCCACTTAATATAATAAAAATCACTTTTTTCATGAAAAGAGAGAATATATAAGAAAAAGCATATTTCATTTTTTAAATTTTGTTTCCGGTTAAATAAGTAGAGGGGGAGCTAGAGTATCGACTTTGATACACAATATTTGTCTCAAATCTATTGAAATGTATTTAATATTAAATTAGAATTCAGTAACTTAAAAGATTTGAAGAAAAATTTATGAATATCAAAGTCTGATTTCGCCTCTATACGATGATATAAATGAGACGTATGGAATAGTTTATATTAAAAGCCTAGCTAGCTATAGAAACTATAGTACCCCATACATTATTTATTCGCTTGCAGTACCTAATCCTATCATATTAAAGAAATCGAGAATCTAGCAAATTTCATGGGTGATTCTTCTTCAGCTGCTTTAGATTTTCATGCTTTGAATTCCACTTCTAACAATTCTCCTCTCATGATCAACTCAAATATGGAACTCCTAAATAGCATAAGCCAACAACTTGAAGATGATCAGAATTTCGACTCAAATATTCATCAACACGGCTTTTTGGCTTTGTCAAATGATCAAAACTTCTCTAATCATCAACAACAACTCCCCATCATGCCTAATTTTCATGCTGATCGTATGAATATTAGCCATGATATTAATTATGATCCCGCAACCGCTGCTGCTGCTGCTCAATTTTTTACTTTGGGAGGTCCAAGTTATGGCTGGACTGGCAGTATGAATAATTCAATTCCTGAATCAGAATCCATGTTGAATAATGAAAACAACAACATTCCAACTCCTCCACCTCTAGTCTCTGGAAATGCTGGCAAGGTGATCAATACAAATTATGTTCATTTTTTTTAATCACCCTTTCTTCTTTCTTTTAATCGGTGTTACAAAAAGATTTATTTTATTTTGATTTAAGTGGTTATTTTTCACCTCGATGGTCGATAATTCTTTCTAACATCTCCATCTGAGAACGACCCCTTCTTGAAACCATTGCGAATGAACAAGATATTGCGGGCTTATCAACCTGTTATTTCTATCATGCCACTAATTAAAATTTATTACATTAAGTGTAATGTGTCCTGTTGGGAGCTAGTGGAATTCTAGCTTGTTAAAAAGGGGTTCAGAAAAGTGCAGATGATTATTTTTTTTTCCCCATGATTTTTTGGGTAGAACAAATGTGAAGGGAGAAAGAGAAAACGGAACAATCAAAAAGAAACTGAGAAGCCAAGAGAAGTTGTTCATGTTAGAGCAAAGAGAGGCCAAGCTACTGATAGTCACAGTTTGGCTGAAAGAGTAAGAATTCTTTAATTAAATTCAATTTATAGTACTCTTATTGTTATGCGTTTCTATAATAGTCATCGCCTGTAATAATATTTCACTGGAACAACATAATCATGTTTATGATAGAAATGTTTTTCATGTTATGTTATAATATAGGTTTTCTCTATGACAATATTTTCTATATAGCAATCAAAAAATTAGGAAAAACTTATCAATGTTGCTATCGACAGGTTCGACAGGTTTGATTGTATTTGTTAATTTATCACATGCATTCATCATTAGCATATTCTATGAATAGAAAGGCTTGCAAAATCAAAATTTTGAGTAATTTCTTGTTTGTGATCTAGCTTCGAAGGGAGAAAATAAATGAAAAGCTCAGATGCTTACAAGAACTTGTTCCTGGATGTTATAAGGTAATATTATACGCTTGCTATATACTTACATAATTTCAAACAATCAAAATCCTTCTTGTTCAATTTTTGTACATATATATTTATATTGAAGAAGTGTTTTTAATTAGCTATGTTGTTCGGACTCTTAAAAAAACAAATGCATGTTGGATCCTTTAAAAGTAGTATATTTTGTAACAATCCGACATGGGTGCAGCAACATTTGTGGAGAGTCATCCGAGCAAAATAGTTTCATAGAACTATGTTATACTAAATCATAATTCTTATTACACGAGTAAATGTTGCAGACTATGGGAATGGCAGTGATGTTAGACGTAATTATCAACTATGTCCGGTCATTGCAGAATCAAATTGATGTAAGATATAGATAGGCATATATTATGTTCTTATATTTCATAGTGCAAAGTTAGAAAAATATTTAACAAATTTAATCGAAGTCTTCTCTAATATTCTATGTTTTTTTGAAGTTTCTTTCAATGAAACTATCAGCAGCAAGTTTGTTTTATGATTTCAACTCTTCAGAGATGGAAGATATGGACTCAATGCAGGTACACTTCTCAAATTTTAATTTCCAAGTGCTTTCACTAATTGTGCATATTTCTCATTTTCTTCTATGTTAAATGATAATCGTACCAAATAAAAACATTCTCAATGAAAAAAAAGTTATTTTCATCACCAATTAATCTAGCCTCATTAAAGTAAACGACATTCATGATCCTTCATTTTGCTGGTCCTCTATGATAGAATCATAAATAAATTGTCTCCGCTCACCTGACTTTTTGATAGGTTGAAATAAGAGCATGATTCAAACATGATGCACGTATGCATCATGTCATAAGTAAAAACTGAATATAAAAAGAAAAGTTCATTAAAAATAGTAATTAACACTAATTAGAAAAATCAAAGTGAAAAAATGAATTGACTATCAAAAAGAGAGAGAAAATTGCAAGAACCAAAGCCACAACCCACAGGTGGCTGCATACATCTTAATTCTTATCTGCTTTCCAATTATACTCTGAACGATTGCTTTAAGAAGTCAAACACAACACATACCATTCTCAAATTCAAGTTATCACTGAGCTACAACATAGTTAAAGACAGGTTAAAATATGATGAAAGCAACGAAAGAAACCAATTCACATAAAGAAGATCACGAGCGGATATCAATTATAAATAATGTATCATTATTCATTAAAATGAACGAATTCATATAGAAGAACCGTAATTAAAACAAAATCAGCTCCCAAACCAAAGAAATTTAAAGGGAAGAATCATTATCAATATTGATTATTTATAATTCATATATAACTTTTAAATTTATTAACTAAAAGGACTAAACGAAAATAAAAAGAATGATAATAATGAATGTAAGAAGACGATTTGAACCAAAACTAAAAGAAGTAGAAGTGACCATCTTATTGTGGTAAAGTTTGATCAAAATATCATTTATATAGAATTATATATATATATATATATATATATATATATGGTAAAGTTTTAATTGAGTGGAAAGTGTTAAATAATGAAACTAAAACCATAATAGTAAAAGAAAACGTACAGTAGTTATTTTAAAATTTTAGGTGAGATTTTATTTTTCTTTTTTACTTAAAGTTTTCTATTAAATTATTTTTTGTTCTCTTATCATATAGTATAGGATTTTTTTGGTTTCATATATTTCAAGACTCCTTTAACATGTATAGAAGGAAATAAAAAATTTACCATTGTTAATTCTCTATATATTTTTCTTTTATCATATAATTTTGGACTTCTTGATTTTAAATATTAAAAATATAATCATATAATTTAAGGAAAATAGTGAAAAACGATTTTGTCTATTGCATAGTATTTTAATGAAGGGCAACAAATTCAAATCATTTTTCTAAATAACTTCACACTTTTAATATATTATGGATATATATGTGTAAAGTGAAAAACATGCTTCAAGAAAACGAGACTTTTGTCTTATTTTATTTCAAAGGTGGTGTTGATATCTATTCTTGAGCACCGACTAATTTGAATTTATGTTATTTAGTACGGGGATGTGATGGGACTGAGACGCTCTCTAAAAAAAAAAATTCTCTATTTTTGAGGCTCTTGAGACTTTAGTTAAGAATATAAAATTGTGTCTATCCCATTACAATCGTCGATAGCCTCATTAATAGTTGATATTGAGGGCATCTATTTTTAATTTCTGTGTATTAGAAGGTCAAATTTCTTATACCAAGTAAGAATTACCTTGAAATTTAACCTACTTTATCTAACGCGTACATATACACAAATTAGCATTGGCATTATACAATTAAATCTTTCTATAACAACATTATTTATCTAAATTATTTTTAACTTCTATAAAAGAATGTTGTTACAGAATATACACAATATAACATAACATGAAAAATCAGTTGCAAAGAGAACTTGACCCTTAGGGGCATTTTGGTTGGGAAATAAGTTATCCTGAGATCAACTATCGCGGGATTAATTATTTCGAGAATAGTCCTACTATGAAGAAGGGATAAAATTAAAACTATAATTTCGGAATAACTAATTTCATAATGAGTTAATTTTTATTCCATCAAATATGGGATAGGCTTATTTTAAAATTAATCTGAAATTAGTTATTCTTTATCTCTTCTATCAAATGATTCCTTATAGTGAAATGTTATTATAAAGAATGATTGTCGTAGAGAGCCCTCTCTAACTGCATATAGAATTTATCTTTTGATATTTCCCATAAATTTGATGTTTGGATTGACATTAAGAATATTATTGGTAGGGAACAAATGGGTATGCAGCACAAGGAATGGGGAAGAATATTGTTGGCGAAGGGTATGGAGGATTTCCTCAGTTTCAAACATCTTGGCCTCTTTGACCTAATCATCATCATCCTTTTAAGAAAATATATGTACTTATTTCATATTATTACAGTACAATAATATATGTAACAGATAATTTAATATGTTTGGACTCCTATTTTATGATTAACCCTTCATTACCATTTCAGTTATCTTCTGTTTTTTGTAATAATAATAATAATTTTATATTCAAAGTAGTTCCTCTATCAAAATGGTCACTGGTTTGAAGAAAATGCAACTATACTGTTAAATAGGTTGAGCTACCAACAACGACCGCAACAACAGCAACATACTGAAAGGTTAGGGGTGTACAGACCAAATCGTCAAGTCAAACTGAATCGACGAACCAAATTAAATCGAGAAAAAAACTGACTTATGGTTTGATCTGGTTGGTTTGGCGTTTAAAAAACAAAACGATCATTCTTGATTTGATTTGGTTTGGTGTTAACCAAAAAGAATCAAATCGAACCCGAATCAAACCGGCACACACACATATAAGTATACATATATATATATATATATGTATATACTAGATAAGTATGCTCATGCTTTACGTGAGCACAACATAAAAAGTATATATGTTTACTTCGAACTATAAAATTGAAGAATAAAAATTCAGGAAATTATTTTTCATGCGTTGAAAATGGTGGATGTTTCTAGAAATATTTTTGAGAAGAGAGGATATTTTTAAAGTGAGTTTAATGAGTACCGAAAAGACAATTTTACCCTTGATCGTCCTTGAACTCATCTTTATATATATACTAGATAGGTATGCTGGTGCGTTGCACGGGCCCAACACATATAATAGAAATAAACTAATCAGTGAGAAATTTTTTTTTACCTTTTTTCATCAGTTCATTCAATCATGCACATTCTAATCCACATAGGCTTTGATACCGTTACGTACTTTGAACCAACAGTTATATTGTCTTTCCACTGTGAACAAATACAAATAGGCTCCAAGTACCTGAGGTCAGACGTTTGTGCATATTATACATGTGAACAAGAACATATATGCATAACATTACAACTGTACTGATCTCCGGTATAATTGGGAAATCAGTATCTTAGTAGGAATAGCACATGCAAATAGACTTGTCAATTATGCAATTCATAGATTAAATAGTACTCCAGTAGATAATGTCTTCCTCTCTTCTTTAAATTGACAGTATGACCAATAATTTGAAATAACCAGCAGTTATATGATAATTTTATACTTATGTAAAGTTATAGAGTAAGTATTTTCATTAAACATGACAAGTTGTCCACTTCCAACATAACTCATTCTATTGGTCTCACAAGGATGTCATATTTTTGCTGAATACAGGTAAGAAATGTCAACATATTCTTGACCATAAACGAAAGAACAATTGATATATGATAAGTGATATAAGAAAACATACATTGCTGACAATCATGAGTTGGAATAAAATGAGAGCAGCTCCAGCCAATGCCGTTTCAGTAAAAAAGCCTGTTGTCCTTTTTTATTTCTTTGTTTAATGGTATCATCCTAAAGATTCTTGGAATTCATTTTGCCAAAATAACAATATCCAACTGTTCTTTTGTCACCAGAGTAATGGGTCGATTTATGTTAGGAGTGATGATAAAGATCATAATCTGCACCAACATAAGGGTAAGTTTACATGTCAAATATATATCATACTGTCTTTAATCTTACTGAATATATATCAGACATATTGTCTTTGAAACATAATGTAATTAGAGACAAACCTGTGGGAGCGGAAGAACAGCTAGAATGTCAATGATTAGATAAGATGAAAAGTATCTCTTAGCTATAAGGGATGGGTCGTCAATCAACTCACCCCTACCAAATACTCGAGATGAAGGAGCAATAAAGCCAGTACGAAACTGCAGGATGATATGATAGACACAGAAAAGATCGGTGACTGATCGAAGAATAGAAATAGGGATCCTTAATGTACGATCCAAATCAATGCACTTCCTCTTGTTATCAATGATATGAATATCGAGGAACAATGGATCAATAGCCACTGGAATCATACAAGCTAAGACAAATATTTTTTTCCAGAACTGAAGAAATGATTCCTCAGGATCAAGAATTTTATTTCTTGATGATCCAGAATCTTTTCCCAAACTGCTACTTAGAGAAGGGACGAGCAGTAATTTTCTAATTAAGCCAGTTAATCCATTGAATCCCCTCTCAATTCCTCTTCTAATAGTACTCATCCATGAGCTGGTTGATGTTTTACTGACTGAAAATATCCCATTATCTTCCGACTTACAGTCCTCAAACCTGAGTAGACCAGTCATATTAGATAGAAAATTTAAAGAATACTGCAGGATGGAAACACATATATTTTCTCATTTGAATCCACTTAATGTAGCATACAATTAGTCACTGTTGTAGCTTATTGAATTCATTCTTTAAATAGATATTATGTTATTAATATGGAATTTTGTGTCAAGATACTCCTTCAATAATGTATCTGTAAGACCCACAAAATTCCTCGCTTAATTCAGTCCTTTAAGTTTGTTAAGGGGGTCTCAGACTTAGAAAATTCTAGCTAAGTTTCCAAACTTAGTTTATTTTAGCCTTCGAAAGTTGGCAATCTCATTTTGTGACCTTAATGTCCTTTAGTAGTCTATATTTTTGTTAATTCATGATCAGGAAGGTCAATAGGTGTTCCCGAACAAGTTTTGGATTTTTCGAACTGCGTTTAGACCACATTCGAAATCCCAAAACAGTGGACAAACACGATCTTGGCGCGCTGCGTCGCCTATCGCATTGGTTAATATTGTTGCAGGTTGCCAGAGTCAAACTCCTGAGACACGACGCGATCATGGCGCACGCGTCGAGTATCACGTCGATGGCAGCGACGCGCCGCGTTGATAACCACGTCGGTTATCGCATTGGCGCCGGCTACAGCGTCACTGGGCAGTTTTCATTCATTAAAAGCCGCGTCCTCAGGGTTATTTCAGTTGCTTTTCCACGCCCTTTAGCCCCATAACACAAAATTTAGCCCTCTTTTGGCTAATCATATTCATTATTCACAAAATCCTCAAGAACAAAACCCTAAGGCTATTAATTCAAGAATCAATTTCCAAGAGATTTCACCATCAACCTTCAAGAAATTATCAACTCAGGTATGTAAAGTGTTCATCCAAGGGTCCCTTTCACCCTTGGAGCTCAAGATACCTTTTCAAAATATGAATTTTGAATTCCATGTTGTGGGTTTATTTGTACATATGTTTATTTTGTGATATGATTTCCAAGATTGAATCTTTATTGAATTCTCATGACTTTATGTTAGTATGTGGATTGAAATCCTTAAATTTGAAGTGTTTGATATAGCCATGATGTGTTAGTTGTTGATTCATGCCCTAGAAAAGGTTATGTCTTCCATGTGTTTGTAAAAATATCTAAATGAATAAGAATTGTGTATTATGATCTATTTGTGATCTAAATGATGAATTCATGATGTACCCATATGTTCAAAATGACTCTCATGCTAAAGCTATGTCTTGTAATGATCTGGTAGAATGCTCATAAGTATGGATTTGTGAAACCATGATATGTTAGCATGCATTCATGTTCATGGGTAAGCTTATGACTTGCAAATATTTTATGAAATTTCTCAATGATTGTATTATCAATTATTGACAATGGTCATGTGTTCAAGAAGTGTCATGTCCCATTTATTTTCATGCTATCGAGTCCTGGGGTATTTAATACCCGATAATTTAGTTATGTGCCTAGAGCCAGTGTCATTTTTCAAGATAACCTCAGTCAAGTCATGATCAGTAGTACTCTGAGTCAAGTTTCAGAACACAGTAGAACTCAGTCAGTTACATGACTCAGGAAAACTCAATAGATCCAGTAGCAGTTCAGTCCCATTCAGTATTCAGTTCAGTCCTCAGTAAATTCAGTCAGTTAATAGAACTCAATAGTATTTCGTCAGTTAACAGAATTCAGTAAACTCAGCTCATTTAAACAGTATAATTAGTAATAGCTTAGTAAAACCTAGTATGAACTAGGAAATCAGTTTAGTGTCTATTCAGTTGGGAGTAGGATTCAGCACTGAGTAAACCTAGGGAGGAGGGCTCACCTGTCAGTCAGTAAAGGGTGTGATCCTTAAAAGCAATCTTTGTATTCCGAAACTACGTAGCCAGTGTAGGTTGAGATATATCCCTACGAATCTAGGGTTAATACATCTTATTCGAGTTCTCCTACCAGTGAGGGGTTGACGGAAGGGCTCCCTATCAGCAGAGGGTTAACTCACAGCTTGTCTTTACCCGTGGCATGGTATTGACACCCTTCCAACTAGGGGTCACAGGTTGGACCCCACCAGTTTAGATATGGGGCATATTGGTTAGATGATTACCTCTCACAGTCTTAGTCTCAGTCTTCAGTAATGAACTCAGATAGTTTCTTAGATTTCAGGACTGTCAGATACAGTCACTCAGCTCAGTACGGAACTCAGCTAGTTCTATCAAAATCAAAACCGTCAGAAATAGTCATTCAGTTAGCAGTACATCAGTTATAAGTAATCCATGTTATCAGTAAACTCAGTATAGTTCCACAGATTCAGAACTGTCAGATACAGTCGTTCAGTTACCAATTATACAATATCCGTAGACTTAAACATTTGTTAATCAGTATTCAGATTTAGTATTCAAAATTATCACGACCTCAGTTACAGTCCACGTATCCATGCATGTATTCTCACACAGTTATGTTCATATTATTCAGTCAGTTATAGTTTATGCATATGAACCCTTGCATTCAACCTACCGCACTTTGCATACCAGTACATTCTCACATACTGACGCATACTTTTCTCTTGCTCTATGGTGTCTTATACCATAGGTTCAGACGCTCAGGTTCCCGATCGTACTTACCATTTCAGATTTTAGTAATCAGAGTCAGTGAGGAGTCCTCATATTTTGAGGACATAATTATTTCATTTTTTAAGTATTTCAGTACTTAGTTATTTTCAGTAGATGGAGTTAGTTGGGGACATGTCCCATTAACTCCTCATTCAGATAGTTTAGAGGCTTTCAAACTATAGCTTGTTCAGACAGTTATTTCAGTCTTGGTATTATAATACATTGTTCAGACGTTGCTTTATTCAGTATTGTTTAGTATTTGAAACTTATGGCAAGCTTTTCACCAGATTCCCACATTTATTTTAGTTATATTATTATTATAATATTACTATTATCCAGTGCTCAGTTACAGATATCATTCATGGGTTAGCTAGTGGTCCTTCGAGATTGTTAGCACCGTGTAGCATCTGGGGTACCAGACTTGGGGCGTTATAGTATCTATACAACTCACTGTAACTATTTATTGTAAGATCAATGTACATTAAACTACTCAGCTAAGTTGAGCTCTATAACAGACCAAGTTGCTATCTAAAGTAACATCTATTTTACCTTTCTAGAGAGTTATACTTCTGAGATGTACTGCTCAGCTGTACATTATATCTTTCTTCAAACAATCTTTAGTTGCTACTCACTTGTCAATGAGTCAATCGTTAAAAATATTACTTTAGTTTATCAAAATCAAAATTATACTGTTATGTTGCTCATGTTAACGTTTCATTAATTTAGACATACCATCAAAAAATACACACACTATAAATATCATCCACATATAATGACCATTATTTCGATTGTCGGTCTCCATAATTATATTTATCTTGTAACTCTAATAAAATCAATGTACAAGTAGCTGATTAACCCTAGCAATGTAGTAAAATATCAAAATGTTATTTAGTGAATGGTAACATCGATAAGGTATGTATTAGGTACAAAATCATAAAGGAAAATGATGCGTATATTTAATTATTTAAACCACAATATCAGGCATCAAAGAACAACCAGAAACTGATTGAGATAAGAAATAATGTATTCACTTAAAAAAAAACCTGAATAACATGTGAAACATTTAGAATGTCAATACCATGTGCTGCAGCATCCGTGCACACAAAAACACCACCTTCCTGTTGGAAATCAAGCAAATTCTTTGTGCGCTCCTCTAGAGAGCTTTCACTATGGTAGCAGAAACATTCAAGCCCAGTTCTCCACAATATCAGGCATCAAAAAACAACCAAAAACTGTTTGAGATAAAAAAATAATTTATTTACTTAAGAAACAAACCTGAATAACATATGAAACATTTGGAATGTCAATACCACATGTTGCACATCTGTGCATACAAAAACACCACCTTCCTGCTGGAAATCAAGTAAATTTTTTATGTGCTCCTCTAGAGAGCTATCACTGTGGTAGTAGAAACATTCAAGCTCAGCTCCTGTCAAGATTGTAGTAACATCTTCCATGACCTTTACAGTATTTGCAAAGACCATGGTTCTGAGAACTCCAGAATCTATGTAGAAGAGTAAACACTATAGGTAAATTTAGTATGTCTCAGCAAAAGAACTTGATAGTTGATACTAGAGTATACAACTACTTACAGGGGGCCTTGCTTTAACTTATCAAGAACTCTGTCCTTCACTAACGTATCCACACAACCCCAGGGATAGATGAGCTTGCTTCACTAGCTATGAAAACAGCAACCACTGTGGATTTCAGCTTTGGCTTTATCTCTCCCATCCACTTCATAAGCTCGGAGACAAGAGCCATATAACCTAAACAATTAGTAGTTCCATGTCCTTAAAGTTTGTCATCATTGATGCTCAATGAAAGGGGGTCAAATTCCTGGATATGAAATCATTTTATTGTTGTATGATAGATCATTATCATTGTCGACTTACAAAGGAATATAATTTACAAAAATGTTAAAGGAAAGCATAAGCAATGTCTATCATGTCATTCAGGTTTAAACTTACCCAATTAGTACACACCTATACAACAACAACAACAACAAAAAACCCAGTGTATTTCTATATGATTGTATATTCCTCATACAACCTAAATTTAAAAATATCTAAACTCTAAATGAAATAAATTAAAAAAAAAAGAAAATAGTAACAAGAATAACCATTCTAACAAGTGCAATATCTTTTTTTGGGAAAAAAATTACCTACAAGGATGTAACTTCAGTATCTAACCAAAAGGCTTGGAATTCTGCTTGAAAGATTATTTAAATTATCTGTGTAGAAATTCAAAAAGTGCCATGTCATTTTTTTATCTTCGTTTTTCCTTCCCTAAGATTGACAGTCATTTTATTAAAATTCCATTCAGAAATTTTTCTGAATTATGATCCGCATGGATGGATAAAGCGTGCTCGCTGGCTGTTTTACTTAATGACCCTTTGTTCACTTTAGTCTTAGTGCCAAGAATGGGAAGAGAGCTTACCTTTCTCATCCATTCTATTAAAATCTTATGATTACAATTTCAGCAAATTTTTAGAGGGAGAACAAAGTAGATATCGACATTTTAGCTCAAATTAATATAGAAAATTCATGAACGTAATAGCAATTCAATGTACAAACCTGTGAATTACTTATCCTAACTGGTCGATTAGTTTCTAATAGTACAATGAAACTAATGATCTCGCTTAAATATTTATCACATTGCTAACCTGTGATGGCAACACTTTAGAGTTTAAATGACAATTATATAGAATGAAGTTGATAGCCAGCACAATAAATCAAACAACAAATAAGAAAAATAGTCATCAAGATAGATTGCAAAATCGACATGCTAAAAAGAGCGATATCCAGTTATTAAATTGTAGGTGGAAAATTATGGGATACCACTGGAACCTTCATGGCTAATTGGTTAGCTTCTTCAAATTCCACCTCAATGGTGAGGGTCCGATTCCCACATTGTAATCCCCTCCTTGTTTCCCCTTTCCCTATCCACAATTTTAATTTTCTTTAAAAAAGGGAGACAATAGTTCAAATTTCAACAAAAACAAAAATCTCTAGGTAACTTTTAGCTATCAACCTAATATTTAATGGATCAAGTTACACGGTAGCTATGTTGGTTGGAGGTAACAAGTACTGGGTAGAATAGCAGAGGTGCGGGCACCAAAGTTAAAAAAAATGTGAAATACTAAAGCCTCTCAACATGAATTTTGTCTTAATACAATATGAATAACCTGGTTCTCACACTGCAATACTACAATAATTCAACTTATAGCCCCTTCCACTACCATAAATGTAATGTTTTGGATAAGCCAAATTAATATCTATTAACTCCTTATTAGGTGTAGGTATCCAGTCAAACACCACCACTAATAAAAACAACAATAAACATCAGATAGTATCAGAACAGTACAAAACAAAATAATGCAATAGTCGAACAACAAATAATAATGAAAAAACAAAAAACATAATTGTATTTGAATTTTTCAAATTTCACCATCCTAAACAAACATACAGTTTGAAAGATTGAGATTTAACTTAGAGTGATTCTCACTAATGTAGAGACAAGATTGTTATAACTAAGAAATATTTATGTCACAAAGCTTTACTAATTCCTCTTTTTTTGGTTTCGAATCTTGAATTTCGTTAAACATTAACATTCATCATATTTTTTAAATCAATTCTATTAGATGCATTATTGAACATACAGTGAAAGGGAAAATTCAAACAAAAACATACCCATTTCTTCAAAACATTATCTCAGGCCTACGATATGCTCTGTTAATATAGGCAGTATATACCCTGTTGCCGGTTTATTAGTCATCGTGCATACCTGTTGGTGTCAAGCCTAAAAATCCAAAAAGGTTAATCAGCTGTAGCAGTGAGTGATAGTTAATTCAGCTCAGCAGTAGTTCAAACTTACCTTTCCCTCAGCTTTCTTCAACTTCTTACAGCTATAGTTATTGTTCCAAGAGGATCTCATTTGAAACTTTGGGAGGAAATTCACTTTATAATACATATAGAGTTACCACACTTGAATACCTTATAGTTTAGGTTTTTGGTAAGTACCATTCAAAATTTAGCATCGTGTGTGTTGTATTAGCGTTCGTAGCGTATTTCAAGCCACCACAGTTTGAGCAGGTATTGACATAATCACAATCTCTCCTTCTCTTAAACTACCAGACCATATATACATATGTGCCAATGAATTCGCAACAACAAAATGACCCTCTAACCTCAACTTCAGCACACAACTATGAACGGTGAACCTGTCGCTCCTTATTCAAATCCTTCAAGTTACCACATTCTCTTAAAACACTCCCAAGTGTAAATGCACCAGCCAAGTACCCCAAACTCAACCCATACATTTCCGTAAACAAACTTAACGCCTTATGATTCAACTCAAATTGAGTTAACCCAATAATCATCATATTCCAAGAAGCCATATTTCTCTCATCCATTTCATCAAACACCTTACACTCTCTACCCAAATCACCAATTTGTACAAACCCTCTAATCAAAATGTTAAAAGACATCACATTTCTTTTAGGCATTTTATCAAAAAGTTGAACTACAATGTCTAACTAACCCAATTTTGTATACGCATTGAGCAAATGGTTGGAAACAAACTTGTCTCAAAAATAACCAGGGGTTATTATTAGAGAATCCAATTGTTTGGTGAGGGAAAAAGAGTTTCTTGGATGCATGATTGTAAAATAAAAGAGAAATATGATGGGTTGTTCCATATTAGGTACTAATCTGTTTTTTGAAGAATCTTCATAGCTAAGTTGAGATAATACACATTGAATTAATAGACCTATATTAACTAAATATATAAGAGGCGCTAGCCAGAGCAGAAGCCGAAAGAAGAACTAATTCAACAACTCAAAGTTCGCAATGAATTTTATAAAGTTAAACTATGATAAGTAAATCAAGCAAAAGAGCAATAATTGCCAAAGTTAGGGAGCTTGGATACACGGAGGAACAATAATCACAATGAAGCAGATGGAAACCTCAAAGAAAGAAATCAGAATTAACGGTATGGTTAGGCATATGTAATTCAACAACCACAGATTGAAGAGAGAAGCACAATTTTTTTACCACAAAAAAAAACTCTAATTTCATGAATCTAAATAAAATAAAATCCTTAAAATTAAACTTGTCAGATGCACCACACATGGAAAACAACTAGATTAAGAGGTAGAGAAGGAAGACTTTTTGGATGAGATTTTCATTAATGCTCAAAGTGTTGAAAGTGATGATGAAGCAGTCAACACCGAGGAGAAATGCGAGCAAGAAGATAAAACAACTTTAGAATTAAAGATTGAAGAAATGGAGTCGAGGTTTGAGAAACTCGAGGAAGAGTTGAAAGAAGTTGTTGCCCTTGAAATTACTCTTTACTCAGTGGTATCTGAGAATAACAGTTGTGCACATAAGTTGCAGACACCTGCCAACGCCTTTCTAGACTGTACTCTGGGTAAACCAATAACTTCTTATAATGTTATTTGAACCGTTTTAATCTAAGATTGGAGTTGGTGTTGGAGAGCTTGAGGAAGTAGAATTGTATAATTGTGAGCGGAGAGAGAGACAAAGATAAATATCTAGAAGGGAAAGAAAAGCTCGTGGTTTGGTTTAAAAAATAAGTTTATCATTTTACCCTTAAAAGTGGGCATAATTACGGTCATGCCCTTGGTCATTCCTAACCGTGCTTTCTATATAGTAGAAATATATAAAAATAATTTGATCTTTCATTCAACATCCATGATATTTAGTCACTACAACAACAACACAGTATACCAGTATAGTCCCTCAAAGTAGGATTTAAGAGTATAGAGTGTACGCACACCTTACATCTACCTCGGATGTGAGATAGAGTTATTTTCGATCAATTTTGAGTCATGGCAAAAATGGTCTGGAATGAAATTCAGCCATTAAAATAGAAAATTTGAAAAAAACTGAAAATAAATCTGGGCAAAATTTTTTTTACACACTTAGGGGTTGTTTGATTGGAAAACAAGTAATGATGAAATTAGTTAAGTTGGGATTAGTTATACTTAGATTAGTTCTCCTGTTATTATTTTTTAGTGGTTGCTTGGTTTGTGATACTAAAAATAATATGCGTTGCACTCTTTCTAAGAATAAATAGATTGTTTGCAAAATACTCTTCATCTTATTTAGCTTAATTATTTTCCTTCATATTAAACCATACAAAAGAAATTGAAAGTTACTAATTTTTTTTAATTAACTTTGGTAGTTTCTTTTTTCTAAAAATAAATGTTAAGAAATTTATGTTGATATTTCTCAAACGTGTATGAAGCTTTAATATTTCATGTTAAATCACTTATTTTGTCCTAAATTCTATAAAATATTGATAATCTCATTTTTTTGTTAAAAAAATTCATTATCAAAATATGTAAAAAAAGAATTACTGTCATTTTTTATTATTTAGTATCATTAATATTTGAAGAGTTAAATTCGATTTTTGTAAAAGATTAATTTTTCAAACATTTTTAGTTGTATATAAAAAATAATTTTTTATTTAACAATTAAGCATGTACAAAGTTAGAAAGAGAATGTCGAGATACTTTAATTACTTGTTCATGATAAATTTATTTGAAAAATAAAATTTTGAAGTAAGATTAATAAACATTTCTATAAAATAGAAAGACAAAAAACCCTTGGATCAATTTTGAATTTGATTGTATAAATAGTTTTTATGGTATCACTATTATTTTTCAAGACTCGTCACTTTTGTAGCATTTAATAAGTTCAAAATATTATTCAAATTCATCATAATTTATGAAAATTTGTAGAGCAATTAAAATTTAAATTACAGATAAAATTGACAAAAAAATTGATGTGTGAACTATCAAAATGTCAAATTCTCTCTTATATATAGTAATGATTGTGACACTAAAAGAAAGTTAAAGATTTTTTATTTTGAAAATTGTTGGATGTTTCTAGAAATATTTTGGAGAAGAGAGGATATTTTTGAATTGAATTTAATGAATGTTGAAAAGATGATTTACCCTTGATCATCCTTGAACTCATCTTTCTATAATATCTATTTCCAAAGTATGAATATGTTCAAATGAAAAATTAAAAATATTTATATTCTTGGAATGGTAGGGATCAATTTGGGAAAAACTAATGTTTTGATATTTCAAGAGACAAATAAGAAAGTTAACTAATAGAGAAGATCACAGAACATAATAACCTAAGTAAAAATATAATGTGTTATAATGTATGCATTAAGATGTACATCGTTATACAAATAGCATTTATGTAAGGTATTTTATTTTATATCAAGAAGCTTGACAAAAAGAGTGAAAAAGAGATATTTTCAAGTTAAAGACCTTTTACCCTTGATAATGAGTATAATTACAAGTTTGCTCTTAGTCGTCTTCAACTCTCCTTTCTATATAGTAGAAATATATATATATATATATGTATGTGTGTGTGTGTAATTTGATACATAAAATATTAATAATCTACTTTTTCAACTAATTTTAGTAATTTACAATATTTTGAAAGTAGATGTAGATATATATGATGATTTGGGTCTTTAAGTTGTAATATTTATCCATTAATTGCTAATTCAGTGATCTAAAACTCAATATAAACTTACAATTTTAACTTTTCACTTTTCATCTTACTTTTTAGTTTCAAGAGAGTTTTCCGCTCCTCATATTTTCATAATTGTGATTTTTCATTAGCACATGAGTGAAAATATATTTGATCTAGTCTTCAATCACAATATAATTGTAAAAACTAAAGATTATAAAAAAATTGATAAAAATCAAAAAAATCAAAAGAACCGACTAAAATCTAAATCGAAAAAACCAATTTTTATGTTGGTTTGATTTGCTTTATAGTTTTAATAAATCGACATGATTGATTTAATTTATTTTTTAATAAAAATCAAACCGACCTATGTACACCCCTACTGAAAGGGTTAACAAAATTGATCCGCAAATTGCGTTAAATCGTCTCAAATTGAAAAAGAAATCGATTAATGGTTTGGTTTGATGTTGAAAAAAATTGACTATAATTAGTTTGGTTTGACTTTAACTAAAAAAATCTAATCGAATCTACCCAATCCGATATTATATTTGTACAAATTTTAAAAATATCTAATACATAAATATATTTAGTCTTATGTAATTTATAAATATTTCTTAAACTTTTCATAGTTTTTCTTTATCTTTCAACATATTATTTTAAGTTTAAACTTATATTGTTGAATGGTCCAAGAAGCTTTATAGCCCATAGATTATTAGTAACTAAAATAAATCTCATATCAATACTAATGCTTACAAAAATATTTAATCAAAGAAGACTTACCTAAATATACCATATTTAAAAAATATTTGTCAGTTATAACTATATAATTTTAATACATGCATAATTCACTTTTAATACATAGTGTAAATTTTTAAATAACACAAACATAATACATTTGAGATACTTATAATACATCTATATTACATCTATATTGCATGCATAATTTGTTTTCAATAAATAGCATTTTTTTACCAAAATAAGTATAATAAATTTTAATACACTTCAAACATATTTATGCCGCATACAAAATTTACTTTTAATACGTAGTACAGTTGCTATTGATGGTAAATATTTTCTAAATATAGTATATCTAGGTAATGAATTAAAAGTATAAAACTAAAAGCAGTAAATATTTTAAAAAAAGTACTCAAATAGGAATTTTTTTCTTCAATTAAATACTAAAAATGACAATAATGTTAGATATCTATTATTTAGTTTTGTTTAAATAAATAGCCTAAATTTATATTTTTAATTTAATTTTAGCGTTATTTTTTTAATGAACACCTAAGATAGTTGTGTCTTGTATTTAAGAAATATTTGAAGCACAAATTAATTATATGTTTGTACGAAGACTTTACTGAAAAAATCCAAAAATTTTGAGAAAATTGAGAAATCTGGAAAAAATTCAAAGTTGAAAAGAAAAAATTTTCTTAATTTGATTTGTAGTTTTAAAAACCCAGCGCAAATCACTTATTTTGATATTTAAAAAATGTGAACCAATTTAATTATGTACACTCTTAATACTCAGAATTATCTAATTATTGGAGTTTGAATAAGATGGAATAGACACGTACCTTCTACATTGTGATATTAAGGTTTGATGACATTTATTGATTGACAATAAATTAATATTTCATAAATTTTACGTCAAATACTGGTTTTGGGCATAATATTTGCAAATTTTTACGTAAAATACTAATCAAATATTACAAATATTATTTGAAATAAACTTCTCAATTTCTTTTTAACACGCCAAGTCTTTAAAAATAAATTCAATTTGTCAAGATGATTGGAGTATTATTTGAATATGACTTTGAATTATGTGTATCTAGACTTTTACCAAAAGAAAACGTGTATCTAGACTTCAACATATTAAGTGTAGGTGTGTACCCTACAAATAAAATTGGGTTATATAAGAATGTCGAAAGAATGAGATCCTTCAACAACTTCACAATGTGTCTAAATTAAGAGTGACGAATATCAAATCCTCTCCACAAAAAACATAAAATAAAATAAATTGAGAATGAGCCTTCAAAATAATGACATATGAGAAAGAATGAAAGTTGCATGAATCGAAACAACCTTAATAAGGTCCATCAAATCGTATCTAGTGGAAATAAGCAAATACTCAAAGGCCACAGCTAACAAATTAGGAGTTAGCCACAGACAAATTCTGTAGTCACACAGAAAAATCGTCACTATTCCTTTTCAACAATGGATTAGCGATATTTTAAAAAAAAAAAAAATCCTATTAATCACGTACAAAATTCACTACAGATTAGCTGCAAAATTCGTACCTAATTTCACTTTTGTTTTCTTTTAGGGGCCTGGTGACCCTTTCGAACAAGATTCAATCATGCAAATACTGGGTCATGAGATGAAATATAGGAAATAGACAGCTTAACTGTCTTGAGATTCATTTAGCGAAATAACATTCTATAATGCCTCATATAGTGAGGTATTTATTACTTTAGATTATGTCACATCCTTTTGTAGTAACTTGAAAAAAGCTTTAGCTGAGTACTACATGCACGACTAAGCACTTAGCCCCATCTCTTTTTGGATCACAAGAAAAAAAAAGAAATTTTAACAAAGAGATGCAAAATGCAAAAAGAAATTTAAAGGAAAAGTAGAGGTGCGCATTGAGCACAAGTTTGAAGGCGAAGAAAAATTTCTGATCACTGAAAGTCTAAAGCATTAAGAAATAATTGGTAGACCTTATGTGTCAAAAACTAATTGACTTTACAATATCTTGAAATACTAATTTACAATTAGTGTGGCAATTAATGGGACAGGAGGAGTGACTCTTCAAATGGTTGCAGTGGGCCAATATCACGACTCATGCATTTTCGCTAGTAGAGATTGACACCTAATGAGCGACTACCCATCCTTAAATGTTCGAATCATACCTTAATTTGTTTTACAACTAAATATAATTGAAGTAAAATATTTGAACATGTTGAATGAACTATGAAGCTGTAAATTCAAGAAATAACAGAATAAAAAAGGAAACAATATAAATATAGCCTAAAATCTGACGCAGCTAAAAATTGCTGAATTAAGAATGATAACAAGATAGTAGTCATCACCATGAACATAATATTTGGATCAAGTTCACTGAAATTGAATATGGATTGAGCTAGATGACAGTTATGATTTGTCTTGAATTTTCTATTTTATCTGATTTTGTATAATTATTTGGAAAAAGGTTTTCTTGTTGGAAAAGACCTCTTTTTCCTATTACGTTTCTTCTTTCTTATAGGAAGGGTTTTGTAACTCTATAAATAGAAGATCTCTTGTCAAGTCATAACACAATAACATCACAATGTAGTGTTGGGTTCGAAATCGAGAGGGCGTCATGCGAAAGCTTAAAATTTGCAAACCATGAGATGATAAATCAAACGACAAAGAAAACTAAACTAAAAACATAATATTATTGATGAGACCTACATATTATAAAACCTAATATCAAAAAACATTAAACCTATTGGGAGAAATCTCTCCCTAAACAAGACATTTTAAACGACTACATTGTGGATGCTATTGTGTTATGGTATGAGAAGAGGGGTCTTCTAATTATAAAGTTCCAAAATCTTTCCACTTAGAAAGAGGTTTGCCAAATATGAAAAAGAATTATATTTTTCCTTTTAGGGTAATTATGATTACTTTTATTTTCCTTCCAAGAAAAAGTAAAAACTTAATTTTGGTAAAAAAAATTAGGGCAAAACCCCCAACAAATCTCCCCTTTTTACTTGATTTTCTGGCAAAATATTCTTGATCCTCCTTCTTCACACGATCTTCATATATCACTACTGCTTACTATCATTAAAAATTGATATGGGTTAAAAATTGAAGCCCTACGCGTTAAAAATAAATGCATCAGTTGATATTATTGTAGCCCTGTGTTATAAGTAAACAGGGTTGAAAGTGGAGCCTTGCGCGTTGAAAGTGAACACAGGTTAAGAGTGGAACTCATGCGTTAAAAATAAATGCACGAGTTGAAAAGAGCCCAAGCGTTAAAGCAAGTATGGGTTAAAAATTGATTTTGGTTTTAAAGATGAATTAGCAGCAAGATTGTTGAAAATTTATTTGAATCTTTTTCTCCACATGTAGCTAGACAAAATTCTCCATTAACATCAAATTGTTACAGCTTGATTTTGAAACCTCTTTGAACCTGTTTAATCTCGCCTCACCACACTATTGAATCTTTGAACCGTAAGCTCTGATACCACTTGTTGGGTTAGAAATCGAGAGGGTGTCATGCAGAAGCTTAAAATTTGCAAAGCATGAGATGATAAATCAGACGACAAAAAAACTAAACTAAAAACATAATATTATTGATATGTTTTGGTCAAGAGACCTACATATTATAAAACCTAATATCAAAAAACATTAAACCTATTGGGAGAAATCTCCCCCTAAATAAGACTCTTTAAACGACTACATTATGGATGCTATTGTGTTATGGTATGGTATGAGAAAAAGGGTCTTCTATCTATAGAGATCCAAAATCTTTCCTCTTAGAAAGAGATTTTCCGAATATGTAAAAAAATTATATTTTCCTTTTAGGAAAAATAAAAGTAATTATGGTTACTTTTATTTTCCTTCCAAGAAAAAATAAAAACTTAATTTTGGTAAGAAAATCAGGAAAAAAATTCCAACATGTAGTTATTAAAGAGTCTTGTTGAAAGGGAGATTTCTCCTAATAGATATTATAATTTTTCAAATGTAAGTCGTTTGACCAACCATATCAATAATATGTTTTAAGTATTATGCTTTTCTTTGTCATCTGATTTATCATCTCTATGGTTTGCAAACTTTACGCTTCCGCATGATGCCCTCTCGATTTCGAACCCAACAAGTGGTATCAGAGTCATAGTTCAATGGTCCGATTGTTCAGATTGAGGACATGTTAAGATCAAAGTTGTAACCAATTTGATGATAACGAAGATCTTTGTCTAGCTACATATGGAGAGAAGTTTCAAACAAATTTTTAAAATGGGGTGGAACAATTTTTCTTTCTTCTGGCCAAGCACAACAACCAGTGTTACTCCACTTACATCGCACATGATTTCAAAAGGCTTAGACCAGTATGGAGCGATAATAATAGGAGCAGCAACAAGCTTCTCTTTGAGGCAATCAAATTCCTTCATGCACTCTTCATCAAATACAAACTTAGCTTTCTTCTCTAATAATTTGCATAATGGATTAGTGATCTTGGGGAATTCTTTAATAAAGCAGCGGTAGAATCCAGTATGATCCAAGAAACTACTTACTCCCTTCATAGAGATGGGCGGGGGTAATTTTCTATCACCTCTACTTTTACCCTGTCAACTTCAATCCCTTTAGCATAAATTTTATGATCAAGAACAATGCCCTCCTTTACAATGAAGTGGAATTTCTCCTAATTAAGCACAAGATTAAATTCCTCATACTGCTGTAATGCTCTACTGAGATTTGCGAAGCATAGTTCAAAAGAATCACCCACCGCTGAGAAGTCATCCATAAACACCTCCAAGGTGTCCTTCACCATGTTGGATAATATAGACATCATGCACCGTTGAAACGTGGCGGGTGCATTACATAAGCTAAATGGCATCCTCTTGAAAGATAAAGTACCATACGGCCAAGTAAACGTCGTCTTCTCCTAATCCTATAGAGTAATAGAAATCTGGTTATAGCCTAAACACCCTATCCAAGAAATAGAACCAACCTCTTCCTACCAACCGATCAAGCATTTGATCCATAAAAAGCATAGGGAAGTGGTCATTCAAAGTCCATGAGTTGAGCTTACGATAGTCCATACGAACTCTCCAGCCAATCACAAGCCTGAGGAGAATCAAATAATTTTTCTCATTCGCCACAATAGTCATGCCCCCTTTCTTGGGCACATATTGGATAGGGCTTACCCACTTACTTTTGAAAATTGGGTATACAACTCCTACGTCCAGCCATTTAATAATCTCCTTCTTAACCACCTCTTGCATTGGTGGATTAAGATGGTGTTGGTGCTCAATGGTTTTTGCGCAATATTTCTCAAGCTGAATCTTGTGAGTGCAAATACCGGGAGGAATACTAATTATATCAATAATAGTCCATCCTATGGCCCTTTTATATCATCTAAGAACAGAGATAAGCTCTTCAGCCGATGCTCACCCAAATCAGTAACAATAATCACAGGAAAATTGTTTCCATTGCCTAGAAATACGTACCACAAATGCCCTGACAACTCTTTCAACTCCAACACCTGTGGTTCTTCGATAGATAGCTTAGCTGAAGTTGTTGGTCGGTTCTTCAGATCGAAGTTCAGCTTTTTGGGAGAATATGAATAAGATCTCATTCTAGTCAAAGCACACACTGTCTTTTCATACTCCTTGATACCTTCACTATCAAAATTGATCAAGACTGCAGCCAGAGTTTCTACAACAAATTTCTCCTCACTTGGAACCTCTTGCTCGTCTTCATAGTAAACATAAAAAATGGAAAATACACTCATTTCCTTGGGTTTCTTCATTGATTGGCACACATCGAAATGAACCACCTCATAATTAATCCTAAACAATAACTCATTGGCCCTCAAATCAATAAGGACACTCTTGATTGTGAGAAAAGGTCTACCCAAGATTATGGGTACCTCAAAATCCACCTCGCAGTCCAAAATAATGAAATCCACAAGAAATATAAAGCTGGCCACTTTTACCAGCACATCGTACAATATCCCCACTAGCTGTTTCACGGACCTATCCGCCATCACTAATCGCATATTTATGGGTGTAGGATCCTCTAGACCCATCCTCCTATAAAGAACAAGTGGCATCAGGTTAATATTTTCTCCGAGATCACATAAGGCTTTAGCAAAGTCAAGCGACCTGATAGTACAAGGGATAGTGAATGCTCCTAGGTTTCATAGCTAACTGTTCTCTTCTTCATCATGAGATCCTTCATAAACTTGGCGTAACCTGGCATTTGCTCTAGTGCCTCCACTAAAGGCACATTAACCGTCAGCTACTTCAATATTGCCATAAATTTGCTGAACTTTGTGTCATCAGATTTCTTCTTCAGTCGGTGATAAAAGTGCGCGGTGGTTTTGGAAGAGTAGTAACCACTGCCTCTTTGTCCTTTTTCTTCACTTCCTCTAACTCATCAACCTGTTGATATTTAGATGTACTTACATTACCATCCAGTTTCTCAAACTCCATTGGATGGGTCTCATCATCTTCTACCTCTTCTTCGATCATATCCTTAATCATAGCCTTATCCACAGATGGTCCAGGTAGTACTTTACCACTTCAAGTGGTAACTTCCATGCAAGAGTTATTGTTTCGAGGATTCTAGACTGTATTACTCTACAAGGTACCGCTCTTCCTCTGATTATATACTATCGAGAGTTGGCTCATCTGCTGCTCCAACTTCTTAATAGAAGTTGAGTGTGAATTTACTAGTTGGCTTATGGAAAATAAGTCACTCTTCATCATCATCACCCCAGCATTGGTCACCTCAACTCTCTTTAATAGTTTCTCCATCATGTCCTCCATAGACATCTTGTCTGAACTGGTAGTTGTATTATCCCAGTTTCCAGGAGGTACATACAGTCCACTCCTATCATTTTTGTTCTTCCAACTTCCTTGGACCCTATCTTTGTAACCAGCCTTGTTGTCATAATTTCGACCTTGATTTCCTTGGCTATTGCCTCAGAATTAGCTCTGCCTTGTGACCAAACAGCTTTAACCTTCTCAGTCTTCCCAGATTGTAGACGTTTAGTAAGAAGATCTATCTAGGTTTTTGTTTGTGCCATATCTTGATCACATTCCTCTGTTTTTTTATATTGCTCTACCGATATCCCATAAGATATAGTAGGGCTTGCTACCACAGAATCCCTGGTATACCAAGCTCTACTTGTTTTAGTCAACCATTCCAACATCTCTGCAGCCTCATTAGACGTAAGCTCCATGAATGCTCCTCCGGTTGCATTGTCAACTGTTGGTTTAGCTATAGAGTTCAGGGCTCTATAGAAAGTATCGATTAAATGCTCATCAGTTATCTTATGGTTGGGATACTGTGTCAACTTTTTCTTGAACACATCCAGGTTTCATGCAGTGCCTCCTTTGGTAATTGTCTGAAGTTGCTGATTTTATCCCTTAACTGCAACATCCTAGAGGGCGGATATAACCTTTCTAAGAAAGATCCTTCCAATTGTCTCCAGATTATTATAGAATCAGGAGCTAACTTATTTAACCACATTGTTGCCTCTCCAGATAGAGACAACGGGAATAATTGAAGATGAATTGCATTTTGGCCAACACCAGGGTTATCAAAGGATTAGCAAATATTGATGAAATTCACCAAATAAATATTTAGGTCATCCTCTGGAAGTCCTCCAAATAACCCCTTGAGATTAAGTAGCTGTATCATGGTGTTGGTTATGTTAAACTTTACCCCAGGTGCCAATGGAGGTGGAATAATCGCTCCTATAGCACCAGCTTCTTCTAAGTCATCCTCATCCTCATAAAGCTCAAATTCAATAGGTTGACGATCTTGTCTTGTTCTGACAGGACGATTTTTGTTCGTATTACGGTTCACAGGTGCAACTACATTCTCCGGACGCCTTTGGTTGGTAGGATTCAATAATTAATCATCTTCCAACTCCTCATAATCAACATTAGGCACCCGACCTTGATTGTCAGCATTTTACTGATTCACTTGTGCATTAGCCAGAGCATCTAACTTTCAGCTTTCTGTTGGTCAGCCATTCTATCGATCAACTGAGGTTCCAGATGTACAAGTAATAATGGTTCACCTGAACTCTTTGTACTTGGCATACATAATGATTACCCTGCAAAGAACAAAAACAAAAAATAAAGGTAAAATTTAGGAAACTTGACCAAAGGTCAATTAACAATTACAAACTTAATTAACAATCGTATTCCCCGGCAACAACGCTAAAATTTGATATGCCCAAATTATAACTCTTACTAGAAAGTATAAGCGGTCGCTGTTAAATATTGAACCCAACTAGGTTGGGCTCAAATCCCACAAGGAATACTGTGCAAACTAAGTCATATCGTTATTAACAGACTATTGTTCGAAGGTTCCTGTGTAAGGGGGAGTTGAATTTGCAACAATGTTTAAATGGTAGTAATAAGTAACGTTTCAGCTAGTGAGTTTTACTACAGTACTAATTCAATTAGATAAAAAATACTAGAGTTATGTTCATCTAGATGTTCAAACAGATGGGGTTGTGAATTCTCTCAGATTCCCAATTTACAACTTCAATTGCAAGAGTTATTGAATTCTTCTAAGTTTACCCTTTAATTATTTTGAACTCAAGGAATACATGAATTTATTTAATTAATCTCTTATGTGAGTCAATCTATGTTAAGGCATTAACTCATAACCCAAAGGTTAAGGCCTTTAGACTTTATATAAACTCCTTTTTTCCCCGACATATACTTTTCTTCTCAGACAAGTAATGTTCTTGGGCTCACCCTTCAAGTTTGCAACCAAGAAGAGTCATTAAAGTGAAGAAGGGTTTATAGAATCTCAATTACATATGGAAATTAAGCATTCGCACAACCCCAATCAGTTATTCACATCAAGGCTCCCATAATCCTAGTTAAGGGAATTTAGCCACACATCTCAAGAGAAGAAAAGGAAATCATTGTGTTCTTCATAAATGGATTCAAAGAATTACTTACAAAGGTTACAATATTTATTCTGCAATCTTCAATGAGAATCTGAAAAAAGATAACTAGATCCATAATTCTTGCTTGAATTACAAAGAATAATACGTACAATGAGTTTTTCTAGATGGAAAATATGATATAATATACCTAAATAAAATCTAAACTAGGTATTTATATATCCTCAAGTACAGAGGATTTAAAATTTAAACTCAAAAAATTCGTGTCCAAGTTGATGGTCACCTAGATGGCCTATCGGAAGCCTAATGGTCCGTTGCGTGGACCGTCGCTGATGGTCCCAAAGTGACATGTTCTGGTTAAGGGTTGACAGTCATTTCGGCGGGCCATTAGGGGCCTGGCGCTCTATCGCATAGGCCATAGCTTGATCCCCTAGAACTTCATGTTTTATTTTATTCTAATGGCCAAGTTGGCTGTTTGTCGGATAGTTGACGGTCCCCACTTGGACCATCGCAGAGGTCACTAATTTGCACCTTTCTGTTTTATTCTGATGATTACCCTGGCGGTCCGTCGCATGGCTGAAGGTCTGCCAGTTTGCCCGTTAGTGCCCTTTTTATGCTATTTTTCTAAGTTTCTTCTTCAGCTAACTCCTTAACCTGAAAACACTAAAATCCAGTATTAAATACAACATCAGTTGCTTGAAAACATGCAATTATCCCTAGAAAAAGATGTAAAATATTTCATCAAAAGTTGGAACATCACTCACTACGATGTGATTAGCGATGCGTCATGTTGTCTACATCAACACGACCACCGATGCGGCATGGCGATATCGTATCGAGGTTCTATTTCGGCGAAAATTCCAAAACTCACCTCAAAGGTACTATGGACTACCCTGATAATGGAATAACTTAGAAATTGACATTCTAAGGTCGGAAAGGTCGAGAATAAAGTCGTCAAAGTTTAGAGACCAAAAACGAGACTAAGCCTTCAATACTTAGCTAAAATTTTAGGTCCTAAGTCTCTAATGTGCCTCTTTTGAGATGAATTGAACTAAAAAGAATATGGGGTATTATAATATCTCCACCTTGAGAACATTCGCCCTCGAATGAGACTAGTTAAACTGGAGATACTGGAGAACTGAAACTATATACTGGCATACACAACTGAAACCAAGACTGTATGACTGAATCTAAAACATGATGAGCTACTGAACTAATCTGTGAGTGCATGAATTGACATAAATATAACCATATGGATGAAACTAAGACTGGAAATGAACTGAGTTAAGGAAGATTGTTACCTTCGGCTGAATCTGAGTTTGTGGAGAAGAGGTGAGGGTACTTGGTTCGCATATCTGCTTCTGCTTCCCAAGTGGCACCATCAGTAAACTGATTTCACCACAAAACTTTTACTGAGGGACTTCTTTGTTCCTTAGTCTACGAATTTAGAGATCAAGAATCTCTACTGGAAGCTCTTCGTATGAGAGGCTATTCTGGATATTTGTGCTTTCTAGAGGGACTATAACAGCTGAATCATCTATGAACTTATTCAATAAGGATACGTGAAACACTGGGTGAACTGATGACAAGTCTGCGGTAGCTTAAGCTCATACACTACCTTCCCCACATGACTCAAAATCCTGTAGGGACCTACATATCAGGTACTAAACTTCCCTTTTTCCCAAATCTCTTCACCCCTTTCATGGGTGAAACTTTCAAATAAATAAGATCATCAATATCAAACTCAAGATCTCTTCTTCTTACATCTGCATAAGATTTCTAATGACTCTGAGCTGCTTACAATATCTCTCGAATCAACTGAACTTTCTCTATGGCTTCAAACACCATATCTGGACCAATCAAAGCAGCCCCACCCACTTCAAACCAACCAACTGGTGACCTACATCTTCACCCATATAGAGATTCAAAAAGGGCAATTTGAATGGTAAAATAGTAACTGTTGTTATAGGAAAACTCAATCAACAGCAAGTGGTCATCCCAACTGCCTTTAAAATCAAGCATACATGCCTTCAACATATCCTCTAAGGTCTAAATGGTCCTCTCTGTCTAACCATCTGTCTGCGGGTAAAAAGTAGAAATAAGATGAACTTTGGTACCAAGACTCTTCTGAAAGACTTTCCAAAACTGAGAGGTAAAATGGGTACCCCTATCTGAGATTATAGATAATGGAACTTTGTGCAATCTGATCAACTCCTGAATATACAACTTAGCAGAATCCTCAGCTGTCTAGTACGTATGAACTGGCAAGAAGCGAGCTGATTTGGTCAATTTGTCTACTATAACCCAAATCAAATCACGTTATCGACGCGAATGGGGTAATCTAGTCACAAAGTCCATATTCGCCTCTTCCTAATCTCAAGTGGGAATACCAAAATCCTGTAATGTGCCACAAGGTCTTTGGTGCTCTACCTTAATCTGTTGACAAGTTGTACACTTGGCTACAAATTCTGCTATATCTTTCTTCATACCACTCCACCAGTAGACTTCCCACATATCGCGCTACATCTTGGTGGCTCCTGGATGAATGGGGTAACGCACACCATGTGCTTCTACCATAATTCGCTGCCTTAAATCTTTAACACATAGCACACACAATCTACATTGGTATCTCAACACACCATCTCCCCCTTGGGAGAAAACTTCTACCTATTGGTCTTTAATTGAACCCTTCAGTTTGACCAAACTAGAATCCCTGTCCTGCTTCTTTTTCACTTCAGAAACTAAAGGAGATTCTAAACTACTCTAAACCCAAACATTCCCTTTAGCTGAGTCAACCAACCTCACATTTAACCTAGCTAATCAATGAACTTACTGAACTAGTTCTCTCTTATCATTCTCCATATGAGCAACACCGCCGATAGACAATCTACTAAGAGTGTCTGCCATAACATTGTCGTTACCCAGATGATATAACACACTCATGTCATAATTCTTCAACAATTCTAACCACCTTCTATGACAAAGATTTTACTCCCTCTGAGTAAACAGATACTACAAATTTTTGTGGTCCATAAACACATCAAAATGCACCCCATAAAGATAGTGCCTCCAAATTTTCAAGGCAAATGCAACAGCAGATAACTCAAGGTCATAGGTAGGGTAATTCTTTTCATGAGGCTTAAGCTATCTAGAGGCATAGGTTATAACCTTACCTTTCTGCATTAAAACACAACCAAGACTGACTCTAGAAGCATCACAATACACAAAAAACCCATATGTACTATCAGGTAGTGCTAAAACTAGAGTTAAAGTGAGTCGAGTCTTCAACTCTTGAAAACTTTTCTCGCAGGAATCTGACCACTGAAACTTAGCTTTCTTCTGAGTTAATCTAGACATAAGGGATGCAATAGATGAGAAACCCTCAACAAAATATCTATAATATCTAGCTAAACCCAAGAAACCTCTAATGTCTAATGGAGAGATAGGTCTAGGCCAGTTTCTTACTGCTTCTGTCTTTTAGGGACCAACTCTAATATGCTCACTGGAAAAAATATGACCGAGAAAAGCTACTGACCTTAGCAAAAATTTTCATTTATTGAATTTGGCGAATAACTGGTGATCTCTAAGAGTGTGTAACATAATTCTAAGATGGTCTGCATGGCCATCCTCACTACAGGAATAAACAAGGATATCATTGATAAAGATTATGACAAACATGTCCAGATACTATTTGAAAACTTTGTTCATCATTTCCATAAAAGTTGTTGGGGCATTTGTTAGTCCAAAGGACATGACTAGAAACTCAAAATGGTCATAACGGGTTCTGAAAGAGGTCTTTGGGATATCACATTCCCTTACTCTAAGCTGATGATAGCCAGATCTAAGGTCTATTTTGGAGAAGTAACTTGTACCTTAGAGTTGGTTGAATAAGTCATTAATCCTAAGAAAAGGATACTTGTTTTTTTATTATGACTTTATTCAGATGATGATAGTCAATGCTCATTCACAAAGAACCATCTTTATTTTGCATGAATAGGATGGGAACACCTTATGGAGAGATACTAGAATTTATGAAACCTGTATCTAAGAGATCTTTAAGGTACTTTTTCAACTCTTTAAGCTCAGATGGAGCCATACGATATGGAGAAATAGAGATAGGCTAAGTATCGGGGAGAGGGTCAATACCGAATTCTATTTCCATATTGGGAGGTACCCATGGCAAATCTTCAGGGAAGACTTCAGGAAACTTATTGACTACATGGGCTAACTGAACTGTTGGAGCCTCAGACTTAGTTTTCTTGACTCTAAATAGATAATAGAAGTACCCCTTTGAGATTAACTTTCTGGCTTTAAGATAGGATATGAAATGACTCTTGGGAGACACTGAATTACCTTTCTACTTAAAGACTAGCTCCTCTAGAAACTGAAACTGCACCACTCGGGTGCGACAATCTATAGATGCATAATAGGAATGGAGCTAATACATACCAAGAATAAGGTCAAAGTCAACCATATCTAACATGATTTTCTGAAGGATAGTGATAGGACACTTTCTATAGATATGTTTGTTAATAATTGACTCTCCCACTGGGTAGAAACCAAGAAGGGCTCAGAAACCTTTTCAAGTCCTATTTCAAAATTTACTGTAACTAATGAGGTCATATAAGAGAAATTTAACCCGAGGTCTAACAACACATAAATATCAAGATGAAAGACATGAAGCATAGCAGTAACAACATCTAGTGAACTCTCCTACTTCTGATGGGATGGTAAAGTATAAAACCAATTCTGGTGCTGACCACCACCGGTACTGGATGATGCATCCTGAGGAGGTACTGGGAGACCTAGAGAAGATGGGGAACTAGCATCCTGAGTCTGGTGACAAGCATCCCTATTCTCTGCTTAGCATCGGACACTCTTTGATTCCATGACCCAACTTACCATAATCATAACAACATTTTTGTCCCAACAAGCACTCACTAAGATGATTCTTACCATACATAGTACATGAAGGATAACTGGGTTTTCCACTCACACTACTCTGAGATCTGAACATAGAAGCCTTACCCTACTACTTCTGCCTAGCCCTTGAGGTCAGAGCACTGACTGGAGACGGCACTGGAATAAATGAATAATTCTAAAACTGTGAATGATTCCCCCTCTAAACTTAGCCTGGCCATAATCAAACTGCCCAGTTCTAGCCTTCTTATTTCCCCTCTCTCCCTTTCAACTTTTCTGCTTCAATCTACTGTGCATAAATCATTAGTCTAGCAAGATCCATATCCCTAATAAGTATGATAGTCCTACACTCCTTGACTACCAAACCAGATACTCCAGTAACAAACTTACTCATACTATCCCTAGGGTCAGTCATCGTATCAAGGCATACTTAGACAACTGATTGAACTTAAGGCAGTACTTCTTCACTATCATCGAGCCCTGCATCAGGTTCATAACTCCTCTGCCATAGATTCTCTCATTTCATGTGGAAAGAACCTATCGAGAAATGCATCCTGGAATACTAGCCAACTCATAAAAGTTGTATTCTTACCTCTACCATTCTTCCACATGACCATCCAATCATATACTATATACTTGCACCTATAAGATGCCAACTTTACACTCTCCTCTTCAGTAACATGCATAATCTGGGTGATCTTCCTCACCTCATTTAAGAAAATCTATGGGTCCTAACCTGCCTTTGACCCAAAAACCTCAGGCGGATTCATTCTCATGAAGTCACGAATTTTGGCTACTACTAGATTCCCATTCTGCTAAAGTATGACTGCCGCCTGATAGTTGCCCTGAACATTGGTAGTCACAGCTTAGGCCAATGCCTAAAAGCCAACCTAAAATTTAGCATGGGATACATTCTTATTCAAAGTATCAGCAGGCTGGGGTGGCTGGTTATCATTTCTGCATGCATTAGCTCAGCAATGAGTCATTTTCAACTATCATGTAAGAGCATGAGTTACAAACAGATAGAGACACTATAAGCATAATAGATCATGAAAGAAAGAGATGATTTCCTAAAAACGTCTCGTAGCCTCTTGCTCATAAATGTGGTGAACTTTATATCTATAATAAAGACTCTACGTAACATGGCATGTCTGACTCCCTAGGACTCTTATAACCTTAGGCTTTGATACCAAGTTTGTAATGCTTCAAAAATAAGTCTCGGAATGTCACACGGTGCTCTGAACTATAAGTAGTCTCGAGCTAATCCTAAAATCCTGCTACTCATTATGATGACTCAAGTAAAGGTAATATAAGCACGCGGTATGAGAAAATTCTAAAATACTAGCTGAACTGAGTTTATCTGCATATAGTGTCTGAAAATACATAAGTTAGAAAATCCAAAGAACTAATACTGAAAATCTGAAATGTATCTAATGGTTGGACAAGCCTTTAATACTACTATTAGCGAGTCACTAGTATAGACCCCCATCTGACTTAAACTGTCTCACATAACTGAATAAAATAATCTAGAAGGCTAGAAATCTGAATAACTGGTTCTCCGAACTATGTGGATTTACCACTGTTGGGATATAAATAGAGATCCTTACGATCAATCACGTTGTTAAAACTAAGTACCTGAATCTACATTATGAGAAAATATAGCACATAGACATAGATATGGATCAGTACTTTTGGAATGTACTGAGCATGTGGGGGTGAATGTATAAGCAAAAATAATATCTCAATGTTATCAAAACTCATAAAATATGCATGCTAAATGTAGATGACTTACATAAACTGGAATATCTAAAAGATGAAAATCATGAATCACGAATGATAAAACATACTGCATAAATTTAATGAGTCATAGCATTTAATTATGAAAGTTGAGTTTTTCATAGCATTTAATTATGAAAGTTGAGTTTTACTCTTTCTGCAAGTGAAATAAGTAGGACTGAAGTTAAGTCTATTTTGAAATCATGCAGGCTAAGTCAAAAAGGGCTCACCTTTGTATCTATAAAGTAAAAACTGAAAACTCATAGCTAATAACTTATGTAAAATAGTATCTAAAGAAAATTGTGAGCCTTTACACTTAGTTTCTAAAAGTTGTTCTGTTATTCTATTTTAGGACTTAGGCTTTGGGAAAATACGTTTAAAAACTATTCTGGGAGGGAGGTTCTTCTAACCGACATATACTATGTGACCTATAATAGTGTCCAACGTCTAGTTCTCTTATGGGAAGACCTAACATTGGGGAGAGATGTCATACTCTCTCTAAGGAGTATAACTTAATCTAAGTGATCGCAATCTGTATCTGTATCCATATACAAATGGAATATAATTTGAATCTATACCTACGTTGCTCGTAGTTCTGGGAAAGTAGGATGCGCTAAACCCACATTTTCCGCTCGGTGCTAATACTACTCCCTTTAATCTGTAGGCTCAATCTGTAGAAAATCCACTTTAAAACTAGCATAAGGGTTTACTATAAAAACCAGTTATGCATCTATCTATTTTAAACTGTAATCAAAACTAATCTATTTTCTATAAACTATAGTAAAATTGTAAAGTGGATTCCATAACTTAACTGAGGATCAAAAGATCAACTGTAGTAAAATTGTAAAGTGGATTCCATAACTTAACTGAGGATCAAAAGATCAAATCTTTTCTGAAAAATCTGAATATAAACTATTCATGGGATGCTTAAAGGCAACATATTCTTGAAATATCAATATTCATACTTGGGGCTTAAAAACCAATGATCAAACTCATGTCAAATTATCATAAGTCAAGCTCAATAATTAAAATCTTGAATTTCTTGCATAATTCTAGTCAAGATAGTGAAATTCAACTCTCAATGCATATAAAATCACAACACACGCATAAACATGCAAAAGTAGAGATATAATTCAACATTTAATCACTTGTAACATCAACATCTTTAAATAATGATAATTGGGTATGAATCCTAAACTGTACATCATAGAAATTCATGTAATTTCAACTTTAAAATCTAGTTTTGGGCACAAAGATGAAAGAGGATCCTTGTTCATAACCCTACATACATTGCTTGATGAATTGAATGTAAAATCTTGAACCTTTGAATCTCTAATGGTGTTCTTGAAGTTTCTCCTTGAAGTTCTTGAACCCAGAATTTTGGATTATAAGCTTTCTTGGAGTAGGAGTTTTGGGATTTTTCTTGATTCTTGGAGCTAGGGTTTTGTTCTAGGAGAAGAAAAAGATGAATAATGAAGCAACTCTATTATTTGGGGATAAAGTTGTGTATTTTAGGAGGATTTAGGTGAGGGTAAATGACTCAAATGCCCCCATAACCCCACATTTAACACACAAAAATTGGGCACTAACGCGATCAATGACACATCGTGTCACTCACTGCGATGCGATTAGCAACGTGTTGCGTCATCTACATCAATGTAGCCACCAATGTGGCATAGTGATATCGCATTGAGGTTCTATTTTGGCCAACCAAACATGCCCTAATCCTTCTCCAAAAATTCCAAAACTCATCCCAAAAGTATTATGGACTACCCTGACCATGAAACAACTTAGAAATTGATATTCTAAGGATGAAAAGGTTGAGAATAAAGTCATCAAAGTTTAGAGCCCAAAAGTGAGACTAAGCCTTCAACACTTAGCTAAAATTTTAGGTCCTGAGTCTCTATGTGCCTCTTTTGAGCTGAATTAAACTAGAAAGAATACAGGGTATTACATTCTTGAAGGTAAAATTTTTGATGTGATTTCTTTAGCTAAGGTTATAGGTGATGGAGAAAGGATGAGATATACTTTTGTCATGTGAAATAGTTGGAAAGGAGGTATGTAGTGACAATAATTGTGAGAGTAATTGAAATGGTTGGTCTTAATGGGTAGATCTATGAAGTGGGTGTATTAATAAGAACATAACCCATGTACTATGTGGTTAGTATTCCCTGAATTAAAACCCGAGGTTGTTTGATGATAGTGATAAGGTGAGGTAATATCCATAATAGGATGTAGAGTACAGGGTCCTATAGCTTAAGTCATCACTTTGTTACTCAGGGTTAGGCTTAAAAAAACACTTTACAGTGGGACTCAAACTCTTGTAGTTAGATGTGTGATGGGAGAATTATAAGTTTGAAAGTGTGAAGTATTCTATTTATTGTTTGGGGCAAAGACAATTAATGTCTCTAAGTGTAAGGTCTATTCGTTGTATCTGATAAGGTAGAGAATGCTTCTAATCCTATGTCCCGTAAAAACCTTATTTCATGATTAGTACTGATGTAAATCAGGCTTATGATCACCAAATAAACTCATACATTATGTTGTGATAATTATGGTCCCTAGAACTCATGTACAAGGTCATCTCTAAGTTTATTCTTATTATCTCACGCTTAGTTCTCACACAATTCACTAGGGGTTATCATGAAGACCATTTGATGCCCTTGGATCTTTTAATGAAGAAAAATATTCAATGCGAGATTACATTCTTTATTCTACACTTTAGAGCTTCAAAGAGTCCCTACCCATCATTTGGGGACGAATGATCCCAAGGGAGAGATAATGTAACACCCTATATTTTTGAGCTAGAAATCGAACCATTGTTCCTACGTGTGTAAGCTCTAATAGAAATTATTTTCAAGTGAGAATAAGTTTCATGATCTTTATTCCCGTGTTTGAAGTTCTTTCGAGGTAAAAAATCTTCAAAGGAATCACTTAGAGAGAAGTTGAGCTAAGAACCTTTGATTCGACTAAATCTTTGTATTTAATTTTACAAGGGTCCAATTTGAATGCATATAACTTTTGATACATGTAGATTTTTTTCAACTCAATACCCACCAAATTTTAGATAATTGAGTTAGCTTTCCTATGATATCAATTTTGCCTCAATTCGATACCCGAGTAAAAGGTTATGGCATTTTTTGTGAGAGGCAGTGAGCTAACGTGATTGGGATGCAGCGCGTTGGTCCTCTTGATTCTATGAGTGATGTGACATGTTGCTCTCCTAAATGCAATATCTGACATGACCTGAAACTGTTCCATACGCTATTTCAATTCCTTAAGGGTCTAGGGTCACTCTGGTCATATTCTCTCACTTAAAATCCATCCATAACACAAAATTTTATCCCCAAGGGAGCATTAGTTGCCCCTTCATTCAATTTTTTCTCAAAGAAAAACTCCAACCACCTTCCAAGAATAAGATTCAACTTTTCTTCTCCAAAATAAGAATTCAAGCTATTTAACTTCAAATTCTCAAGAAAAGAGTCAAGATTAGGGTTCTATTCTTCAAACTACGAAATCTAAGGTTCGTAGGGCTTTCCTAAACTACATGGACATGTCTAAATCATTTATGTAACTATTTTGAATGTTGAGAAATCATGTTTTTACGAAGGGCTTGAATTCTATTAAAAAAATATGCATGGTGAACCTTTCTAATGATATATGTTTTGGTCCTGGGGCCTTATATTGAATTTGAGTTTTACTTGTGTATATGTATATATGTGTTTTTGATTTTAAAATATGAATTGAGAGCATGAAGAACAAATTTTTCCCTATCTTGTTATGATACTTCTTGACTTTACATGTTGTGGGTTATGAAATTGCATTATTGAAAGCACGAGATAAGAGTTTTAATGTTGTTTATGAACTTGATCTTGGTTATGAATTGAAGAGAGGGTGCTTTCATAGTTTTCAAGTGTTTTCTTATTTATAAATACTCAATGTAATAGCTGATAGAGTTGCATGGATTGTTATAAAGAAATTGACCATGATGTGTTGAAATACTAAAAAAGGAGAATCTTTGCATAAGTTTGCACATATTTTAAAGTAAGGATTCCCTTGGATTGTTTAAATGTTTTTGGTGGTCAAACGATTGAGTTGATTGAAAAATCTAAAGCAGAATATTATAAATACTTTGAATGAGAAGGGCAGTGGAATGATACGATACAAATGACTTGCAAGTCTAGGTATGATGATACTCGGTGATGATATACCCTTAACAGAATAAGTATTGAATGTTTTGAAAGCATGAAGCATGTTTTAAGGAATTAAAAATGGGCTTAAAAAGAGTTAGATGGTTACCCTAAGAAAGTATGAGTTGAAAGACTCTATGTTGAAACCATGATTTGCCGACACGGGGTGATGGTACCATGAATTGTGGTTTTTTGTACCTTGATTCATATTGTCCCAATTTGGGACTATGGTTAGGAGTCATGCTTTGTGGTCTTGGTCACTACCATGACATTTTGATTTGATTGGGGTTCATGGCACCATGTTGTGTGATCTTGCGTGTTTCCCCTTATAGATACTCTAATCCTTGTGGCAAACTTAGATTAGAGGCTTGTCCGCCGAGTCAAGGGAGGATTCCATATAGCCTGTATAATTATAGATTTTAGGGTGTACTATCTAGCTCAGAAGAGAAATAAAAAGTAGAGTCATGTTTTCAAGGAAGTGTTTTGGAATTTATCAAATTATGCCCAAGTGTTTTCAAATGTTTTAAGATGACATATTTTTACGAAATATTCTCACCTATGTTGTATAAAAATGTATTTTGTTTTTGGATTATTCTACCTACCAGTACATTGGTATTAACCCCTTATATTTCAGGTTCTGAGGCCCAGTATAGTGATGCTGCTAAATAGTAGATTATTATCAGACATTCAGAGTTGGTGAGTCTCCCTTACTTCGAAAGGCGCAGTTTATGGATGTTGTTATTTTACTTTTGACTCATGGTCCGACTGGGGCCCTTGTACTAGTTTTAGACTTATGTTGGTTTTCATATTGTTAGAGATTTTGTAGACTAGCATCGTGTGTTTTAAATGTTAAGAACTAAATGTCGTATTGTTCAGTCGAATTAAGAGATGGACCATGTTTTCGTATTTGTTAAATTTCTACAATTTTCTTATAATGTATGAATGGTGTAAGTGATTTCCAGATAGAAAAGGGCGCTTGGACCTTCATGGTTCGGGATGCTCGTCGCGGCCAGGGCCTCGGCTCAAATCGTGACACTTCCACATGACACCCTCTCGATTTCAAATCCAATAATGATGATAATCATGCAATGTCAATAGCTAAAAGAAGAATCTGCATGGACCAGTAAGCAAATTTAAGATCATCAACCCACTACTTTCTTATCCCATAATACATCTTAAAAATAAATGCACCAAATGAATAGTTAAGCATATACTCCCTCTGTTTAAAAAAGAATGACCTACTTTCCTTTTTAGTCTATTTAAAAAAGAATTACCCCTTTTTTTGACAATATTTTAATTTCAACTTTTCACATGGAATATTTAGGACCATAAGATTAAAAGGTATTTTGGTAAATTTGGCACAACTTTAATTTAAGGCCACAAGATTCAAAAGTCTTTTTTATTTTCTTAAACTTTGTGTCAAGTCAAAGTAGGTCATTCTTTTTGAAACGGAGAGTAACAATATTTAAGTACGTACCATGACATGTAAGCAGCACTATAAATAGTAATTGATTTGAACAAATAAATCACATATGCGTGTTGGGCCTGTGCTTGTGTACACCCACGAGATCATCCAACAATGTTATTGCCAATGTGGTTAGCCGTTTTATATTGTAGAGGATGATAAAAAATTGGAAAAAAATAACTAAGGGGTCGTTTGGTTGAAACAAGTTATGTTGGGATTAGTTATGCTAGGATTAGTTATACTGGGATTAGTTATCCTGGTATTACTTTTTAGTGGTTGTTTCGTTTGTGGTACTAAAAATAATATGCATTACATTCCTTTTAAGAATAGATAGTTTGTTTACAAAAATACCCTTCACCTTATTTAGCTTAATTATTTTTCTTCATATTAAACCATACAGAAGAAATTAAAAAGTTACTAATTTTTTTTAACTTTACTAGTTTTTTTTTTCCTAAAAATACATGTTAAGAAATTTATGTTAATATTTCTTAAACATGTATGAAGCTTTAATATTTCATGTTAAATTACTTATTTTGTCCTAAATTCTATAAAATATTGATAATCTCATTTTTTATTAAAAAATCATCATAAAAAATGTGAAAAAGAATTACTCTCATTTTTTATTATTTATTATCATTAATATTTGGAGAGTCAGATGGTGATTTTTTAAAAATTAAATTTTCAAATATTTTTAGCTAAATATAAAAATAATTTTTTATTTAATAATTAAGCAGGTATTAATTTATAAAGGGAATGTCAAGATACTTTAATCACTTGTCCATCATAAGTTTATTAGGAAAAATAAAAATTTGAAATAAGATTAATAAAATATCTGAAAAATAGAAAGACAATAAACCCTTGAATCAATTTTGAATTTGATTGTATAAATAGTTTTTATTGTGTCACTATTATTTTTTCATAACTTGACACTTTTGCAGCATTTAATAAGCTAATATAATTGTTTCAATTTACGAAAATGAATAAAAATTTGTAGAATGATTAAAATTTAAATTAGTGATAAAATTGACAAAAAAAAAAATTGATGTGAGAACTACCAAAATCCCACGTTCTCTTATTTATATCCTACCTCTATAGGTATATAATTTGTGAAAGACATAGGGGTGAAGTTTTTCCTGATTATCCTAAATTAGAGTTGTCTTCATTATAATTTGATCTTTTTATTCAACAATTGGATCTTTCTAGGAGTTGGTAGTCCTATGATGTGTTACTTACTCTGTGTATTTTAAGCCTCTCTTGTATTTTACATACTTGAATGAATCTGCAGGTTATACAGGGACATACACCATTCAAACAGTTGATAAAAAGGTAATGCTTTGTTTATTAGATCTCATACCTCACTCTCCCCATTTAAATATCACTATAAAGGTTAGTGGAAACAAAATCTAGGTATTGCCTTTGTGTAGGTGTTCTTACATTAAATGTAGGCTAAGAATGTACCTTCTTCTGAACTTCATTAATAGAAGTAAACTTTGAAGCACCTAAAAAGCATGTGGCATGATTACCACCTACCAGTATGCCAACACCATATATTTTAATGTAGGACATAGCTTAATTGATAGAAGTACAAAAAGGTCTTTCATAAATTGATTACTTATGAATAATAATATAACTACAGTTTAAAAAATGGTTACGTTATTTGAAAAAAAAGTAAGAATAGAAAAAGCTTAGCAAATGTTATCCATGTAATTAACTTCTAGAGCTGATTTTTGGTGTGCACGTAAATTTTCTCTTGTCCTGAGTTAGATGTAAAAAAATGTTTTAGTACAGATAGTCAATATGAAATAAAGAAATAATGTCTTCAACCAGAAACTATTTATCTCATTTATTATGTTCTTACGTATTGATTTTAATGAATCGCTAAAGCTAAAAAGTGTTGAAGTTCCTATTATGTGTCTATTTGAGTGTTTGTTAGTGCATCCAACCTCATGTATGAGAATAGAGAAATGTTAGTTATAGACACAAGAACCAAACTTGAGAGCCCTGAGTCTAAGCATGGGGTTCAACCTATGTACTACAGATATAGATTTGCAGGATGCATAATAGGGTTCCAATGAAAAGATTCTTTGGAACTATAGTTGTTTACATTAGTTAGAAATCAAGTTTGAAAGATAAAAATTTGCTTTGGCTAGCTTAACAAGTTAAATCTATGTTAACAAATTTGAGAATGAGCTTGTTGTTGCTGTTGGAAAAGGAGAACCTGCTGAAGTGATGTCTGAATATGGTTCTAAGTAAGCTCCATGGTTTTGTACTTTATAAATGTAGGTTGTGAGTGAATTCTTCAAATCATTAACAATTTCAACAGTGATATACTACTATGCTTTAAATTTTAAAAATGTTTTCTTCGTGGATAAGTATACATCTTATTTTGACAACATTGACCCATTGGAACACTACAAAAAATGGACAGCTAAGCAGGATGGTGATCTGAATAGCAAGTCTAAGTATATAGCTTTGAGCAATGTCCGTGCTCACAGAGAGTGGAGAGAGTCTTTGTCGTCAGTGATTTTGTTGATTCTTGCAGGGACATCTATGTATTCTTCTTTATAATCTAATAGGATTTAGCTTGATTTTACCTGGCAGATTCTTGCCAAAGTTTTATGTAAAGAAACAGTCTGTGATCGACACTCCATGCCATTCTTTTCTCTTCATGTTTTCTCTTTTTTCTTGTCTCGTTTTCTTTTTTTTTCTGGTTTGGAATTGGGGTTAGGGTAGATTCATTGATGATCTTTCTCATGTAATATACATTTTTTATCACAATTAATATCTTCTGGGCGGTGGAGGGATCAAATAGTATATTGTGTATATGTTGGTAGCTTGAATAGAATACTTTATTGCTTGGTGTTGCCTTGTAACTAATGATGCATGTAAGCTTAATGTAATTTTAGTTTTATCATTTTCCCATGATATATTTTTCTTTGTTTTTCTTTATTTTTTATTGTCCTTTCATCATCAAATAACTATGCAAAGCATTCAAAAAATGATTACTTTCAAAATTTAAATGTTGGTTACGTGCGAGCACGGGCAATAACTATCTATCTATATATATATATCGCAGTGATACAGTGAAGTTGAGTTGTGTTTAGGGTTACCCATTTTAGCTCTGTAAATTCAATGTAATCAACACAATAATCTTTGCTCGTTAGACCACTGAGAGGTACACTTTATTAGTTTAATTTTCTCTTTTTATTTTCAGAATTTTACGAGTATGTCTCTTTGATTTTAGGTTTTGGAGTTGAAGAAGAGGAAAAAAGGTGTTGTGGTGTGGTAGGTGATTGATTGATTGATTGATTGTTGACAATGCTCGAGGAATATTTGGTTGATGTTAAGTTTCGTTTGTTCGATGGATCAGATGTTGATCCCTTTCGATTTTCACCAACTTCCGCCGTTGCAATGCTTAAAGACAGAATTATTGTTGAATGGCCCAAAGGTTTTTTCTATTACTTCTTTCATAATTGAGGTATTTTTTCCTAGAAATTTATTAATTATTACATGATAATAGGTATCATGCGGATTTAGTTGAGGTGCGTGAATAAGTTTCTTAGTTGTTTCTGGAAATGGAAAAAATAGGGTCGAATAAGGAAAGGTAGAATGCCCATACATCCAGTGATACACATCATCGTAAGAATTAGTATTTAGTGTCTTCTTCACATACAACTCAAATAACAGTTCGAAAGAATCTATTTTGTTTGCATTTTTTGTGGTTTTCGTAGTTGTTTTTGGTGATTTTAGGCAATTAAGTAAGAGAAGTTTTTGTTTGAGATTTTAATTGATAAGGCTAAAATGAAAATGCCTGAAGTTCACATCAAAACTATGCATCGTGTGCCTGTGAAATTTGCGTCCTGGCCATATTTGGTAACCCCATGCTCCCTCTTTCCCACATAGGAGATACTAAATTTCAGATATGAAAAATTCGTTATTTTTGTGAGATTTGAAAGCCTTAACACTAATTTCTTAAAGTTTGGATGTAAAAAAGTTACGAAATCTACCATTGTTGGGCATTGAGAATCTAGATAGTGATGAGTCACACTGAATCGAGTATGCATGAAATAGGATTGGCTAGCTAACAAACTTAGGTATGTTTTACTTATAATTGTAGACTTGATTTAGACTCTATGCCTATTTGTAAGTTGAATATTTGTGAATTGACCTTAAAACATACTTGTAATTGGTGAGTTTGGTTGATATTATTCTCTTCAACTCTCTTTTTCTTTTTTCTAAAATAAAGTTATAGTATTTTTGGGGCATTCTTATGTTCTCAAACATACTAGAACTATAGAAAGGAGAAATTAGATGAATTAAGCATACATATTATATGAAACCCCAAAATTAAAAAAATAAAAGAAATCTGATTCATAAGCAACGGTGATCGGCAGATGCATACAATTATCAAAAAGGACCTCCACCTTTTCACGTAAAGCTTTTCAATTGAAGCCAAATCTATTTGACACACCTCTCGAATACGAGAAACCCTTTACACCACAAATTGGAGATTGCATGTTTTATTGGTTCATGACTTTAGTGTGTGTTGGGAGCTTGTCAAATTGCCTCTCCACTTCTTCAGAAGGAGTGGTATGGACTGCGTACATATTACCTTCCCTAGACCCCTTTATATAGAAATACACTGGGTATATTATTGTTGTTGTTGGGAGCATGTTAAATGAGGTAAATGATTGATGCATGACTATTTGATTGGCTTGGTATCTATAATACATGATTTTTAGTGTATTTAAAGTGTTAAGTCAATTAGAAGACTTTATATCAATTTATGACTTGTTTTTTTTCAGTATTTCAGATATTTATTTATATTTTCATATTAGTAAATTAAAAAAATACAGGGTTGACAATTTTCTGAATATAGTTGGGCTATTAAAGTTGATGTTAACAGATGAACTAAACGGCTATGATTAAACTGTGTTTTGTTTTATCTCCAGCTTACTATTCTAATATATTCATACTATTTGAACCAATGCCAACTTTATAATGATTCTCTGCACACGTACAACTAAATAAGCTTAGTGACTGAGTTTAGATATTCCATACTTGAAGTTACTTGTGTTTGCTTTATTCTCGCCTTGCACTTTATTTATTCACTTTGATGAAACTATTACTATTATGATTTTAGTTGTATTTTGCTTCATCTCCTGCCAAACCACCACCAAGCGAATGTCTTTTCGATCAATATTTCTTCAACATCTGTGCAGGTGATTTTAAGTATTTTCTCAACCATGGTAACGTTATGACTGCATAACTACCAAGAACAATGATACAGTAACTAACTGTGTTACTATTTTCATTTTTTGGAAAAAAATAACTTTTATCATTATGTAAATGTGTGAATATATAGATAGTGTAATCATGTATGTATATATTACCAACTTAAATAATATAGGGTATACAATACTTTCTTCTCTTGCATTTAGATTATGCATTGACAATATTAATTCTATATTCAAAAGTCTTGCACAGATGCATATAGGTAAATGTTGGTCCCGTGCGCGCACGGGCAACCATCATCTAGTATATATACACACTAGATGGCCCGTGACCGTGTTCAATACGGGCATATAGTCCAAGAATATTATTAGTCACATTTGCAGAACTTCATCAATACTATCAAAAGGTTCAATAAAAAAAAATTTTATATCTGTTAGATTGCCTAGAAAGATACTAAAATAGAAAATAATGCCATATGTAATAGTTATTAGGCCACTAAGATCTCTCTCTCTCTATATATATATATATATTTGTACTTCTATTTTATAACAAGTACATTGATTTCGAGGAACAAGGTTGTACAAATATGCATTTACAATACATTTAAGTATATACAATATACATATTGATAAAAGGTGATGCATTTTCAAGATAGTAGTTGAGTTTGAATCTTGCTGTAGTGAAAAATCCTTGGGACAAATGCATATTCCTGATCCATATATACTGATAAAATATTGAGGGAACATATGAAAATAATTTATTAAAATATATGAAAGACATAACATCTAAAGCACGAGAAATTAAAAGAAAGATACATGGGAGACCAGAATTGTCCTTGTGGTTTGATATATTATTACTGAGCCATTCGATGTGTATGATGAAGAAACACCATCTTGAATCTCACTACTGTTTGAGACACAAATGCATTGACCAGTTTTCTAACTCCAAGCCACTCTTTCTTTTTTCACTTACGATCTCTATGTTTGCTCAATCGTTTATTGTCATCGACTATCTTTTGATTTGTTGATGCAGGCTCAGAGGCTCCCAAAGAATCAAGAAAGAACTCAGTGTTGGGGATGATCCCATCTTTGTCCATGCAAATCAGTAATTTTTGTACAAGCTTCTTCATATCAGTTTTAGTGTAGACTTTATGTAAAAGTTTATAAGTTGAGGAGTCTTGTAAAACTGCTTCACTAAAGTCAGTAAAGAAGGCATTTCCCTTGACACAAAATATTTTGAATTCAATTTCTTTTCCAGTATAAGATTGTACAAACATATTGCAGAAACCACAACACGTTTTAGCACACATTACTTTGAGAAAACTCCAACATTAAAGTTGAGTATAAACTCATACATGAAAATTTAAATCAAATCCTCTAAATGATAGAAATTCCTCAACATCTATATAATGGTACTTATGGTGGCATGAAACTTCTTAATTTACAACTGACATTTGATTTTCTAGTTCATTATCATTTTCAAAACTGCTACTATTCTTTTCTTCATTATTTCAAGATAACTTCTTCACTACTGTATTTCCTTTTTAGACTGCTCTTTTATGTGCATTACTTCGGCCGATAGTCCACAGAAAACAATCTCTATCTTCATAAGTATGGGTGAGGTTTGTATACACAGTACACACTATCCTCTCCAAACCGCACTTGTGGCCCACAAGTTATGGGGTTACACTGAGTATATTGTTGTATTAGTATGTTGTTGTATTATCATTTTCAAAACGCACAGATCTTTGAACTAAATTTAGATATCATATGAAATAAATCAATCTATAATATGCATATTTCTAATAGTAAAGAAACGTAAATAGCTTGATCAAGATATACTCATTAGGCAATTCTACAATACTAAAAAAACACAATGTAATTCCACATGTGGGCTCTTAGAAGAGTAAGACGTGTATAGATCTTACCTTTACCCCACCCAGTTGGACCCAAAGTGTCGTTAATCTAATTTATTTTTTAACATTTCAATACACCTAGGGAAAAAATAATTTAACAGAAATGACCTCTTCATGAATGTTGTCAATTGTATATGCTAATTTTGTTAAAAATTAGCATTTCCTCTCCTTTGTAATAAAAATGAACCAATGCATTAATTAGAAGCAGAACATTTGATAAACAATGACAGTTGAATGCACATATTTAATACTATACATAACTTAATAGAATGAACTACAATAGCATTAAACTATTTAACATATTACAGAATTAGTGAATTAATTAAATTAAAATCTCCAGATTAATTCAATCTATCTATTAGATTTTATTAGTCAAAATACTGGTTAAAGGAAGGAGAGAAAGACTTGTATGTGCTTCAGTGAAAATAACATCTCATAGCATGAGCTGTTGATAAAACATTTGAAGTTCAATATGTAACATGCTTCAAATATAAATTAACTCTCTATATCTTAACCACGGTAAAAAATATCACAGAGTTTAAAGAGAACATTTAATGTAATGTAAAGAAAAACTGACAGGACAAAAACGCATGACGTAAATTACAGTTATCATACTATAAAACTGAGGAGCAATTCAGACCTTAATCCACTTAAAGTACCATAAACTATACCATCTACTAGAGCTTGTTGAAACATAGCCTTCTTCGTCTAGCATAAAATCTCCAACTTTTTCAAGGCCATTCCCATTGAACATATTCCACTAACTTCTCTCTTCTATAACACAATTACCAAGCAATTAATATTATCATGACTCAAGTTAAAAATAAAACTAAGATGATTCAATCTTCATATCATTACAAACTCTCTAAAGCATTTCAGTTGGATTCAATCTTCATATCATTACAAACTCTCTAAAGCATTTCAGTTGGGTTTTAAGGAACTAATACTTGAGTAGTTACATTTTTTGAAGTAAACATGGAGATTCCACTTGAGATTTTAGGAGATCACAAGACTGCACAATTGAAGAGATGCTAAAAAGAAGAATTTGAATCTTCTTACAAAATCTGAATTAAAAATCTTTTAGCATTCAAGATAGCACTATTGCATTAAAGTCGCTGAAAGATAGAGTCACAATAAAAAGTTAATAATAACTAAATCACTTTGTTTTCAACAACATTTTTCAGTTCTCTGATGATCTATGATTAGGAGATATAACATAATACTTATAAATAGATTTATTTTATGTTTGTTGCTCTCATACGATCAAACATTGAGTAGTATTTCAACACTCAATCAACCTCAATCAGAGAGTTTATTTCCTTTGCTTTGTAGTGACATAAATAGGACACTCATATTTAACAAAATGTTTTACTTTTCTATCGAATACATATCGTTTATTCAACAAAAATGATAAATTCATCTACAGATATATTACACCTTTCTAATTGAGCATTAAGATTTTGTAAAAAGATGCAAGTAAATGATCAATTTCAAACACTTAAATGTCAACATGTATGAATATTTTTTCATGAACGAAATACAAGAGATTAACAAGTATTTGAAAAATTTGGATACAAACTGAACAATTTGGTAGAACTTAAACTCTCTGAGAAAAAATCAACTAACCTCATTAGTCTTGGTATCATGACATATGAAGAAACTTTAATCGTGGCCATTTGGAGCATCTCGTTAATACCACGACTATAATGTAGCAACAAGAATTAACGGCACCATCTTCAATGACCTGATGGTACTAAGAGACCTGATAGCTTTGAAAATTACTGAAGAATAGCCTTTTAACATTTTTCGCTCCAGTTTAAGTTTCAAAACGCTAAAAAAAAATACTTTCAAGCATGCATGGGTGAATCAGACTAAATCTTTATCTATGTATGCAGAAAATAAATACACCAAAAAAATTATACCTACAAATAAAAAAAGTGTAATAAATGAAGAAGAGTGCAGAAATTACCTCGTATAATCGAAACAGAGTGCCCCTTTTCTGTACCTTGAGCAATTTCCACCATTGGTATCTTGTGAAATCAAAATTTTGCAACGATTACATTCCAACTATATAAATCAATCGATATTTAGTAATGTCATGCATTGAGAAATTAAAATTCATAAACGATAAATAGTTAAAAGATGTAGATGGGTAGATCCAAAAGATTATAATTACGAAATAAGAATCCACAACAAAATACTCCATAGAATGAAAAAAAGTTAGGCAATCAGCACAATTAATTGGTACCAGCAGAAAATCATGGATTTAATAAGTAGTTCAAAATTTTCCCTTGATGGCTTTTATGAGCTGATTCATAAGAAAACGAAAATGATTCCTCCGATTAATATCCATCCACACATGACGATTTTCAAGGTCGAGGCTCGTTTGATGTTCGTCTCTATAGTGAAGAAATCGAAAAGAAATCCACTATAAATAACAAATGCATGGTTGAGAAAATGAACCAAACACAAAGCTATTCATCTCCCTAATTATCTATAGCAAAGAAATTGAAAATTCACAAATGAAATCCAAGAAAAATATCACAACTGAATAACATATAAATAAATAAATAAATAAATAAATAAGAATTAAATGCCGAATAGAGAGAAAAAGGAAGAAGAAGAGGACTAAGAAAGAAAAATAAAAAATTCTTAATTTACAAACAGGAGACAGAGTTTAGGTAGAGGTGAGTTTTACCATAAATTAACAGGTGGATTGTAGAAAGGTTAAAAACTTTGCCCTTAGTGATACTTTTATTAATGAAAAATACCCTTGGTTGTACCACCAAAAGCTTCACTTATATGTATGAAAAGTGATAATCAAGAGTTTGGAGGGTAACTGTGTCTTTTCATGGCTTTATCCCAACAATAAATTAAGTTGGAATTGTTATACCACCAAATGTATGGAATAACCTATCCCGGTACTATTTATTAGTACACGGATAAGTTATTCTAAATTAGGCAACCAAACAAAGCACTAAAATTTTTATTCCGGACTATTATTTTATTTCAAGACTATTTGTATTAGTACCTCACACCAAACTACTCGTAAATGTACAACATTAGATTGTTAAATGCAAGTTATAATAATTTTTTTTATATTGTTTGTAACTTATAGCAATTTTTTTTTTAAAATAGAACTTTTGTTTTTATAAAAAAATTAAATAAGAAAATAACAGATTTTTATATAACAAAATTAAATAAATCTTCCTTTAAAATAGATTACAGTTAATAACACATATCAATCACACCCTAAAATCTCTCTTGTACCATTTTTTTCTTTTAAAAATGCTTCTTCTTCTACCATTTTTTTTCTTTTTAAAATGCTTCTTATTCTTCAATGTTTTTTATTTTTTTTTTCATTCCGTACATGCAACATATCAACAAGCATGTATTGTTTCCAATCAAAATCTCTTATAAAATTTTGCTATTTTAATCAATACTGTAGTCCTTCGAATTGATATGAAAAAGCAATTTGTGTATTTTACGTAAACTTCAAGTTCCTCAAATTTTCGTTCGATTTGGGGTGCTTCATCCCTTCTCCAATGAAGAATACTAGAAAGAAGAAAGTTGGGATTGATGGTATACTAAACAATCAAAGTGAGTTGGTTTTGGATATAATTTTTCATGCGAACATCCATCACTGTTGAAGAAACCTATTTTGAACATGCAAAATGATAGTTTGTTGAAGAAATCTGCTATTCCTCAAAAAAGAGGAATAACAAGAGGAAAAATATTTTAGTTTAGCAAGTTGCAAATTTCGATTTTGATGATGAAATTCCTTCACACAAGCCTAAATCTCTATTTTCTTTATAGATTGAAAATTTCTTCCTATTAATACACTCTCTTTTTTATTTAATTTTACTTTTACTTTCATTTCTCAATTGATTTCTTTGATTTTGATTTATGAAAATAATATAAAATCTTATATTTAGTGTATGAAAATAATAAAAAATCTACTAATGAGGAATGATATAACAAATTATATTGAAATCGATTTATATATGCTTTTCATTAGCTGAATGACATTTCTTATCGGGATCTCAATTTATGTAATTCATAATATAAAAATAATAAAAAATATTGTGATTTTTATGTAAATTTATTTGAATACTAGGTTTATATCCATTACATACACAAATTTTTTATGTGTATTACATTTCATTTAGTTTTCCAACTAAATTTAAACCATGCTTTATTGTATATGATTGATTTTTTAAAATTTTGATATATGAAATTAGTATGTAAAATGATATACAAGAACAATGTATACTTATTAGTGTTTTCAGATCAGCTTAAAAATTATCTATATATTTAGTCATTATTATTTATTTTATCCATTTTGATGAAAAACAGAAGAAAAGAGTTTTGATTATTGAGTTTGAAGAAATTAAAGACGTGTAAATCATGTATCTCAATATTAGGAAAGATAAGAAACTGAAAAATTCAAACATATTCTATAAATGAGAAGAAAATAGAAGAAATATATTGTTGACAACAAGTTGAATGGTCAAGTTATTAATAGAAAACTACAATATAAATGATAAGAACAAATAAAAATTTCATTACTTCAAATAGGACATCAGAGAAAAAATTTGAAACATATCACATCATTGTGAAAACTAGTGGAAAAAAGTATTTAGTTCAATTGAATGAACACTACAATCTTTCTTTCATACAGAAAAAAAAAATTTATCTAAAAAAATATGACGGTACATCTGAATTTATACTGAAGAAGTAAGAAGGAATATTGTGGTAAAAAGATGAAATTTATGATTATCTTCAATAATGGAAGAAGAATTGAAGAAATAACGTGAATCAATGTAGAAAATATTTTTATCAAAATTTTGACTCCCTAATTTAACAATAGATTTTATAACTTTACTGATAAAGTTAAAAAGAAAAGTATAAATAAAGATAATTATTGAAACTAAAATTTATTCCTACTATAATTATCAAAAGAGTTAATGAAGAGAGATAGAATATTAAAGAGAAAAAAATAGGAGGTAATTTTGCTAATAAATATGTAACAAATGATTTTTTTTCAAAAAAAAACTATTTTCTTAAAAATTGCTATAACTTGCAATAAACAATCTAATAACTATATAACAGATAATTTTCACTAATAAATTACACATCTTCTTGTTAAATTAAAGAAAAAGGACACGGGCTATTTGGTCGGGCAAACAAAGAAATATCATTCAAAATAGGCAAAATTTCATATAGAGCCAACTTATACCCCTCTTAACTAGTTTCTTAGACTAAATTTTAGTAATACATTTCATAGATTTTAGCTAGTGGTCAAATGTACTATTTAGGACTCCAATATACAAATATTAACTAACAAATTTTGATACTATTTCATTTATGTTTAGAGATAAAAAAGAAAATGAGAGTAATTCACTTCCTTTATTCTCTTCAACATATTTTTTTCAAATCCTTTATTTGGTCTTTTTCTTTATAGACTGTTATAGCTTACCTTTTAATCTTTGAAATACAAAAATAGAATTCAAACTAAAATTCCTCTGATTTTTTCGTATGACTTTAAAATTTAAAACATAATTTTAATGTATTAATACATTCAATGTATTTATCCACGAAAATTAGCTATAGATAGAAATATAAAAGTAGAATTGGTACAAAAGAAAATTAGCTTTGAATTTAATATTCAAATATAAATAAAAACGTACAATGCATATCTTCAAGATAAATACGAATTGATACAAATTCAAAAGTACAAAGTAGATATAAATTCAGATTATATGTATAAATATGCAATTCAAATGTATAAATGTGTACAAATTCAAAATATATGTGAAAGAAATATGATAACATAAATACAAAAATTGATAGAAATATACGAACAAATTCATTTTATAACTAGATAAAATTTATACAAAATACTTTTGACTTATATAACACATGATAGTTGTATACCTATATGTAATGTATAAAATATGAACCAACAAATTTTATTCAATCAAAAACTAATTGTACAACTTATATGCATATTTTATATATGTATATACCAACACATGACAACTATACAATTGTATGTGATGATTATTTTTATATATATATATACACTAAAAATTGACATGGTATACATACTTGCGTGTAACTAGCAAAATGATAAAATGTGTAGATATATGTCTATCTATTGTATATACATTCATACAAATATACGTTTGGAGTATATACAAAATATCTTCGAGTTATTCACAATGTCGTTGTTTTCCACTTTGAAGTGAGAATCCCTGAAAATTTTCTCTCTCTTTAATTTACACAATACCAATAACAAATTATACAAACTGAGATATATCTAATGTTAATTGGAAGAACAAATATAGTTTATACAAAAGAATTTAAAGAAATATACAATTTAGTTATATACAAACACGTGATAGTTGTATACCTATATGTAATATATAAAATATGAACCAATATATTTTATACAAACAAAAAACTAATTATACAAATTATTTATATATATATATATATATATATATATATATATATATATATATATATATATATATATATATACACACACACATAATAATAATAATAATATTAATAGTAATAATAATAACAATAATTGCAACTAAATATTATATAGAATTTGTATAGAAATTATATGATTTTTGTATGAAATATGTGTTGACACCCAATTTTGCCCTCCCGACGCTCCTTTTTGGGTTGCTATTTTATTTAATTATTAATATTTTTTACACATTATTCTTATATTTAATACATTTTTGACGTGTCACATTCATAATTTAGAAAAATGCACAAATTATTTTATTATCTTTTAGTACCATTTTAATAATTTTTAAACTCAAATATGACATTTTATTATATTTATTATACTTTGCATATCCACGTTTTTACAAATACATTATCTAGTTTTACATTATTTAGCATTATTTATTTTGTTATTATTTATTATTTGTTATTACTATTATTTATTAATTATTATTTATTATTAATAATAATTTATTATTTATTATTATTATTATTTATTATTAATAATAATTTATTATTATTATTTATTATATTTATTATTTAATATTTATTATCTACTATTATTATTTATTATTATTGGCTATTATTATTATTATCATTATTATCTGCTCTTATTTAAATAACAACCCAATTAAAAATCTTTGCCTAAATTTATTTACATTTTAACCTGATTTTATCTAATTTCCTCACAATTTTAGCCCTCTTATTACAATTATAGCTAAATTGGACTCAATTTAAAATGTATTTCAATCTTGATCAAATCCTCAACCCTCCAGATCTCAACCGTTGATCAAATCTGATCCGACGGCTGAGATAAAAAGACCAATCCTTTTCTTTTTAAAACGAAAGTAGAAACCCTAACCCTAATTTTTTTCATTTCATCTGTCTCCCCATAGCTCTCTCTCTCCCTTCTCTCTCTTCCCTTCACTCTCTCTCTCGCTCAAAAGATGGCAGCCACGGCTACCGGCCACCCATTAATGGCGCCGCCTCTCCCTCTCTTCCCCTGTCTTTTTTTTCGATGAACCAACACCATCACCGATGAAAACAGGCGCGTCACCGCCTCCCTCAGTCCACGCACCGCCACCTCCTTCACCATCAAAAGCCGACCAACGACAAGCAGTCGTCGTTCCAGCAAACCCGCGAGAAGCCACCGTGGCTCCGCCCCCTTTGCTCCGTCCCAGCGACCAATGCCATCGATGAAAAATGTCGCGCCACCAGCAGCCGTCATCCTCTCCACTTCTCTACTGCCATGCAATCACTAACAACCACAAGAACGCCGCACCACCACCCCAACAACCATTCTTATTGCTCACGCCGCCACTATAACGTCCTAGACTCCGATTGAAGCTCGATATAAAGGCATTTACAAGTACTTGATGGATTTACCGATGTAAATCCGTCGCAAGTTTGTTTCGTTTTAAGTTTTACATGAATCTACCCCTATTTTTCTCATTTTTTAAAATTATTTTTCGTGTCTTCTTTGCTCATAGATTCAAATTGATTACGTCTGCCTCTGAACTTTGGTTCAATTTCTTTGAATTTCTGATTGTTTACCCATCTAGAGCGGAATATATGAAAACGCCCAAATTCTGCATATATTTGATTTTCACCCCAAATATGGATGCCGATGCATGCCTATTTTTGAGATGGATTGAGAATTCTTAAATGTATGATTAAATTACTGTCTAATTGAGATGTTTAGGGTTGACCCTAATTGATTTGAGTAGCATGTTTAAGGGAAAAAAAATTGCTTGCGATCGATATTTCCTTCTGTTTTTTTATCAAGTGTAGCCTTATATTTAGGGCAAAATGAGATAATTGATTGAGCAAATTCTTCTTTACAGAAAATGTATGTGTGTGATTACCGTAGTAATTTTGACTTTCATTTTTCTTAATTTTTTTTTGTGGTTATTTTTTCTGCCTCTACACCCTTAATTATGGAAGGATCTGTGTGATTATTTTAGGACTGATTTACATTCCAACTATAGCATGTTTGTGTCTGATTTATTACATCCGCAAATTACTGTGTAAGCCTTATGCTTAACTTGAAAAAATCCGATGTTATGGAAGTAATATCTTTTAATTTCTTTTTCTTTTATGGTAAATATATGACTGGTGCTTCCGATCGATTTGCTTAATGGATGTTTTCCTTTTTACTTGCTTTGACTGAACTGTGATTTTATATTTATGAAAAACTTTATTGACTGATTTCAATCTAATATTCTTGTTCTCCTTGATTAATTGGGATTGATTTTTTTTTTTTTAAATATTACTTTTCCTTTTTCAGGTTGGCTAATTGGACCTTAACTTACGAACATCTTACTATATAAACCCCCTCCCTTTTCATTTACAGAAAGCTCCAATTACAATTACAATCACTACTACTCTCTTAAACAAGATATCAGTTACTTTTAACATAAAGCAATTAAATACTCTTTAAGGTTTCTTTGTTTTTTCCTTCGAGGCTTACGAAAAACATCTTGAGTATTTCGCTGTGCTTGGATTTCTTTTTATTCGTATTAACTCGTTTACTGCCACTCACTGGTAAGTCCCTCATCAATATATTTACATATTAGAAAGCATGTCTATAGGATTAGTTTGAAGTAATTACTGGCTGCTTACTTCTTGTGCTGTGTTCGATTGTTTCAATATGCCTGTCCATGTATGTATTCGTCCCAAGCTTGCACTGCTTTCTATTATGTCCGACAGGTGTAATTAGAAAGCGCGGGGGGACTTGGGCGTTATTTTTCTTAGGAAAAATTACATAAACTAGCAACTTTAAGATAATAATTACAACTAATAATAATAGTTTCTCAAAATTACAATTATTAGCAAAAGTAGCAATATTTAACCTTTTTAATTAATGGCGCGTGAGTTGCACTCTATTATTTTTCACTTTACCCTTTTCACGGCTCTTTACCTTCTTTTTACCTGCACTCTATTATTTTTCACTTTACCCTTTTCACGGCTCTTTACCTTCTTTTTACCTATTTTGACGCCACAACAAAGATTTCAATTCCCATGTATTAAGGTAAGTGATTTACTGTTAATGCATGTTTCAATTTTCTTTTAACTTCTTTTTCTTGTTCATTATATTTTTCCATATATTTCTGTGTGTTTAATTTGGGGATTTTTTGGGGGTTTAATTTTCATGTTTTGATTTTTTTGGGTTTATCGATATAATGGCAAAACATGCAAATTGTTCTATGAGTTTTGATGAAATACCATCTTTTAGCCTAGGTTTAACCCAAGACGAAAACAATAACTTGATTTCTTGTAATACCCAGGCAAAGGGAAGTTTTAACTTAAAAGAGTTGAGATTGAAGAAGCGAAACGATTCCCAAAAGTCCGTTGAAACAATGAAACGGAAAGCAGTGACGGATTCTTTGTCCCCCAAATCGAAAAAAAAAACTAGAAAGCCAAATGGAAAATCTCATTCGACCAAAAATTCAAGTTCGGTTTCATCTGGTTATGAATCATCATATGAGGAAGAGAGATGAGGAGGTATTGTTTCATTTGCAAAATTTTGTAGTTTATGTACAATATGTTAGTATATGTATTTAATATGTATAATTGATAAGTTTTGTGCTTATTTTAGCTTTGTCTAAAGTTTTGTTACTTCAAGTTTTAGAGTTGTATTTATTCTGTATTAGATATTTAAGATATGTATATTTGTATTTAAGTCTTGTGTAACATATTATATTTGATAATGTTAAGATCTGTATGTGTCATTAGATAATATGTATTTTTGTATTTTAGTTTTGTGTAACAAGTTGTATTTGATAATTTGTAAGATTTGTATTTGTATATGATTTATATAAATACATATGTGGTCTTTTTAGACATATAATTGTAGTTTTGTGTTTTATAGGTTTTGCGCGATAAAATATACATGGCAGGAGTATTGCCTAGATTCTTCGATGTTTTAATTATATTGTAAATACATTTATTATATTCATATATGTTAATGTACGAAAAACAGTAGCTGAATGATTTGCATTATTGTCAAGGTTAACTGGTTATAATATCTGTTGTAGGTTGTTTTTAAGAACATTAAGCCGACACGAAAGGAGATTTCAACCTTTCAGATACCAAAGGTTTTCCATAGAGGTGGAAGTCATAAAGAAGATTATGTTGATTCTGATGATGATTTTTAGAATCCACCACTTCAATGGAAGCTTTCAATCAACAAAAAAAACATAAGGGCAATTTGTCGTATTCACCTGCCAAGAAAAAGTTGAAGAATCAATCAAAAGGTGCAGATCAGCATACAACAAAAAGGAATACCCCAAGTCGTGTTGTGAATATGTCTTCTGTGAAGACACCAACTTTCAAGTTGGTTCAATCAGAAGAAACAGTACCTTCAAACAGGAAAGACATTCCGATTTAGTCGCCTGATATGTCTTTTTTCAAACGTTTAGACGAAGGTGATCTTGTTTCTAAGAAAGTGTTTGAAAAGTTTCGTGATGAGGTAATTTACTCATAAGACTTTGACTTTAGTATATTTTTTCCTTTCATATCTAATTGTAATTCTTTGAAATCAGGTTTGAATCAACAAGGTGTGATTAAATAATGAATTCAATAAGTGAGTTTAAGGTACAAAATTTTTAGTTTTAAAAGAATAATGGTTTTATACATATACAACATATGTAGTTATGTGTGAATAAATACATATTTAATATGTATTTAGGTTTGATTAAATACATATTTAGTATGTATTTATGTTTGAATAAATATATATTTAGTATGTATTTACGTTTGAATAAATATATATATTTATATATATTTTTCAGATCTATATCTATATTATCACATATACATATGCAGAGTCATTTCCTACTTGTTGGTTTTTATTTTTTAATGTTACGTATTTATATTTTTTCAACGACAAGAAACAAAAAAAAGACAAAGATTGTTTTTCAGATCTATATCTATATTATCACATATACATATGCAGAGTCATTTCCTACTTGTTGGTTTTTATTTTTTAATGTTACGTATTTATATCTTTTCAACGACAAGAAACAAGAAAAAGACAAAGATTTTGACAAGGATCAAATGGAGGATGGTAATAAGAATACATCACCACATCAATCAACTCCAACAAATGTGGAAGGTTTTAATAAGAATCCTGAAGGCATATTGGTAAGTAAATTTGTATTTTTTTTTATGTGTTGAATATACTTATATGTTAAATAAATATAAAACATATTTATTATGTTGTTGAATAAATATATATGTACTCATATTTATAAAGGTAGTACCAAACTAATCAAATGATATATTAATTTTGATCGTCATACGTATCTAATATTTTTTGAATTGAATAAACAAGTTAAAGATTATGAATTTGTCAAGCCACAATTGGATGAATCTAATAACGATTCTTCACTTTATGAATCTACACCAATTTTACATCATGATTTTGATATGAATCCTGAAGTCACGTTGGTAAGTAAAATGTTTTCATTCATATGTATATTATTTTGTAATACTATTAAAATTTCGAGTTACATATATGAAGTATACATGTGATCATTGTTTATGTTTAGGAACAGGTTATTGAAGACATCACAGAAAAACAAAGCACCGATTTTACTGAGTTGTACAATGACGATAATGATGTTGTTTTGATAATTTGTTAATTACTACTTTCTCGTGTATATTAATATACTTGAATATTAATATTTTTCAATGTTTTATTGTTTATTTTATTAAAGGACAAAATTGATAGTTATGTGCATGAAGCAAGAGATGTCTGTGAGTCAATGGTATGATGAATCTATATATGTTGTATTTTAATTCATGACAAATATTGATGTTTTTTAATATGTTACAACATGTTGAACAAAACAAAAAAAAATGTTGATGAAAGTGTTGGTGAAGCACAATTTTTAGATTCACAATTCACATTTTCAGATGAGGTGCTTAGAAGTATCAATCTTGATTTCATACAACAAAATTTGAGAGTATGCTTCATTCGTGCATAATTTGTGTTTACTTTCTTGTTGTTGTATAAAATTTACAAGATTTGTGTATATTTTAAACAGAACACAGAAACAGCTGCAGGAATAATTGAAAATACATCAACAGCTGATGTTGAGCAATCAAAATTGGATGAAAAAGTTAATTCAGAAGTGCACATTCATGAAGCAGCATCTGGAGAAGGGAAGGGTGAACTAGATTTACGTGATTCTCAAGTAACACTTCCTGATGAGTTGCTACCCAGCCTTAACGCCTATGTTAATCTGAAAAGAAGCACAATTGTGCATCCATCTGCAAATAAAGAACAAACGCCTATGAATGTTTCAAGAGTCGGGAGACCATCTAAATTCAAGGAGTCACCATTCACTACAAAATTTGGCTCAGCAGAAGGTTTGTACTATAACCTTTTATTTGGTTGCATTTATCAATATTCTTTATTTTTATACATTAATTTCTTTTTCTTTTCATTGAATTATAAAGGGAGCACAGAAGTGCAGACCAAAAAATTCAACTTGAAGTATCCATTTGCATCTCATCCAATCTATGATATTGAAGACACTAAGATCACCAATAATTTCTTGACGTGACTTTCAGTGGACCTTCTCAAATATCATGCGAAGAAGTATTTACTTTACAACTTAATTATATAATCCATTTACATGTTATGTTTATTATTAAGTATTATGCTTTATAAATTAACAGAAGCACAGAGAGGAACATTATAAGGAAAACAAGTCGAGGATGTCAGTTATGAATTTTGGCATTCTATCAGTAGATGACAAGAATTGATTCTACATTATGGGTACTCCTGGACAGTCATGGTCAGATGAGGTGAGTTACATCTTTATATTATAATTACGTATAACGATTTATCTATTATATGTATTTTATTGTATACATATGTAGTATCATATGTTCAGACACATGCATTTGAGTACATAAATAATTAGTGGAAGATATCTAAAGTTTGATTTTGATTAGTTGCTTTTACAAAGCTTTCATTTTTTGATGCAGCAAATTGATGTTTGCCTTTACTATTTGAGAAAGAAATCCAAGTATGAACCCAATAGCTCATATAGCTATAGCACAGTTGACTGCAATTTTATGAACATTGTAAGTAATGTGTTAGCTATGTATTCAATTGATGATCCAACGCTTGATGCTGGTGGAAAAGAATACCATTTGAATGAGTACATAAGTGGATTTCGCATGCATGCTACTATGCCATGGCATATGGTTGATCATATATTCATTCCTACCAACGTAAAGTCCAAACATCATTGGGTTCTGGCTGTTCTGTCTTTTAACCAGAGATGCGTATACGTATATGATTCTATGTCATCTGTTGGTCATGATTCTACTGTGCTTATTGAAGTTCAAAAATTAGCTGAGGTTATACCTTTATGCCTTTTGGCATGCAAATTCTATGAGAAGAAGGGTATTGATATTTACAGTCATCCAAATTACAAGTTAAATGAAAAAATGATCTATTTGATGTCTACATTGTGGAAGATTTGCCTCAACAACCAAGTGACAGCTTGTAAGTTTTATATTCATATTAATGGTTATATATATTATATATATTTCATGTTATATATATATATACTTATGAATTATACTATATGCAGGGATTGTGGTTTATATATGATTACTTATGCCAAGTGCTTTACACTTGGTGGAGGTGTCCTGAAAGTCGACTTTGATTCAGATCTTCATCACACGAGGTACGCTGGAATGTTATGGCATTATGATAAAAGTAAAGAAGAAGAAAAAGCACAGAGTGATGATGAAGCACCAAGTAGGTCTCGTAGGAAAATTCCGATAACAGAAATTACTGAAGTAACTGATATATAACTTTTGTTTTGACATGGTTGTATTTGACAACAATTAA